>NC_041384.1:638982639-639151159 GCF_002162155.2 Triticum dicoccoides | reverse complement strand
GCTATATTTCCATCTTTGCCAACGGTGGCTCGTCTCGTCGCGGGCACACGTGTGCTCCTATGGTTTCTCTCGGAGCAGTTTTGGAAATTTTCTGAGGACCAGTTCAGACCGGTTTGTACAAGCTTATGTTTGTTTGTTTTTTTTTTCATTTTTCTGTGTACTTCCTGTATCGATTTATTGTATTTTTTATTCTTTTAATTTTTTGCATTCTCTTCATTTTTGAAATACATGTGGACCTTTTCAAATACACTCTGAACATTTTTCATGTACTGCTTGGTAATTTTTAGATACAAGTTGGACATTTTTTTAAATACACATCGAATAGTTTTCTAAAATACATCTTAAACATTTTCACACATTTACATTGTATATTTTCTAAAAAATTATGAACAGATTTTTGAAATGCGTGAACATTTTTTGAATGCTACAAAATAATTTTGAGAAATTACTTAAGTTTTTTTGCATATTTTATGTATGTTATTTAAAAAAAATATTTATTTAAAAAATATTTGAAATAAAAACTAATTTAAAATGATAAAAATAAATAAATTAAAAGAATGAGTCATACACCGTAACGAACGAACAAATTACATAGGAAGAAATTTCGTACTTTTTTTTGAACAAGGTACAGACGCAAGCGCTCATATGCATGCGCATACACTCACCTCTATGAATGCACACACGCACACCCTATTCCTATGAGTACCTTCAAAAGACTGAGCCGGCTTATTATCTTGAAATTTACGAAGTCACCGTAGGCACCTCGTTGTCGGCGGGAACGTCTCCTCCCATTGAATACGCATTGCCGAAAATCCTGAAATAAATTCTGAAATAAATGCGAGCAACGGGACTTGAACCCTGTTGAGCTGGGGATACCACAGTCCACCTAACCATCCAACCACAGGTCCAATTGCAGCTCTCTTGAGGCAACACAGTGATCTCTCTCGCTATAAGCAATACGTATATGCTCACCTATGAGAGACTAGGATTCGAGAGAAGACTTCTTGGATAGCAAAAGCTATATATCCGAGATCACTAATTAAGGGATAAACCCATTACTAGGTCACGCCATCTTTTCTTTGATGTTGACAAGGCACACTATATGTGTGCCAATTATCGCAATGTGGGAGTTTTTTTATTTTTTGGTAGATTTTTTTCTTTTTCAAAACGGATTATCTTCTGAACCGTGCGTCCAAATTCCAAACCGTTTTTATTGTTTGATTTCTCACGTCAAGATTTTCAAAACTAGATATCATGTTAATGGGTCAACTTTTATTTTTAACATAAAAACCAAAAACCCAAGAATAAAAGATACCCAAAAATAACAAAAAAAATAGAAATGAGAAAATGAGAAAAAAATCAAAACTGAAAGAATAGTTCTAAAATCGGAAAAAACCCAACAGGAAAAAAGCCAGAAACATTTGCCTTTTCACATTTTTGAAAGCATGGTTGTGCTTTTCCCTTTTCGAAAAGTACAATTGTGCTTCTCACTTGAAGCACAGACTGTGCGTTTCTATTTTCAAAAAAGCACAGTTGTGCTTCTTGTGGGAGACAGGTTGTGATTTTCTCTTTTCCAGGGAAGCACGATTGTGTTTTTTCTGGAAGCATAGGTTTTGCTTCTATTCTCGGGAAAGTAAAGTTCTGTTCTTTTCTTTTTCATGAAAAAGCACAGTTGTGCTTCTCGTGGGAGGACAGGTTGCTTTTTTTTCTTTTCAAGGAAGCACAACTGTGTTTTTCCTGAAAGCACATGTTGTGCTTTTCTTCTCGTGAAAGTAAAGTTGTGTTCTTTTATTTTCCGAAAAGCACAGTTGTGCTTCTCGTGAAAACGCACTACTTAAAAAAAATATCTTTTTCAATACCTAAGAGAAACCTGGCAAAAAAATTCATCTAAAATAGAAAAGTATATAGGAAAGGAAAATCAAAATCAAGAGGAGTACCATGTGCGCGACACGCCGCGATGGCTGGATGCACCAATTGATGCGCTTCCAAAACAAAAAGTGATCCTGGCAGGAGCCCCCTTACAACCCTGAACCTACTCGGCGCCTTAAGCACCCCTTATAGGCAATTTTGCCAACCAGCGCACACCCATCTCCGCCGGCCCATTTACACCTTTTTTTTGTAAACATTCAGAAAAGGTGTGCCTTATAAGATTCGAACCCCAAAACTCTTCAGTTAGTAGAAAGCTAGGTAACCAACTAGGACACCTTCCGTGCTGTGCCTAAGTTAGTTCCTTTTTCTTCTTCATATATAACACGAAAAAAGCAGCGGTTTCCTTGGGATTTTTTATGATTTTGTTTGGCCAGATTTTCTTCTATTTATCAATTGTTTTTTAACTCACTTAAAATTGTGATTTTTTCTTAAATTCGTTAACTTTTCAAATTCATGGGAATTTTCTTAAATATGTAAATATTTTTCAAATCCATGATTTTTTCCGAATCCGTGAACTTTTGTTCAAATGCATAATTATCTTTTAAATATCGAAACACTTTTCAACTTTATGAAGTTTTTCTCAAGACCCGCAAACTTTTTCAAATTCGTGAACCTTTTTGTTCAAAAATTGCTGATTTTTTTTCATATGCGTGATTTTTTTTCAAATTAGTAATTTGTTTTAAAAATTGATTATCTTTTTCAAATTCATGAGTTTTTTAAATCCGCAATATTTTTTCAAAATAATGAACTTTTTTCAAATTTGTGTTTTTTTTCAAATTGATGATCTTTTTAAAACGTGTGATTTTTTTTCAAAATCACCGTGGAATTTTTATCTGTATTCTTTAACCTTTTGTTTTCTCTTTAGTGAAAAAGAATAAAATTCATGGTATTTTTTGAATTCAAGAAATTTTTGCAATTTTTCAGTTATTTTTAAACTTTTTTCCCGTTTCTCCCCAAAAGTCAGCGATTACCGGTCAACCGTGATCGAGTGAACGAAATGAATGATCCTCAGCGTTGTTTGACCCTAGGACAAGCGACCCTCAACTATTTTTTTTAATGAAGCCATGATACTAAGCCAGCCCGAAACGCAGGCATATGAGCGCCAGTTCTCCTAGCCGACGGTTAAGGCGCTGACTAGGAGTTCTCCGCTTACGAAGACTATGAGCTAGTTTGGTTGCTTTCCTGGGTTGCATGCCGGGCAGAGGTGCTGCCTGGAGTGCGCCTGGGATTTCGAAAATTTTGGCCTGGGCAGGCAGCCTGGCCTGCAGTTCGTTTGGATCATAGCCTGGCCTAAAAGGTGGTCAAGGTAATAAAATATATGTAAAAACTGATGCATCAGCATATAACTTGTCTGCACATCACTTTATTAGAGCCAGGCAGCTCCAGGCCACAGTCCAGGCGACTGAAAATGATGCGGGCAAGGCACCATTGATCGATAATTCTACTAAAGCTGAGCCATTTGATGAGTCAAGGCATGAAAAAGTTGCGGAAAATAATGCTAAGCATGCGACCATATTATGCCGAGGAAACGATGGTCGTGTACGACAGTTTTGTAGACCAAAAATTGCTCCTGTATTTAAAAAGGAATTAATGCATGTTGATTCTCATCATACAGTGCTTGTATCAATACCTAGCAGAATGTAAAACAAAAGGTCCAGATCGGATGCTAAACAGGAACCGAAGCCAGAAGATATAATTCCAACGTTTCGTACGCCTCCGAAGATAATAAGGATCGGCAGTTTTCTGTTTAAACTACAGGCATGCAATTGATAGGATCTGCCAAGGGATAAGTCTCCGTCTTTTATTTAATCAAGTCATTTTATTTTTGTGTTAGGCCACGTGAGTTTCACCAAGACCTGTAATTTTGCTTGTACGTGGCAGACGTGAGAGTCAAGTTGTACTATTTTCGTACATGTTTTGAGTCTAGATTAATTAAGGTGATCAATGTGGTCGGATAATTAATTAGTTAAATCCTTAGTTTGTTAGGAGAGTCCTTTTCAATTTAGTTTGGCTTAGTCAAGATCAGTTTTTGAGTTTTCTTTTGCGTATGAGATATACAGAAAAACGTTCGAGTTACGGGCGGCCATATCTTGTGTATTATCTGTGATTTTCTCATCGGGGAAATTTACTAGCGATGGAGGGTTGATCATCACATCGACGCCTACGTACTGATCCAAGGGGGTCATTATTTTTATTCGTATATTTTCGTATGCGAGTGAAAATTATTTTGAAGGTTGCGAGGAGGAACAGGGGACGAACTGTTGATCAAACATCACCGTGAAAGATCGGGCATCTATACAGACAAATTAGCATCTCGCTAGTCTATGCCTCATCAGAAAAAGGACGCCTGGCAGGCTAACTATCTGCCTGAGTATCCCAGGCCAGGCTAGCGCTACATTTTTCTGGACTCCAACCAAACAAACACCAGGCGGATCCCAGGAACCCTTCAGGCGAGGCATCACACAACGTGGACGTGATCCAAAATAGCCCTATATCTTGCTCAATGCGAGTATAACTTCTGTCTCGCTGATGGATTTCTCCCTGCCTGTAGCTACTTGGCCGACCCAATGCCGACTATTTTTTTAGTTTGCTGGGTTTTGATCAAGTTCGTTTGGTTTCGTTCGCTAGTTTCGCTGTGTTTCCTTCGCTACGTGTTTTGCTCGTTTTTTTTCTTACTCGGGTTTTCTTTGTTTCCTCACTAGGTTTCTCTGGGTTTTCTGTTTTCTTAGTTTTTATGGGTTTCCTTGTTTTTGGTGGTTCCAATGGTTTTTTTCATCTGTTTTCTTGTTTTTTTATTGGTTTAATACTGAAGAAATATCTATATGTCACAAAATAAAAATCATGTACCCAAATATAAATGCATATATAGTTGAAAATAAAAGTGCATCCCATAATTTTAAAAAGGTGCTGCATAAAAATATATTCATGTATTTCAAATAAAAGAGTTTCTATATTTGAGAAAAGTTCTTCATGAAGTGTTAGAATGTGTATTCTTCTTATTTTTGGAAAAAAACACATTTTACCAAGAGGAGAAAACAAACAATTAAAATGAAATTATAAAAAAGATAAAAAGAATAAAATTTTAGAAACAGAAAATGTAAAGGGCATACATTGGAAAATAAAGGAACAAAAAAAAAGAAATTTAAACCACGTTACACCTTACCAGGTAGCCTACCAACGAAGGTTTGAGGTGTTGCTCCGATGCAGCAAATAGGATTTGCCTAGGTTAACCTTCAAGAAGGCTAGGGCGTGTTTGGTTACATGCCTAAGGTCCAATATAGAGCCCTCTAGATGCAAAAGTTGGCCCATTGATCACTGGCACAAGGGGTCAAGCTAAGCACGCATGCTGCTTAAAGCAACCCTCGGGTAAACCTTGGGGAATGGTTGATTCAACCATTTTCCAGCGAGTAAGTCATTCCATCATGATAAAAGTAGTTGAAGATGAAACAATATCAAGTGATGCAATCGGATATCGCGGTAGAAATCGGGCTACATCTTTCCAAATTATGGCCTATATTTTCCCGTCCGAGCACACTGCTACTTTCTCCACCATTTCTCCCCTCTTGAGCTCTTACTAGTCCATCACCACCTGATATAACCCTTCTTCTCTAATGACCAGGTAAGGGTTCATAGAGGCCGATGCACACACATACCTTGTAAATATGCATCCATATGAGGCAGACGATGTGTCCATACAATGTTTGGAGATGTTTTGAAAACTTTTATCTCCAAGCATACAAAATATGGAAACGATACTTGATAAGGGAAAGATCGCACGAAGGAGCGCAATATCGTGAAGACTAAGAGACATGCCGTATTTGTATGGTTGTAAATGTTTGGCTAAAGTTCATCGCCTTGGCACCCACATTAGGAGCAATGTTTGGCTAAATTTAAACGAGAATACGACTTTTAGACCCTAGTGAACATGACGATGCACTCTACGTCTGTTGACAACGCCATGGGATATACAAATCAACTCAAAGAGCCCAGATCGATATTATGTTACTCTCATTAACTGCAATTATACTCTATTGATCTTTCATTGAGATAATAAGAGAGCACAAAAGAAAAAAGTGGGGATATTACCCACCATGGGAGCCCGAACCAAGTATAATGTGTGTCCTCAACATCGCTTTATTTTGTATGTGTCCACGAATTCATTATCGAGATCTTTGTGCCGTCCAACACCCTACAAAATCCATTACTATCGATGGGGTATGGGTTCACCATATTCCCTGCCACAAATATCATATTTTGGGTCGTATTTGTGTGTGGACGCATGTGTCTGGGCACACGCGGGGTACTGAGGGCCATGACTAGGCAATGGACTTGCATAGACGTACAAACCCCATTTCCTCAGCAGGAATCATAGAGCTTAACTGGTTTCATGCCAATATTAAGTGCAACTAACTTACTAATGTTAGTTACTTTGCATATGTGGCAAATGACAACTACCTTTACCCCATCATATGTGGCACACGATTTTTCTGATTGATAGCTCACATTCACCGTGGGGTGACACACATCTTGATCCGAAAATTTGTGTTCCGCAACTTCAAAGTGGATGCCCTTTTTTTTTCATATTCTCTGACAAGGGTCTGTTGTACTACTAAAAAGAGTTGTGGGTATTTTTGCTACATTACTAGCTCGTGCTCCCTCCGGTCCTCTTTAATCCATATATAAGATTTTTCTAAATTGAAGTCAAACTTTGTAACATTTGACCATATTATATGGAAAATATCAACATCTACAATACAAAATTATACAATATTAAAATTAAATTCATGACACATTTAATGATATTGATTTCGTATTGTGGATGTTGATATATTTTTTCCGTAAAATTGGTCAAATTTTACGAAGTTTGACTTCAAAAAAATCTTATATGCGGACAATTCATGTATGTGTACTGTTGATTTCTAAGTACTACAAGTACCAACTCGTATGTTTGTAGTACTATTTTCAACACTGAAGTTTGTTTTGAATTGTTTTAATATTGAAGTTAGTCAGTACTTACTACTACATTACTAACTGTGATGGTCGAAATACTTAGAGCATCTACAGCCATAGCCCATAGACATCAAATTTGGGCCCTTGAACGCCTGGGGATGTGCTGAAACGCGTCCGCGGATAGTGACCAGTCAGACCTTAAATTTTTCCTTCACACAACCGAACACCTCAATTAGCGAGCCTCAGATTCATACAAACACATGCAATGTAACGTAAACTCAAATCCATCCGGCTAAATAAGCACATGTCATCAGACTACCAAAATTTGGCATGTTCTACCTATATACTACTCCCTCCGTCCCAAATTATAAGACATTTTTTGGCTTTAGTGTAGTGTCAAAAAACATCTTACATTATGGGACGGAGGTACTGCTATGGATCATCCACGACAGGCATTGCCTTTGCCCTTTCCGGCGCCCTTGTCGTCTTTCTCGTGGAAGTAGCGCTCGAAAGCACAAAATGGATCAAGTCGGATTTGCTCTTCACCGGAGCCCTCATCCTCTCCTTCCCACGGCGGGCACACTGGTCCTTGTAGCATGCATATTTGGGCGGACCGAAGATGGGGAGGCTAACGGACTGCGATGCTCTAGCCCCGGCGAATTCGAGCGGCCGTTGCGCCGAGGCAATGGATGCGCGCCGGACTGATCCCATATCCGGTCGGAGTAGTCCTCCCAGGAGCGGCGAAGGGCAATGCGGACGGCCATAGTCTCTTCCATCCGGCATGGGACGAAACCCAGTCGACAGATCTAAAGTGACCGGAGTCAAATCCGTTGTCCGCCATGCCGGAGAAGACCGGAGCTCGCCGAAAGTGAGCTTGTGGCGAAGCCGAGTAGAGTGAAATGGCTAGGGTTTTGTCCGGCAAAAGAATGGAGACGAATATATGTGG
This sequence comes from Triticum dicoccoides, assembly GCF_002162155.2. Lineage (NCBI taxonomy): Eukaryota > Viridiplantae > Streptophyta > Magnoliopsida > Poales > Poaceae > Triticum > Triticum dicoccoides. The sequence continues at coordinate 639,143,334 of NC_041384.1, read as the reverse complement.
GGTCGGGGTGGCCAATGTGGGTTAGATCCGATGTGGATAGGAGGGGTGCCGGTCGGCCCAAGCGTTTGAGGCCGATTTGAGGCACCCGGATGAGTCGCGTTTTTTGACCGGCCAGTGAACGGGCAGCCCGCCGGGGCGTTTGGGGCTGGTTTTAGGTGCCCATTTGTAGATGCTCTTATAACCAAAAGTTACTCCAATGAGGCTTGTTCAACAACAATCTCTCATTTTCGTTTTCTCTGCAAATAGTGGTTGATACTTATAATAACATTTGCAGACATGTTTGTCAACTACTCATAATAACGCTTGCAGACATGTTTGACGATCGACTAATCGGCGAGAATCTTGCGGGCGCGCTGGTTCGCTTGCTTCACCCTGGAGTTGAGTTCTTCCACGTCGCCGTGCATATCATCGAGTGCTTTGTTTTGCCTGAAACGTTGGATAGCACATAAGATACTCGATTCAAAAGTTCTGATTAATCTTCAGTGTGGTTCCACGCATATGCAGTAAACTAAAGACTTTACCTATCAAGCTCTGATCCCATGTCAACAGCCATGCCCTGGAGCTGCCCCAGCACGCCACTGAGGTCGTCGAGGGCATCATCCTGCTTTTTCTTCTCCAACTGGCGAAACGAAAGCACTTCTAAATATACTTATATTTCGGAGATACTTCTCCATGGAGGCCAGTGAGTCAAGAGCATGCACGAACCTGAACTTTGTCCATGGCATTTGTGGCATCGCCGTACTCGCGGGTATTCCCCTTCCCTCGAGGGCTCAGCCCTAGCTTATCCCTCTGTTCCATTCGGCTCGTCTTCTTTTTGAAGGAATCATCTGTGTCATGGTTGCCAAGAAATAATGAGCACGCCTCATGATCCAAGCATTTTATTAGTTAGTGTACTAATATTAGGTTGTACTCCCTCCGTAAAGAAATATAAAAGCGTTTGCATCACTACTGATCTAAATGGTCTTATATTTCTTCACAGAAGGAGTATCTACGTACCTCGCGACACTGGCCCCTTGATCTTCTTTGTTTTCTTGGGCTTCCATGGCTTGGAGAAGAACCCTCCAAGGCTATTCAGGAGCCCCTCACCCTAGAGATTCAAACATCGACATCACAACAATAAGGCACCACACATTTCAAACAGGCCTCGGTGTAAGGTGAGAACAGTAATTTGTTCATAGCGCATGCAGTTTATATATAGTACAAACAAAGTAAAATGGTGGAGCATATGCACCTTGGCGAGGTCCTGATCGATCTCGACGGCTTTCTCGTGGGTCCTGCTGATCTGCTCTCCCTGCTTTTGCAGGGTTATCATCGTGTTGGCAGCATCCTCCTTGATGTTCTCAGCGATACGGAGGCAGCCGTTGAGCGTGTCCGTGGTCTCCTCGGCCTTGTACGCCGCGTAGTTCTCGAGCTCCTCCACCGACTGGTTCTCCAGCCCGCCGGAGTCCTTGAACCCATCCTTGTACTGCTTCTTGTTGCCGGTAGGAACCGAATAGGTGGACGATTTGGTCGGCTTTTTGGAGATGAGACCATCGTCGTCAGAGTCGGAGTCGACAGGACCCGGCTTCTTGGCGCCTCGTGCCACAGGCATCTTGTTGTCAAAGTGAAAATATAGTAGTAATAATAATTCTACGCTATTATAAACAAGGGGCAGGTTCCTGCAAATCAAACATGTGAAGGTCACATTGCCGTTGAAAAAACATGACCAACAATTGCAATTGCGAATGGTAAATCATGGTTCATCGCCATTGTCGATCCATAAAATCATCCTTATATAAAAACTAAGAAAGACAGACCTAATAAGTTTGGCAAAGAAGCAGCATGAACAAAAAGGTAACAAGAGAAAATTGAACTGCTAGAGAAACTAGACATGATGGCATAGGTAAAAATTTCCTCGCAAAAAAGAAAGAAATGAAAGAAGACATAGGTCAAAATTGTGTGTTCGTACGAGATAGATTTTGTCCTCCCGTTCCTCCGCCCGCCTTGGAGGGCAAAAGAGGAGGCGAGCAATCTATCTGCCTTTATTGGATAGCTGACAATGAACTATTTTCACCATGTAAATCCTTCTCTCTATATAGTGGTCTATTTGCTAAACAAGATATCTAAAAAGGGCAAGTGCTTATTTTAGCTTCAACCTGCGATATGCCCGCGCACCATTGGATGCAGCCGAGCATTGGGGAGGATGTGGCTGCATGCAAGTCCTATAATGCATGCCTCATTTGCCATGCTATAAACGCAACAAAACGGAATGACAAGAGCAAATATTCTCTAAACTGTAACATTTGTGACTTGAGTTAATAGTGAAAGTAGTATTACTGTAGTAACATGCATGGTCGTGGTACTGACTTTTAGTAATGAAATTAGTATTACAATGTTAACTTTGATGTTCATAATACTACTGATCTTACCCCAAAATTAGTATTATAGTACTAACTTATATGATTGCAGTACTCAGGTTTAGTGTATAAATTAATCGTATAGTACTAACCTTTATATTCGTACTACTGATTTTTTAAGCACTAAAATTATTATTACACTAATAACTTACATGGTCTGAATTTTTAATGCTAAAAATAGAACTACTGTACTAAATCAAAAGAATCATAGTACTGCCTTTTAGATTAGCTGTTGGGATCAAGATCTAAGGAGCAGAGGGGGTGAACAGTCCTTTGAAAAATAACGCAACTACCAATTTTAGGTTGAATTTTTTTAGCTTAAGGCAACATGGACTAGACAACCAGTAGCACTTACTACCGCCGTCCTGATTTATTGGTCCCATTAGTACTTTGTGCCAAGTTTTGACCATGGATTTAATTATCAAAATGTTAATGCATGGCACAAAAACGAATATCATTGGAAACTACGTTCAAATATGAATCCAACGATATAATTTTTTATGACATGCATTAACATTCTTCAAGTTAAATTTATGGTCAAATTTAGGCACAAAATACAAAGTGGACCGATAAACCATGACAGAGATAGTAACAAGCAAGAAATCAAGAGTAATAAGGAGCGGAAAAGTAACAAACTTGCAAGTAAAAAAGAGGTATAATTAAGAGAATGCAAACACTTGTGACATGAGAGTTTTTTTTCGATGGTTTGAATAATTGACGATATCTTACGTCTACGTTGATGGATGCTTTGAACAAATTGGTTGTAGACTGGAAGAATACCGGTTGCGATGCCCACCAAGCGGCTCACAAAGTAGAACCAACCTATTCCGTGGTGGCTTGTACTTATAAGCCTCACTAAGGGTAGATTTTGATAAAGTAGGCAATCTTTGGGCCCATACTAACTCTTGCGTCCTTCACACGTACAACTTGATAGGATCACAAGTGAGTCCTGATCACCTAGGATGCACTCACCATCCAAGAATAATAGATAAAGTAGTGTCATTTGATAATAAATCCTTAAAAAAACTCCAAGAAAAGCTTCTCTCAAGAATACATGGTAACACTCACTCATAAGGATCCGGTTGTGGTGAAGGAGATGAACTTACGACGCGTTTGATTCAACATTTTTCCACCGTCTCCCGATTACACTACTTAGCGAAGAAGTTACCAGTGTTTGGTACGGCAGGGCCGGCTTCGATCGTTGTGTAATCCGATACGCCGTTTCCTAAAGCCGAAAACAAGGTTTACCTTGTGGGAACCGAAAACGCTCGATCTCCTTTTCCGCTCGCCCCCGACCTCGCCTGTCGCCTCCAACAGGATTCTCTCCCTTCGACGGCTCCCTTCTCTGCTGCGAGCAGTGACCTTCCCTCCCCGCCATGAGCAGCGACGCCAGCCCAACTTCCCCCATCCCTACCAAGAGCAGCAACGCCAGCCGGACCTCCTTCTTCTCGCGTGCAACAACTCTAGCCGAATCTCCCCCTTCTCCGTCGCTAGCAGCGGAGCTCTCCCCATCCCCGTCGCGAGCAGCCATGCTTGCCGTACTGCCCCCTTCTTCGTCGCAAGCAGGCATGCCGGCCGGGCCTCTCCCTTCTCCTCACTTCTTCCTCACTTCTTTTCTAACGCTCTAGTTTGGGAAACCAACCCTTCGTCGAACCAAACACATCACGTAATCAGCCAATCACCAGCCTAATACATTGTATTCTTATTACATATCTGAAAACGATATTCTAATGAATGAGGTGATTTGAGATGGTTGCCAACAAAAAAGGGGTACGGTTTTAACTATCCTAAAACACCAAGCTCCCTTGAAAGGAAGGGAGCGCCTATAGGGCGCAGCACGCGCTGTGAAAGAAGCGGGCGCGCACCCCTTGCACCCCTTCTGGGTCGGCCCATGTGTGGCCAGGAGACCGCTTGTTTTTTTGCGGATGTTTCCTTTTTCTTATTTTTTCCAATAATTTCGGATAGCAAAAGGTCTAAATTTCAGGAAAGTTGCTAATTTTGAATAAAACAATCATGATTTAAAAAAAATCATGATTTCCAAAAAGATGCTCGGTAATTCAAAGATTGTTCATGAATTTGGCAAAAAATGTTCACAAATTTAAAACAATGTTCATGATTTCAAAAAAATGTTCGTGAAATTGAAAAATGTTCACAAAATAAGTAAATCATGATTACAGAAAAATGCTCTAGAATTCAAAAAAGGTTCACGAATTTGTAAAAAAATGTTCACAAACTTAAAAAATGTTAATAATTTAAAAAATTCAAAAAAAGTTTGCTGATTCGAAAAATGTTCACGAATTTGGAAAACATGTTCACGATTCAAAAAAATGTTCACAGATTTGGAAAAATGTTCACGATTCAAAAAATGTTCGCTAATTCTAAAAATATTCACGAATTTAAAAAACTGTTCATGATTTTGAAAAAGGAGTCTTTAATTTTAAAATGTTCATTATTTCAAAAAATAATGTTAATGACTTAAGAGAATGTTCACAAATTTCTAAAAAAATATTGTTTATGATTTCAAAAAAAATGTTCGTGAGTTTTTAAAAAATGTTCACAGTTTCAAAAAAATATAAATGATTTATGAGTAACGATTTAGTAAAAATAAAACCATGATAGGTAGTGGGTCATCAAGCACATTTTCTAACCTAGACAAGTTGTCTGCAACGGGGTTCTCAGCTCCCTTTCTATCAATAATATGCAAATCAAATTCTTATAGCAGGAGAACCCATCTAATAAGTCTAGGTTTAGCATCTTTCTTTTTCATAATGTATTTAATAGCAGCATGATCCGTGTGAATAGTTACTTTAGAATCAACAATATGTGGTCTAAACTTATCACAAGCAAATACAACTGCTAAGAATTCCTTTTCAGTAGTAGCATAATTTCTCTGAGCATTGTCTATAGTTTTACTAGCATATTGAGTAACATTTAATTTCTAATCAACTCTTTGCCCTAGAATAGCACCTACAGCATAATCACTAGCATCACACATAATTTCAAAGGATAAATTCCAATCAGGTGGCTGAACAATCGGTGCAGAGATCAATGCTTTCTTAAGTATTTCAAATGCTTCTACACAATCATCATCAAAGACAAATGGTATATCTTTTTGTAATAAATTAGTCAGAGGCCGAGAAATTTTTGAGAAGTCCTTAATGAACCTCCTATAAAAACCGGCATGACCAAGGGAACTTCTTATACCTTTGATGTCCTTGGGACATGGCATCTTTCCAATAGCATCAACCTTGGCTTTATCAACTTCAATACCTCTTTCAGAAACTTTATACCCCAAGACAATACCTTCATTAACCATGAAGTGGCACTTTTCCCAATTCAAGACAAGATTAGTTTCTTCACATCTCTGCAAAACTCGATCAAGGTTGCTCAAGCAATCATCAAAAGAGGACCCATAGACGGAGAAATCATCCATGAAAACCTCACAAATCTTTTCACAAAAGTCAGAGAATATAGCCATCATGCATCTTTGGAAAGTAGCAGGTGCATTACATAAACCAAAAGGCATACGTCTATAAGCAAAAGTACCGAACGGGCAAGTAAAAGTGGTCTTAGATTGATCATCAGCTGACACAGGTATTTGAGAGAAACCAGAATAACCATCTAGAAAGCAAAAATGTGTATGTTTGGATAATATTTCTAGCATTTGATCAATAAAAGGTAAAGGGTAATGATCTTTTTGGTAGCCTTATTTAATTTACGGAAATCAATTACCATCCTATATCCTGTAATAATTCTTTGCGGAATCAAGTCATCTTTATCATTAGGAATGACAGTAATACCTCCCTTCTTAGGGACACAATGGACATGACTTACCCACTGACTATCAGCAGCGGGATAAATAATACCTGCCTCTAGAAGCTTTAGTATTTCCTTTCTTACCACTTCTTTCGTCTTAGGATTCAGCCGTCGTTGGTGATCACAAACTGGTTTGGCATCTTTCTCCAAATTTATTTTATGTTGACATAGAGTGGGACTAATGCCCTTAAGATCATCAAGAGTATATCCAATAGCAGCACGGTGCTTCCTCAGAGTTTTCAATAATCTCTCTTCTTCATGCTCTGAAAGGTTAGCACTAATAATAACAGGATATATCTTCTTTTCATCAAGATAAGCATATTTAAGAGTAGCAGGTAATGGTTTAAGCTCAAACACGGGATCACCCTTGGGTGGAGGAGGATCCCCTAGGATTTCAACAGGCAAATTGTGTTTCAGGATGGGTTCCTGTTTAAATAATACTTCATCTATTTCCCTTCTTTCATTCGTAAACATATCATTTTCATGGTCTAGCAAATATTGTTCTAAAGGATCACTAGGAGGTACGGCAATAGAAGCAAGACCAATAATTTCATCTTTACTAGGCAATTCCTCTTCACGGTGTTGTCTACGAAATTTAGAAAAGTTGTACTCATGAGACATATCACCCAAACCAATAGTAACAACATCCTTTTCGCAGTCTATCTTAGCATTAACAGTGTTCAAGAAGGGTCTACCGAAAATTATGGGACAAAAGCTATCTTGTGGGGAGCCAAGAACAAGAAAATCAGCAGGATATTTAGTTTTCCCACACAAGACTTCAACATCTCTAACAATTCCCATTGGTGAAATAGTATCTCTATTGGCAAGTTTAATTGTGGCATCAATATCTTCTAACTTAGCGGGTGCAATGTCATGCATAATTTCTTTGTATAAGTCAAAAGGTATTGCACTAGCACTAGCACCCATATCACATAAGCCATGATAGCAATGTTCTCCTATTTTAACAGAAATAACAGGCATGCCTACCACAGGTCTATGTTTATCGTTAGCACAAGGTTTGGCAATTCTAGCGGTTTCATTACAGAAATGAATAACATGCCCATCAATATTATCAGCCAAGAGATCTTTAACAATAACAATATTTGGTTCAACTTTAGTTTGCTCAGGAGGTGTATAAGTCATAATATTGCTTTTATGAACCACAGTTGAAGCTTTAGCATGATCCTTTATCCTAACAAGGAAAGGTGGTTTCTCAACATAAGAAGTAGGAACAATAGGATCATTATAAGTGATAGTCTTTTATTCAACTTTAATAGGTGCAGCTACTTTTACTTCTATGGGAGGATGATATTTAAACCACTTCTCCTTAGGGAGATCGATATGAGCAGCAAAAGATTCACAGAAAGAGGCTACTATCTCAGAGTCAAGTCCATATTTAGTGCTAAATTTACGGAAAACATCGGTATCCATAAAAGATTTAACACAATCATACTTAGGTGTCAAATCTGACTCCTTACCTTCGTCGAGGTCCCAATCTTCAGAGTTGCGTTTAATTCTTTCTAATAAATCCCATTTGAATTCAATAGTCTTCGTCATAAAATAGCCAGCACAAGAAGTATCGAGCATGGTGCGATTGTTATTAGAAAGCCGAGCATAAAAATTTTGAATAACCATTTCTCTTGAGAGCTCATGATTGGGGCATGAATATAACATTGATTTAAGCCTCCCCCAAGCTTGAGTGATGCTTTCTCCTTCGCTAGGCCAGAAATTATATATATAATTGCGATCACGATGAACAAGATGCATAGGATAAAACTTCTGATGAAATTCCAATTTCAATCGTTTGTAGTTCCATGACCCCGTATCATCACATAGCCTATACCATGTCAATGCATCTCTCTTCAAAGATAAAGGGAAGACCTTCTTCTTAATAACATCTCCGGGCACACCTGCAAGCTTAAATAATTCACAAACTTCATCCACATATATTAGGTGCTCATCAGGATGCTTTGTTCCATCTCCTGCAAAAGGATTAGCTAGCAGTTTTTCTAACATACCCGAAGGAATTTCAAAGCAGACATTTTCATTTTCAGTAGGTTGATGAGCAACTCTATGCTCTACTGGTCGAGGTGAAGATACCCCGAACAAGCCCCTCAGAGGATTGCTTTCCATAGTAACAAGTGACAGTAAATTTCAGCACACTATATAAATTTTTCCTTACTAAATTCCACCTACCAAAGGCGCTTCACTCCGCGGCAACGGCACCAGAAAAGAGTCTTGATGACCCACAAGTATAGGGGATCTATCGTAGTCCTTTCGATAAGTAAGAGTGTCGAACCCAACGAGGAGCAGAAGGAAATGATAAGCGGTTTTCAGCAAGGTATTCTCTGCAAGCACTGACATTATAGGTAACAGATAGTTTTGTGATAAGATAATTGATAATGAGCAATAAGTAAAAAAAGTAAATAAAGTGTAGCAAGGTGGCCCAATCCTTTTTGTAGCAAAGGACAAGCCTGGACAAGCTCTTATATGATGTAAAGCGCTCCCGAGGACACATGGGAATATCGTCAAGCTAGTTTTCATCACGTTCATATGATTCGCGTTCGGTACTTTGATAATTTGGTATGTGGGTGGACCGGTGCTTGGGTGCTATCCTTACTTGGACAAGCATCCCACTTATGATTAACCTCTATTGCAAGCAGCTGCAACTACAACAAAAGTATTAAGGTAAACCTAACCATAGCATGAAACATGTGGATCCAAATCAGCCCCTTACGAAGCAACGCATAAACTAGGGTTTAAGCTTCTGTCACTCTAGCAACCCATCATCTACTTATTACTTCCCAATGCCTTCCTCTAGGCCCAAATAATGGTGAAGTGTCATGTAGTCGACGTTCACATAACACCACTAGAGGAGAGACAACATACATCTCATCAAAATATCGAACAAATACCAAATTCACATGACTACTAATAGCAAGACTTCTCCCATGTCCTCAGGAACAAACGTAACTACTCACAAAGCATATTCATGTTCATAATAAAAGGGGTATTAATATGCATAAAGGATCTGAACATATGATCTTCCACCAAATAAACCAACTAGCATCAACTACAAGGAGTAATCAACACTACTAGCAACCCACAGGTACCAATCCCGGACTTAGAGACAAGAATTGGATACAAGAGATGAACTAGGGTTTGAGAAGAGATGGTGCTGGTGAAGATGTTGATGGAGATTGACCCCCTCCTGATGAGAGGATCGTTGGTGATGACGATGGTGATGATTTCCCCCTCCCGGAGGGAAGTTTCCCCAGCAAAACAGCTCTGCCAAAGCCCTAGATTGGTTCCGCCAAGGTTCCGCCTCGTGGCGGCGGAGTCTCATCCCGAAAGCTGGCTTATGATATTTTTCTCATCGAAAGACTCCATATAGCAGAAGATGGGCATTGGAGGGCCACCAGGGGACCCACGAGGCAGGGGGAGCCCCCCACCCTCGTGGGCACGGTGTGCCCCCCCTCCGGAACTTCTTGCGCTCACTATTTTTTATATATTCTGAAAATGACTTCCATGAAGTTTCAGGACTTTTGGAGCTGTGCAGAATAGGTCTCTAATATTTGCTCCTTTTCCAGCCCAGAATCCCAGCTGCCGGCATTGTCCCTCTTTATGTAAACCTTGTAAAATAAGAGAGAATAGGCATAAGTATTGTGACATAATGTGTAATAACAACCCATAATGCAATAAATATTGATATAAAAGCATGATGCAAAATGGACGTATCAAGGACGGCTTGACATCACTTAGCTTGAATCTCTTGAGTATGTCTTGAGTGTATTTGGCTTGGTTGATGAAGGTTCCTTCTCTTCTTTGTTTGAGTTCGAAGCCAAGGAAGAACTTCAACTCTCCCATCATGGACATCTTGAAGTTGGCGGTCATGAGCGCGGCAAATTCCTCATTGAAAGCTTTATTAGGGGAACCAAAGATAATATCATCAATGTATAGTTGGCACACAAACAACTCCCCTTTGACCTTCTTAGTAAAAAGAGTGGGGTCGATTTTTCCAATTTCAAAACCACGATCTTGCAACAACTCGGTAAGGTGGTCATACCACGCACGTGGGACTTGCTTAAGGCCATAGAGTGCCTTATCGAGTTGATACCCATGATCGGGAAAGTAGGGATCCTCGAATCCGGGGGGTTGCTTGACATATACCAACTCATTAATAGGACCATTAAGAAAAGCACTCTTCACATCCATTTGTTGTAACTTAAAGTTATGACGAGAAGCATATGCAATCAACATGCTAATGGATTCAAGGCGTGCAACGGGAGCAAAGATTTCATCATAGTCGATACCCTCGACTTGGGAGTAGCCTTGTGCTACCAAACGAGCCTTGTTGCGAATGATAATCCCATGAGCATCTTGCTTGTTCTTGAATATCCACTTGGTTCCAATGACATTATGGTTCCCCATTGGCCTTGGCACCAATCTCCACACCTTGTTATGCTCGAAGTTGTTGAGTTCTTCATGCATGGCATTGAGCCAATCCGGATCTTTGAGCGCCTCATAGACCTTTTGGGGTTCAACACAAGAGACAAACGTGTGATGTTCACAATAGTTTGCTAATTGTCTATGAGTGCTTACCCCCTTTCTTAAGCTTCCAAGCACATTTGTCATGAGATGGTCTTTGGTGGATAGCTTGGATGCGATCTTGGCATCACGACACTCTAATTCCTCCTCTAGAGAGAGCTGAGGAGCGTTAACTTGATCATCTTGAGCGTCGTCTTGAGCTTGTTCGCGATCTTGAGCTTGCTCTTGATCTTGAACATGCTCGGTGGTGAGAACTTGACCTTGGGCATCACTTGATGTTTCAACACCATCTTGAGATTGACCTTGCCCTTGATCTTGTTCTTGAGGTTGAGGGCCTTCACTTTGTTCTTCGGAAGTGTGTGGGCCTTGGGTTGGTGATGGCTCCACCTGAGTGGAGCATTGTCCTTCTCCTTCGGCCACAAGGGGTTCCTCAATGGGTAGGATAAAACCAACACCCATTTCTTCTTATGGCTTGAGGAGGAATTTCATCACCTACATCACAAGTGCCACTTTGCTCCACTTGGGAGCCGTTATTCTCATCAAACTCCACGTTACACGTCTCCTCAATAAGCCTCATGGACTTATTGAGGACACGGTAAGCATGAGAGTTTGTAGCATAACCAACAAATATGCCCCCATAAGCTCTAGCCTCAAATTTAGACAAATGAACATCTTTCTTCAGAATGAAACACTTACACCCGAACACCCGGAAGTACTTGAGGTTGGGCTTGTTACCGGTGAGTATCTCATATGGGGTCTTGTTCAAGCCTTTGCGGAGATAGAGTCGATTTGATGCATGACGCGCGATGTTGATGGCTTCGGCCCAAAAGTTGTATGGAGACTTGAACTCCGCCATCATGGTCCCCGCATCCACAATGTCCGGTTCTTCCTCTCTGCTACACCATTTTGTTGAGGGGTGTATGGTGCAGAATATTGATGCTTGATCCCCTCATCACTAAGAAACTCACCCAGGGCGTAGTTCTTGAACTCGGTACCGTTGTCACTTCTTATAATCAAGATCTTTGCATTGTGTTGACGTTGGGCTTCATTTGCAAAGTCAATGACGGTTTGTTGGGTCTCGCTCTTCCTCTTGAAGAAATATACCCAAGTGTATCTTGAATAATTGTCCATAATCACCAAGCAATACTTTCTACCCCAAGACTATCAAAGGATGGAGGCCCAAAGAGACCCATATGAAGGAGCTCCAAAGGCCTCTTCGAGTAGATGATAGTCGTGGGAGGGTGAGCCTTCTCATGTAGCTTTCCTTCGATGCAAGCACTGCCAGCACGATCTCTAGCAAAACTAACATTTGTTAGTCCACGGACATGGTCCTCCTTGAGAAGACTTTGGAAATATCTCATATTGACATGGGCTACACGGCTGAAAGGACATGCGGTGTCCCCGTGTGTGGTTTTGGTAATTGATGACAATCACTATGGACTAATGGTTGCATTGAGTTATATTTGAAGTTTTTGTCCATAGGCTTTTCTTGGAGTACACTTGTTGGTTTCAAGGAGAGTTTGTGATGACCAAGGTGCTATTCAAGGAATTACCTAAAGATTGGTCTTGTAAGAGGTTGATCAACAATAAGTAAAAGAGTGAATCAAGTTGATCAACACACAAGGCGTAGAAGATGTACCGAGAGGGATCAAGCGATCCCATGGTATGGTAAGCATTGTCAATTACGCTTTGTGTACTAACTCATGATCTTCGTGAGAGTTCTTTGTGGGGTTAGGTTGCGGTGTGCATCTTCTATGATGTTTTCGGTGTTGGAGGTTTTACCGGTCTTATCCGAGGAAGGGTTCTCACCATTTTCTCATGGTACTTTTCTCATTTGCTTCTTATTGATATTTCTATCAATATTGTGTTAGCCCATGTCGTTGGCTTTCCAACAAACTTGGTTTCGTTGAATTCGGAGTCTGTTTCCAGAAGTTGTGGCTGTTTTGGTAAAGGCTGCAGCGGTACTACCGCGGCTAGGGCGGATGTAAATTTTTACTACCGCTCCAGAGCGGTACTACCACGGCTCCTGAGCCGTAGTAAAGCACCGAAGCTGTACTACCGCGGCTCCTGAGCGGTAGTACCGCTCCGGACCAAAATCTCATGTTTTGCTCAGCGGAGGTAGGCCCGGAAGTATTTTTTTAGTACTGCTCGCAAGCAGTAGTACCGCTACCATTTGCGGTAGTACCGCTATCCCTAGCGGTAGTACCGTGAGGTCGAGCGGTAGTACCATGAGGACGAGCGGTAGTACCACTCCGGTGGTTCTACAGGCCTTTTGCCTCCTCCCTGTTGTTTTTCAAAGGGGTACTACCGCCCTAGCGGTAGTACCGCTCCTTGGAGCGGTAGTACCGCTCTGTGCAGGCTGTGAACATAACGGTTGGATTTTTTCACACCTATAAAAGGGAGTCTTCTTCCCCAATGAACCTTATCCTTTGAGCTAGTGTTCTTCCCCCATTGTTGACCTTCTTCGAGCTTGCTAACTCTCAATCCCTCCATGGATTCTTGCTAGTTTTTGAGGGAAAAGAGAGAGGAGATCTAGATCCACTTTTCCACCAATCACTTCCTCCTCTATGTGAGGGAACCCCTTGTATCTAGATCTTGGAGTTCTTGGTGTTCTCCTTCTTGTTCTTCCTCTAATTTTCCTCCCTAGCATTAGTTGCTTCGGTAGGATTTGAGAGAGAAGGACTTGGGCACTCCGTGTGCCCTTACCATTGCATTTGGTGCATCGGTTTGAGTTCTCCACGTGATACGTGGAAGTTACAAGTTGAGAAGCTTATTACTCTTGGGTGCTTGGTGCCCTTGAGCTTGTTCCTCTTGGGTGCTTGGGCGCCCTAGACGGTTGGTGGTGTTCGGAGCTCAATCATTGTGGTGTAAAGCTCCGGACAAGCGTCGGGGTCTCCAATTAGGTTGTGGAGATCGCCCCGAGCAATTTGACGGGTACTGGTGACCGCCCCCAAGGGTTGCCAAAGTGTACGGGTTCGGTGACCGCCCCCAAGGGTCGCCATTTGTACGGGTTTGGTGACCGCCCTCAAGGGTTCCTTAGTGGAATCACGGCATCTTGCATTGTGCGAGGGCGTGAGGAGATTACGGTGGCCCTAGTGGCTTCTTGGGGAGCATTGTGCCTCCACACCGCTCCAAACGGAGATTAGCATCCGCAAGGGTGTGAACTTTGGGATACATCATCGTCTCTGCGTGCCTTGGTTATCTCTTACCCGAGCCCTTTACTTATGCACTTTACTTTGTGATAGCTATATTGTTTCTTGTCATATATCTTGCTATCACCTAGTAGTTTATCTTGCTTAGCATAAGTTGTTGGTGCACATAGGTGAGCCTAGTTGTTGTAGGTTTTATGCTTGACAAATTAACCGCTAGGTTTATTCCGCATTTGTTCAAGCCTAAAACGTAATTATTTTAAAGTGCCTATTCACCCCCCCCCTCTAGGAGACATCCACGATCTTTCAATTGGTATCAGAGCCTCGTATCTCTTTATTAGGCTTTACCTCCTAGAGAGTAAAGATGTCGACTAGGGGATTAGGATTCTATGACACTCTTAGTTTCGATGGCACAAATTTTGATGTTTGGGTAATTCGCATGCTTAATCTCTTTAGGGTCATGGACCCAAATTTAGAGCGAATTGTAGATATGGTTTTTTCTCCTCCAAAGGATCCCCAGAGATTATCTTTAGAGGATGACAAAAACTCTTATATCAATGCTCAAGCTTCTAATGTGCTTTTCGATGCTTTGAGCAATGTAGTTATATTTCAACTAATGTCGTTCCGGGATGCTCATGAGTTGTGGACAAAGCTTCAAGATAAATATGGCGTGTCCAAGTTTTGTGGGGATGATTGCTCTCCCTCCACATCCGGCCGTGTTGTGTTCTCAACTTCTTCTACTTCGCCTACATGTGGTTTGCCACAAGGTAATGACATGGTGAGTAGTGGTGTACATTGCAATGATGATAGTGGGCTTATTGTTGATAATCCTTCATCACTTTCTCATTGCAATGCTTCATCTGTGGACTTTAGCACTCCGAGCACTCCAAATGTTTCACATGCTTGTGTTGATAGTCCGTGCATATCTTGTAGAAATTGCTTGACTAAATCGCATGATGATATGCTTGCTATATCTTGTTGCCATGATAAAAATGCGTGTACTTCCTCGAGTTGTTGTGCTAACAATGTAGAGGAAACCCAACCCTCCATGGAACAAGATGTGGTTTTAAGTGGTGCTTCAAGGGATCCTACATCATCATCTATTGCGGTTTGCCTTGTGGCCAAGGCTTCTAAGGTATCTCCTACCTTGAACCCCAATATGTCTCTTGATGATGATGATGATGCTGATGCTAATAATGATGAGGATAACGATGAAGAGAATGATAATGTTGCCTCCTTAAAAATCAAGGGGGAAATGATTTTTAAAGCTCTTCATAAGAATAAAATTGCCCGTTCCAACTTCATGGCAATCATGTCTATTGCTATTGAGGGCAAGAAATATATTGATGAGTTGGAATCTCGTCTTGAGGAGCATGAGGTCACCATTGATAAAATGGAAGGTCATGAGCGTGATTATGCTAATGAGATTGCGGACCTCTCTCAAGCTCTTGAACTTGAACAAACCACCAAGGAATCTCTTGAGGAGACTTTTGCTCTAGAATTATCTAGAGTGAAGGAATCTCATGATAGAGCTCTTGAGGTGGCCAATGTTTTTGAAACTAAAAATGCTAAGCTTGAAGTTGCTCATGCTAGACTCCTTGAGGATTTTGAGCACCTCAAAAATGGCTCAAGGGTCATCAAGGGTGAGCTCATAAAACTCACCGAGTCTCATGATCAACTTGAAGCTTCTTATTTAAAATATCTTGCCAAGTTGTCCTCTCCTATTGTTGTTAATGATGATGCTTGTGCTACTAACTCTATTACTTGTGAAGCATCCATTTGGAAGGAGAACGTTGAGCTACGGGCTCAACTTGAATTGCTATCTAGCAACTATGGGAAATTGGAAGAAAGCCATGAAAAGCTCTCAAGCTCTCATGATGATCTTCTAGTATCCCATAATGTGCTAAAGATAGCTCATGAGGCCATGATTGCTAAGGTAACTCCTAGTGAGCCTCATGTGGATACTAGCACTACTTCTAGTCAAAATGCTATGTTGCCATGTGCTAGTCCTTGTAATTCATCTACTCACAATGCTGGTACATCTTGTGATGAATTGCTTTCCTTGCCTTGTTTCTCTAACGGTGAAGGTTATACTTCCTCTAGTACTTGTGTTGAGACTAACCATGTATAGGAAATCAAAGAGCTCAAGGCCCAAATCACTTCTTTGAAGAAAGACTTGGAAAAGAGTCATGAAGGGAAATTCACACTCAACAATATCTTGAGTGTGCAAAAATCCCCCAATGACAAAGGTGGACTTGGATCCAACTCCAACAAGAAGAAAAAGTCCAAGGTGAACAAAAGGAAGGGCCAAGAACAAGTCAAGAATTCAGCCAAGATTGTTTGCTTCAAGTGCAAAGTAGAAGGGCATCATGTTAGATCTTGCCCATTGAAGAAGAAGCCCATTAGTGACAAGCAACACGGGAAGCGGCCACAAGTTCACTCTCATTCTCAAACTCAAGTTGAAGAAAGGCCTCTTCCTAAGAAAACTCAAGCTAATGCTTCTCAAGTTGAGAAATCAAGTGAGAAGAAAGTAAAGAGTAGACGTTGCTACCTATGTCGTGAAAAAGGTCACGTCGCTTCTTCATGCACAAATATTACCTTATCCAACCCTATTCTAATTGATGATATCTATTCTCTTGGGAAGCATAAGGTTGGCAATGTGTTTGCCAAATTTGTTGGTGCTCAAAGTGGTGTCAAGAAAAGAACCATTTGGGTAGCCAAGCTTATTGTGACTAACCTCTTAGGACCTAACTTGGTTGGGGACCAACTAGCTCATACTGGATCAATAGGTATTGTTGGAGGTCATTGGAGACTTGGCTACATTATGAAGAATTAAGGGGCCTTCATCATTCTTATTGTATCAAGCCAAGTCATTCGGATTATCAAGTTTCTATCTTATATCCAATGTTCCTCCTTGCGGTAACTCGTGCTTAAAGTGTTTACTTCGATAGTTACTTGCCCCTTTGCATGTTTTGGTTTTGTTCCTTGCATGTGTTTGTATATGTTGTGCTTCCAACTTGATTATCTTGAGCAATCAAGTATGTGTGTGTTGATTTGTACATCATGTACGTGTGTGTCATGCGTTGAGCCTTTTGCATCTTGTTTATTTCTTAGTTGGCTCTTGTGAGAGATTAATGGAATATCCCATTATGGGGGAGTGATGTGCTTTGTGCACCTCACAATCCTATAAATGTGTGTACATGAGTAATACCATCTAGTATTGATATTTCAAGATTATCTAGTCGCTATGTGGTATGTCTTCTCATGAGAAATTCAAATTCTAAATAGTCCATTAATTATCTCTTGATGGATCCTTTTATTTGCCTCTTGTTTATCCTTAATTGGTATCACATTATGGGGGAGTAATATGCTATGTGTATATTACTAGCCTAGAAAATGTGTATATTTGAGATATTGTCACCTAGAGTTGATATTGTAAATTATCTTGTTCCTAGGTGGCATGTTAGCTCTACAAGTTGCAATTTGCTTTTTGTTTGGTGTGAAGATGATGTCGGATATCCTTGTTGTCTACCACCGGGAATTATTTCCATTTACTTCTTGTATTTTGACAATTGGTACTCACTTTTGTGGTAGAATTTATTGATCATCTTTACATTGGCTTTTGCTTTTATTTGCCTTTTCTCTTGCCAAGGATTGTATCAACTCCCTTTGTCTTCCATACCACTTGTGGATCTTGTTTATTTCTTGATCTTGTTTAGTGTTTTCTAGATATAGTGAAAGTGGTGATCGCACCTTGTGTGTTTTGTATTCAAATGAAATTTCTCTCTAATGCACTAGTCTTGGGGGAGCTATCCTATTTTCTATAAAACACTCTTCTTGCGATCCTTATCAAGTGTGTGTTGGTGGAAGGCAAGCCGTTTTCATTTTGGTACTTTGTGCCATCATGAAACTTTGTAGAGAGCTTGATATGTTTGGAACCATCCTCTCTTTTGGGAGTTTGATATCGTTTATTTTGAGTGTGCCATTGGATATCTCATTCCTTGATGTATCTTTCAATTGATATCCTCCAAGTGATGATTTATTCATTTGGTATCTTTTCTTCACTTGGTATTTCTTTGTCATTTGGTATCGGTTCTTGAAAGTCCTGAGCATGCATATTAACTTTGTGTAGTATCTTTGGCATGCTTTCTTTCTTTGACCCAATATATAGGGGATACTCCACCAAGTCTCAAATTGGATGAGGTGTGCATGAAATTCATTTTCGTATCTATATGCACATTTTTGTGTGGAGTTTGTCCTATGTATTGTTGGTTCTCTAACTCTTTGGTCCCAATGAGTTTGGGTACCATTTTGTTTGTGTTGTTGTTCTAGGAACAATTGTAGATACATTGGATGCTCGGCTCACTCACAAGGAAGGTGTTGTCATCATGTGCTTATTGGAGTTGAGCTAGGATGATCAATGAACTATTATCTACCTTCAATTGGTATCTACTACATCCTTCCAATGTTAACTCGGTAACAAGTATCTTCATATTCTTCATGCACACATTTCTTGCATCAACCTTGTGTAGGTTGTATCATGGCAAGTTATTCATTCATTCTTGTGATACTTGTTTCCTTTCTCAAAGCATCCCAACAATGATCTCTTGTTGCTAGTTGTGATGACTTTGTTGTTCGTGTGAGGACTTCATTTATATACAATAAGACCATATCTAGCCATGTGCTATGCTTCTAAGCAAATATCTTATTGGTATATGTATGACCTCCCTTTGGATATCTTGTTCCTCGTGTTGTAACTATTTTGGGTGTACATCCTTCTTTGTAGATATATATCATCATGATTTCGTCTACCTAGAACCTTATACACTTGAGAGAAGTTGCCTATCTAGTTGATATCCTTTCTTTCACGTCCACCTTATCTTTCTTATGTTATTTCTTTGGTGGCTCTTTGAAAGCTTTTGCCTCGACTGTGTGTCTTCTATCGTTGCATCTTGATGCACTCTTGTGTGGTGAAGATTATTTTCCTCGTGCTTATCTTTATGAGGCTTTTGCCATCTTAATTGGTATCCCTCATCTTGATGAGGCTTTCATCTTCTATCTTCACCACGGGTTGTCACAAGCATAGGTTCTTTATATGCTTATTAGTAAGCTTGTGAACCCATTTGCTAGTTGTGTGTGGGAATGACAGGCCTTGCACCATGTGCCTCATTCTTTCAAGACTTTATTGATGCTTAATGCTCATCCGTACATTAGTCTTCTCAAGTGCATTGCCTTGACTCACACACATCATTTTGGTTGAGCCCATTCTTAAGTTTCCTCTTTTACTTGTTGCTCAACCATGTGTTTGTTGCAAGTACTAGGCTTTGTTTTCTATATGCTCACTTGCACTTGTTGTAAGTTTCTATTGATTTTGGGGGAGCTATGATCCTATTTTGTGCACTTTGTATCCAAATACAAAAATTCTTGATGTGCACAAATCATGGGGAGCTTCTCTAGTTTCTTTAGAACAGTACTTTGCTCATATCATAATATCTTTATTCATGTGTCACGTAGGATCATTGGTCTAGTTGGTTCAATTGATATCTGTTGATTACTTGCTTCAATTGGTATCCTCTGATTGCTTGTGTCTCTCTTTGTTTTGTCTTTGTGACATATCTTTCTGTTGCAATCTTTGGGCCTCAATATAGTTTGTCTTCCTCCAAGTATTGACAGTTGGATATGTGTAGTGCATTCCACTCTCTTGTTGAGAAATACACAATTTATGGAGGAACACAATTTATTGGCCATCTAAGATTTTCTCCCATTTTGGCAATCGATGTCAATGGGGGAGATGTTTCAGAGAGTTTTGTGAGGAAGTTTTCAGAGTTTTGTTCTTGCTTTGGTTTTGTTCCTAAGCATTTGCATCTCATACTCATGCATTGCTTTGGTTTTGTTCATAAGCATCTGCATCTCATACTCATGCATCATTGGTTGTTGCATTGCATGGTGATGCATAATTCCTTTATAAACTCTCTTGAAAGTGATTGTCATCAATTACCAAAATGGGGAGATTGAAAGGACATGCGGTGTCCCCATGTGTGGTTTTGGTAATTGATGACAATCAATATGGACTAATGGTTGCATTGAGTTATATTTGAAGGTTTTGTCCATAGGCTTTTCTTGGAGTACACTTGTTGGTTTCAGGGAGAGTTTGTGATGACCAAGGTGCTATTCAAGGAATTGCCTAAAGATTGGTCTTGTAAGAGGTTGATCAAGAATAAGTAAAAGAGTGAATCAAGTTGATCAACACACAAAGCGTAGAAGATGTACCAAGAGGGATCAAGCGATCCCATGGTATGGTAAGCATTGTCAATTACGCTTTGTGTACTAACTCATGATCTTCATGAGAGTTCTTTGTGGGGTTAGGTTGCGGTGTGCAAATTCAAGTGAAGCATCACGAAGAGATCAAATGCTTGAAGCTTGCCATCCATTTTGGTGACAATGGACTTGTGAAGATGTGCGGAAGAGTGGCTCACCCATAGTGGAGTATGGGGGAGTAATCAACTAGTCTTCATCGAGCCAACGCAGTCAAGAAAGGTGGTCCAACTTGAGGGAGTCAAGATCGTCATCATCTAGCTCAAGTGGACCATGTGCAAGGCAAAGGTTTGCCCTTGATAGGTTTTCTATTTTGTCGGTCTCATGATGGTAGTTGGGAGACAAGGTTATAGGATCGATTGTCGTATTATCAATGGGGGCTCTCGATGAGTAGCTTGATCGTATCATTCATAGAGAGCTCAAACCATTGCATCCTTGCATCATCTTTCTTGGTTCTTGTTTGGTTCTCTTTGTGAGTGTTAGAGCTTATGGTCATCTTGATGACAAGCTTGAGTTCATCGAAAATGGAGTTCACATGCATCTTCTATGATGTTTTCGGTATTGGAGGTTTTACCGGTCTTATCCGAGGAAGGATTCTCACCATTTTCTTATGGTCCTTTTCTCATTTGCTACTTATTGATATTTCTATCAAGATTGTGCTAGCCCATGTCGTTAGCTTTCCAACAAACTTGGTTTCGTTGAATTCGGAGTCCGTTTGCAGAAGTTGTGG
This sequence comes from Triticum dicoccoides, assembly GCF_002162155.2. Taxonomy (NCBI): domain Eukaryota; kingdom Viridiplantae; phylum Streptophyta; class Magnoliopsida; order Poales; family Poaceae; genus Triticum; species Triticum dicoccoides. The sequence goes on along the minus strand of NC_041384.1, from coordinate 639,122,380 downwards.
CTGTTTTGGTAAAGGCTGCAGCGGTACTACCGCGGCTAGAGCGGATGTAAATTTTTACTACTGCTCCAGATCGGTACTATCGTGGCTCCTGAGCGGTAGTACCGCTCTAGAGCTGTACTACTGCGGCTCCTGAGCGGTAGTACCGCTCCGGACCAAAATCTCGTGTTTTGCTCAGCGGAGGTAGGCATAGAAGTATTTTTTAGTACCGCTCGCAAGCAGTAGTACCGCTATCCCTAGTGGTAGTACCGTGAGGTCGAGCGGTAGTATCGTGAGGACGAGCGGTAGTACCGCTTCGGCGGTTTAAATGCCTTTTGCCTTCTCGCTGTTGTTTTTCAAAGGGTAGCGGTAGTACCACTCCTTGGAGCGGTAGTACCGCTCTGTGCGGGCTGTGAGCATAACGGTTGGATTTTTCCCCACCTATAAAAGGGGGTCTTCTTCCCCAATGAACCTTATCCTTTGAGCTAGTGTTCTTCCCCCATTGTTGACCTTCTTCGAGCTTGCTAACTCTCAATCCCTCCATGGATTCTTGCTAGTTTTTGAGGGAAAAGAGAGAGGATATCTAGATCCACTTTTCCACCAATCACTTCCTCCTCTATGTGAGGGGAACCCCTTGGATCTAGATCTTGGAGTTATTGGTGTTCTCCTTCTTGTTCTTCCTCTCATTTTCCTCCCTAGCATTAGTTGCTTCGGTAGGATTTGAGAGAGAAGGACTTGGGCACTCTGTGTGCCCTTACCATTGCATTTGGTGCATCGGTTTGAGTTCTCCACGTGATACGTGGAAGTTACAAGTTGAGAAGTGATACGTCTCCGTTGTATCTACTTTTCCAAACACTTCTGCCCTTGTTTTCGACTCTAACTTGCATGATTTGAATGGAACTAACCCGGACTGACGCTGTTTTCAGCTGAATTGCCATGGTTTTATTTATGTGCAGAAACAAAAGTTCTCGGAATGACCTGAAACTTCACGGAACATCTTTTTGGAAATAATAAAAAATCCTTGCAAAAGATGAAGACCAGGGGGCCCACACCCAAGCCATGAGGGTGGGGGCGCGCCTGCCGCCCTGGGCGCGCCCCCTACCTTGTGGGCCCCCTGGAGCTCCTCCGACCTCAACTCCAACTCTATATATTTGCTTTCGGGGAGGAAAAATAGAGGAGAAGGATTCATCGCGTTTTACGATATGGAGCCACCGCCAAGCCCTAAAACCTCTCGGGAGGGCTGATCTGGAGTCCGTTCGGGGCTCTGGAGAGGGGAATCTGTCGCCATCGTCATCATCAACCTTCCTCCATCACCAATTTCATGATGCTCACCGCCGTGTGCGAGTAATTCCATCGTAGGCTTGCTGGACGGTGATGGGTTGGATGAGATTTATCATGTAATCAAGTTAGTTTTGTTAGGTTTTGATCCCTAGTATCCACTATGTTCTGAGATTGATGTTGCTATGACTTTGCTATGCTTAATGCTTGTCACTAGGGCCCGAGTGCCATGATTCCAGATCTGAACCTATTATATTTTCATCAATATATGAGAGTTCTTGATCCTATCTTGCAAGTCTGTAGTCACCTACTATGTGTTATGATCCGGCAACCCCGAAGTGACAATAATCGGGACCACTCCCGGTGATGACCGTAGTTTGAGGATTTCATGTATTCACTATGTGTTAATGCTTTGGTCCGGTACTCTATTAAAAGGAGGCCTTAATATCCCTTAGTTTCCGCTAGGACCCCGTTGCCACGGGAGGGTAGGACAAAAGATGTCATCCAAGTTCTTTTCCATAAGCACGTATGACTATATTCGGAATACATGCCTACATTACATTGATGAATTGGAGCTAGTTCCGTGTCACCCTAGGTTATGACTGTTACATGATGAACCGTATCTGGCATAATTCTCTATCACCGATCCATTGCCTACGAGCTTTCCATATATTGTTCTTCGCTTATTTACTTTTCCGTTGCTATTGCTATCATCACTAAAAAATACCAAAAACATTACTTTTGTTATTATTACCTTTTGCTACCGTTACCACTACTATCATATTACTTTGCTACTAAATACTTTGCTGCAGATATTAAGTTTCCAGGTGTGGTTGAATTGATAACTCAGCTGCTAATACTTGAGAATATTCTTTGGCTCCCCTTGTGTCGAATCAATAAATTTGGGTTGAATACTCTACCCTCGAAAACTGTTGCAATCCCCTATACTTGTGGGTTATCAAGACTATTTTCTGGCGCCGTTGCCGGGGAGCATAGCTCTATTCTTTGAGTCACTTGGGATTTATATCTGCTTATCATTATGAAGAACTTGAGAGATCCAAAAACCAAAATTTATCCCTCAACTACGAGGGGAGGTAAGGAACTGCCATCTAGCTCTGCACTTGATTCACCTTTTGTTTTGAGTAAGCTTGTGACACCTAAACCTGCTTCTGCTATTCATTCTGATATGTCGCATGTTATTGATGATGCCACTTCTGCTATGCATGATACTTATGATGAAACTACTTCTACGCTTGATACTACTATGCCACTTGGTGAATTTCTTGATGAACCACTTGCTAGGGTTAGAGAGAAAGAAATTATTGAAACTGATAATATTGACAAAAGTGATGATGAAGACTCTCCCCCTAATAAATATGAATTGCCTGTTGTTCCTGAGGGTTATGTTCTGGATGAAGAATCTGCTAGAGCTATTTTAGCTTGCAATGATAGATATGATCTAAAGAGGTTATTAGCTAAATGGAAGCGGCAGTCCCTTAATGCTAGAATGAAACATGACCCTGCTTTTGCTACTTCACCTATCTGTGTTATTGATAAGGATTATGAATTCTCTGTTGATCCTGATATAATTACTTTGGTTGAATCTGATCCTTTTTATGACTATGAATCTGAAACTGTTGTGGCACATCTTACTAAATTAAATGATACAGCAACCCTGTTCACTAATGATGAGAGAACTCGCTACTTTTATATCCTTAAAATATTTCCGTTCTCATTAAAGGGTGATTCTAAGATATGGTTTAATTCTCTTTATCCTGGTTGTGTGCGTAGTCCCCGGGATATGATTTATTACTTCTCGGCTAAATATTTCCATGCTCGTAAGAAACAAGCTTCTTTAAGGGATATATATAATTTTGTGCAAATTGAAGAAGAGAGTCTCCCACAAGCTTGGGGAGGCTTCTCCAATTACTTAATGCTTTGCATGATCATCCTCTTAAGAAAAATGAAATACTTGATGTCTTTTATAATGGACTAACCGATGCTTCCAGAGATTACCTGGATAGTTGTGCTGGTTCTGTTTTCAGGGAAAGAACACCAGATGAAGCTGAAATTCTATTAAATAATATGTTGACTAATGAAAATAATTGGACACTTCCTGAGCCTATTCCTAAACCAACTCCGAAGAAGAGAGGTGTTCTATTTCTCAGTCCTAAAGATATGCACGAGGCAAAGAAATCCATGAAAGAAAAGGGTATTAAAGCTAAAGATGTTAAGAATTTACCTCCTATTGAAGAAGTACATGGTCTTAATTTACCGCTTGTTGAAGAAATGCATAATTTTAACCCATCACCCATTGAAGAAACACATGGTCTTGATAACCCGGCACATGTAGTAAAGGTAAATTCTCTCTATAGATATGATAAAGCTGAAATCCCATTTACTAAGTTTGCTAGCCCATGCTTAGATGAGTTTGATAAATTTATGGTTAAGCAAGAAGACTTCAATGCTTATTTTGGTAGAGAATTAAAACACAGTGCTGGTATGCTTGAACACTTGGGTGATTATATGGCTAATGTCAAAGGTGAACTTAAACTTATTAGTAAACATGCTTCTATGGTTATCACTGAAGTAGAACAAGTACTTAAAGCTCAAAATGATTTGCTCAATGAACTGAATAGTAAGAATAATGATTATGTTGTTAGAGTGGCTACTAGAACTGGTAGAATGACTCAGGAACCTTTGTATCCTGAAGGCCACCCTAAGAGAATTGAGCAAGATTCTTAGAGAAATAATATAGATGCACCTAGTCCTTCTAAAAGGAAGAAAAAGAGAAATGATAGGACTTTGCATGCTTCTAGTGAACCTATTATTAACACACCTGAGAATCCAAATGATATTTCTATTTCTGATGATGAAACACAATCTGGTAATGAACCTGAAACTAGTGATAATGTTAATGATAATTTTCATGTTGATGCTCAACCTAGCAATGATAATGATATAGAAATTAAACTTGATGTTGATATTGATAACCCACAATCAAAGAATCAACATTATGATAAGAGAGACTTTGTTGCTAGGAAAAACGGTAAAGAAAGAGAACCATGGGTTCAAAAATCCATGCCTTTTCCACCCAAACCATCCAAGAAAAAGGATGATGAGGATTTCGAGCGCTTTGCTAAAATGATTAGACCTATCTATTTGCGTATGCGATTAACTGATATGCTCAAAATGAATCCTTATGCTAAGTATATGAAAGAAATTGTTACTAATAAAAGAAAGATACCGGAAGCTGAAATTTCCACCATGCTTGCTAATTATACTTTTAAGGGTGGAATACCAAAGAAACTTGGAGATCCAGGAGTACCCACTATACCATGCTCCATTAAAAGAAACTATGTTAAAACTGCTTTATGTGATCTTGGAGCCGGTGTTAGTGTTATGCCTCTCTCTTTATATCGTAGACTTGATTTGAATAAGTTGACACCTACTGAAATATCTTTGCAAATGGCTGATAAATCAACTGCTATACATGTCGGTATTTGTGAGGATGTGCCTGATGTGGTTCCAAATGTTACTATTTTAACGGACTTTGTTATTCTTGATATTCCCAAGGACGATAGTATGTCTATTATTCTTGGAAGACCCTTTTTGAATACTGCAGGGGCTGTTGTTGATTGCAACAAAGGCAATGTCACTTTTCATGTTAATAGTAATGAGCATACGGTACACTTTCCGAGGAAACAACCTCAAGTCCACAGTATTCATTCTATTGGAAAAATTCCATCAATTATTTTTGGAGGTTTTGAATTTCCTCTTCCTACTGTCAAGAAGAAATATGATATTCTTATTATTGGGGATGTGCATATCCCCGTTGAGGTAACCTAGTGTTATTCGAAGATTCTCCGGTTCCATGTTATTCGGAATGAGTTTGTTAACAAGACCTGATCAACCTTGTTAATGGATTCCTTTTGATGATCATGAGATGGATGAATTTAGAAAACACAACTCTCTGTACCCTCCTTTTACTTTCTGTTATTTATATTAAATAAAATAAAAATAGTATTTTCTATATGTTATTTGATTTATCCGTGCAATATAAAAATACCCTGAAAATAAAAGTTCTCCAAATGCCCTGAAATTTAAATGTGATTTTTTATGGAATATTTGAGAATATTTGGCACTGAGAACACAGCACGGGGGGCATCCACCTGGCCACGAGGGTGGAGGGCGCACCCTACCCCCTGCCTCATGGGCCCATGGTAGCCCTCCTCCACTTATTCCTGCACCCACACACTCCTTCTTCCTCCCACAAACACGATTATCCAGTTCAAACCCGAGTTCTAGCTCATTTTGCTACGATTTTCGATCTCCTTGCTCAAAGCACCTCACACAAACCTGCTTGGGGGATTGTTCTTTGGTATGTGACTCCTCCATTGGTCCAATTAGTTTTTGTTCTAGTGCTTTATTCATTGCAAATTTGTGCTGCCTAGGTGACCCTGTTCTTGAGCTTGCATGTCAAATTTATGTGGTTCCAAGTAGTTTTGATGGATGATATAGGCTCTAGGCACTTGTAGGAGTAGTTGCTATCAATTTTGTTGAGTTTGGTTTACTTTTATTTTGAAGTTACTAAAAATTTCAGAATTTTTCAGAAAATAATGAAGAGATTTTTGAGGGGCTCATCGAGCCGAAGCTCGAAGGAAAAGCAAAATGAAAAAGCAGAGAGGCCCAAATATAATCTGCCTCGCACCGCGGAGGTTCGGCCGTGTGAATGGCCTTCCGATGATTTCTTGAGAGCAGCCAGGATTTATGATGATTTTTATGAATTGGCTGAGAATGCAGGCCTCACCGCCTTCCTCCACGACCAACGCGAACAGTATCTCTTACTCACCAATATCTTTGTGCAAAACTTTCATTTCCATGCTAGGAGCTCACCACCTACGGTGGAGTTTTATTTATATGAGGAGCATAAGGAGATGTCACTTTATGATTTTTGTCGGGTTTGTTTGATCCCTTTCGAGGGCACAATAGAGGAACCAGATTGCGGCGATGTGGATGGGTTTATTTATACCATCACTGTAGGGGAAACGAGGAAGGTTTCCGATGCACGAATCACTAGCATACATTTTCCTGTTTTACGCTACTTTGCAATATTTGCTAGTCGTTGCTTAATTGGTCGCGGAAACTGTGGAAACCTTAGTGTTCCTGATATTATTATTTTGTTCCACGGTTTATTCTGTGATAACTCTGTTAGTATGGGCGGTATTATTGCTAAACGGTTAAGTCTGAACCGTACAAAGGGCCCCATCTTTGGAGGCAGCTATGCTTCATGCCTAGCTGCACATTTTAACATACCTATTAGGCATTATGTGAAGGAAGAAAAATTGATGCCTCCTGTTTATTTAGATTATAATAGTATGGTGGCACACGATTTTATTGTTAAGAATAGGGAAGGGGAGCTTAAATACAAATTGTTCTTTGATAAACATCATCCTGAGACTATTACCCTGCCTGCTTCTTCCTTGTTTGATTTATTTGCAGGCAAGTACCTTGTTCCGTTAGAGGCTATTCACGCCTACCGGAACCCTACATCAGCCACAAAGCCAGAATCGGAACCACAAGTTGATCCTCCACGACAGTCTAATTACCAGTGGGATCCGGAGATGATTGCCAACCAGTTGCAATCGGAGTCTTCTTCTTCACAGTACGACCCCAACTATTATTATGGATATCTGCCAAGCCAGCCGTGGTCGTAGACCAACTTAGGCCAAAAGCCTAAGCTTGGGGGAGTACGTACTTCTCACCGACATCATATTCATGTTCACACACTCATTGCTAGATGTCGGTGCTCATACTTTTTCATTGTATCATCCATGCTAGTTTATTTCCTTTTATGCTGTCTTCTTGTGTGTTTAATAAACCTTAAGTAAAACAAAAAAATATTAGTTGTAGCTTTTAGCTAGTTTTAATTTCCATGCTTGTAGTAGTAATTAAAAGGAAAAACCAAAAAATATTTCTTGTTCTTCTTTTGCTTGTTGGGAGCTTTCCCGTGTAAATGGTCTATTTCTTTTCTTTTCTTTGGGGGTCGATAGGAGAAGACCATAATTAAATTGTTGAAGTGGCTCTTATATGCATTATTGCTGATCTGACAAAAGAGCCCATATCGCCTTGTCTTCTCCTGTTTATTGAATGCTTGCAAATTCCAGCTTAGTCCAATGCACGCGCACTATTATTATTATCCACGTCATTCGGTCGTGCAAGTGAAAGGCAATTATGACGATATATGTGAAGGAAATATGCCCTAGAGGAAATAATAAAGTTATTATTTATTTCCTTATAATCATGATAAATGTTTATTATTCATGCTAGAATTGTATTTTCCGGAAACATAATACATGTGTGAATACATAGACAAACAGAGTGTCACTAGTATGCCTCTACTTGACTAGCTCGTTAATCAAAGATGGTTATGTTTCCTAACCATGAACAATGAGTTGTTATTTGATTAACGAGGTCACATCATTAGTAGAATGATCTGATTGACATGACCCATTCCATTAGCTTAGCACCTGATCGTTTAGTATGTTGCTATTGCTTTCTTCATGACTTATACATGTTCCTACGACTATGAGATTATGCAACTCCCGTTTACCGGAGGAACACTTTGGGTACTACCAAACGTCACAACGTAAATGGGTGATTATAAAGGAGTACTACAGGTGTCTCCAATGGTCGATGTTTGGTTGGCGTATTTCGAGATTAGGATTTGTCACTCCGATTGTCGGAGAGGTATCTCTGGGCCCTCTCGGTAATACACATCACATAAGCCTTGCAAGCATTACAACTAATATGTTAGTTGTGAGATGATGTATTACGGAACGAGTAAAGAGACTTGCCGTTAACGAGATTGAACTAGGTATTGGATACCGACGATCGAATCTCGGGCAAGTAACATACCGATGACAAAGGGAACAAACGTATGTTGTTATGCGGTCTGACCGATAAAGATCTTCGTAGAATATGTAGGAGCCAATATGGGCATCCAGGTCCCGCTATTGGTTATTGACCAGAGACATGTCTCGGTCATGTCTACATTGTTCTCGAACCCGTAGGGTCCGCACGCTTAAGGTTACGATGACAGTTATATTATGAGTTTATGCATTTTGATGTACCGAAGGTTGTTCGGAGTCCCGGATGTGATCACGGACATGACGAGGAGTCTCGAAATGGTCGAGACGTAAATATTGATATATTGGAAGCCTATGTTTGGACATCGGAAGTGTTCCGGGTGAAATCGGGATTTTACCGGGTTACCGGGAGGTTACCGGAACCCCCCGGGAGCCATATGGGCCATCATGGGCCTTAGTGGAAAGGAGAAAGGGGCAGCCCAAGGTGGCTGCGCCTCTTTCCCCTCCCCTAGTCCTATTAGGACTAGGAGAAGGTGGTCGGGCCCCCTCTCTCCCTTCCCCTCCGAGGAATCCTAGTTGGACTAGGATTGGGGGGAGGAATCCTACTCCCAGAGGGAGTAGGACTCTCCTGCGCCTCCCTCTTTGGCCGGCCAGCCTCCCCTCCTCTCCTCCTTTATATACGGAGGCAGGGGCACCTCTAAACACACAAGTTGACACAAGTTGATCCACGTGATCGATTCCTTAGCCGTGTGCGGTGCCCCCTGCCACCATATTCCTCGATAATACTGTAGCGGAGTTTAGGCGAAGCCCTGCTGCTGTAGTTCATCAAGATCGTCACCACGCCGTCGTGCTGACGAAACTCTTCCCCGACACTTTGCTGGATCGGAGTCCGGGGATCGTCATCGAGCTGAACGTGTGCTCGAACTCGGAGGTGCCGTAGTTTCGGTGCTTGATCGGTTGGATCGTGAAGACGTACGACTACTTCCTCTACGTCGTGTCATTGCTTCCGCAGTCGGTCTGCGTTGGGTACGTAGACAACACTCTCCTCTCGTTGCTATGCATCACATGATCCTGTGTGCGCGTAGGAAATTTTTTGAAATTACTACGAAACCCAACAGTTAGCAATTGCCGCATTTTATGATTATGAAATTTGGCAGATGGATGTCAAAACTGCATTCCTGAATGGATTTCTGGAAGAAGAGTTGTATATGATGCAACCAGAAGGTTTTGTCGATCCAAAGGAAGCTAACAAAGTGTGCAAGCTCCAGCGATCCATTTATGGACTGGTGCAAGCCTCTCGGAGTTGGAATAAACGTTTTGATAGTGTGATCAAAGCATTTGGTTTTATACAGACTTTCGGAGAAGCCTGTATTTACAAGAAAGTGAGTGGGAGCTCTGTAGCATTTCTGATATTATATGTGGATGACATATTACTCATTGGAAATGATATAGAATTTCTGGATAGCATAAAGGGATACTTGAATAAAAGTTTTTCAATGAAAGACCTCGGTGAAGCTGCTTACATATTAGGCATTAAGATCTATAGAGATAGATCAAGACACTTAATTGGACTTTCACAAAGCACATACCTTGACAAGATTTTGAAGAAATTCAAAATGGATCAAGCAAAGAAAGGATTCTTGCCTGTATTACAAGGTGTGAAATTGAGTAAGACTCAATGCCCGACCACTGCAGAAGATAGAGAGAATATGAAAGATGTTCCCTATGCATCAGCCATAGGCTCTATCATGTATGCAATGCTGTGTACCAGACCTGATGTGTGCCTTGCTATAAGTTTAGCAGGGAGGTACCAAAGTAATCCAGGAGTGGATCACTGGACAGCGGTCAAGAACATCCTGAAATACCTGAAAAGGACTAAGGATATGTTTCTCGTATATGGAGGTGACAAAGAGCTCATCGTAAAAGGTTACGTTGATGCAAGCTTTGACACTGATCCGAACGATTCTAAATCGCAAACCGGATACGTGTTTACATTAAACGGTGGAGCTGTCAGTTGGTGCAGTTCTAAACAAAGCGTCGTAGCGGGATCTACATGTGAAGCGGAATACATAGCTGCTTCGGAAGCAGCAAATGAAGGAGTCTGGATGAAGGAGTTCATATCCGATCTAGGTGTCATACCTAGTGCATCGGGTCCAATGAAAATCTTTTGTGACAATACTGGTGCAATTGCCTTGGCAAAGGAATCCAGATTTCACAAAAGGACCAAACACATCAAGAGACGCTTCAACTCCATCCGGGATCTAGTCCAGGTGGGAGACATAGAGATTTGCAAGATACATACGGATCTGAATATTGCAGACCCGTTGACTAAGACTCTTCCACGAGCAAAACATGATCAGCACCAAAGCTCCATGGGTGTTAGATTCATTACAGTGTAATCTAGATTATTGACTCTAGTGCAAGTGGGAGACTGAAGGAAATATGCCCTAGAGGCAATAATAAAGTTATTACTTATTTCCTTATAATCATGATAAATGTTTATTATTCATGCTAGAATTGTATTTTCCGGAAACATAATACATGTGTGAATACATAGACAAACAGAGTGTCACTAGTATGCCTCTACTTGACTAGCTCGTTAATCAAAGATGGTTATGTTTCCTAACCATGAACAATGAGTTGTTATTTGATTAACGAGGTCACATCATTAGTAGAATGATCTGATTGACATGACCCATTCCATTAGCTTAGCACCTGATCGTTTAGTATGTTGCTATTGCTTTCTTCATGACTTATACATGTTCCTACGACTATGAGATTATGCAACTCCCGTTTACCGGAGGAACACTTTGGGTACTACCAAACGTCACAACGTAAATGGGTGATTATAAAGGAGTACTACAGGTGTCTCCAATGGTCGATGTTGGGTTGGCGTATTTCGAGATTAGGATTTGTCACTCCGATTGTCGGAGAGGTATCTCTGAGCCCTCTCGGTAATACACATCACATAAGCCTTGCAAGCATTACAACTAATATGTTAGTTGTGAGATGATGTATTACGGAACGAGTAAAGAGACTTGCCGTTAACGAGATTGAACTAGGTATTGGATACCGACGATCGAATCTCGGGCAAGTAACATACCGATGACAAAGGGAACAACGTATGTTGTTATGCGGTCTGACCGATAAAGATATTCGTAGAATATGTAGGAGCCAATATGGGCATCCAGGTCCCGCTATTGGTTATTGACCAGAGACATGTCTCGGTCATGTCTACATTGTTCTCGAACCCGTAGGGTCCGCACGCTTAAGGTTACGATGACAGTTATATTATGAGTTTATGCATTTTGATGTACCGAAGGTTGTTCGGAGTCCCGGATGTGATCATGGACATGACGAGGAGTCTCGAAATGGTCGAGACGTAAAGATTGATATATTGGAAGCCTATGTTTGGACATCGGAAGTGTTCCGGGTGAAATCGGGATTTTACCGGGTTACCGGGAGGTTACCGGAACCCCCCGGGAGCCATATGGGCCATCATGGGCCTTAGTGGAAAGGAGAAAGGGGCAGCCCAAGGTGGCTGCGCCTCTTTCCCCTCCCCTAGTCCTATTAGGACTAGGAGAAGGTGGCCGGCCCCCCTCTCTCCCTTCCCCTCCGAGGAATCCTAGTTGGACTAGGATTGGGGGGAGGAATCCTACTCCCAGAGGGAGTAGGACTCTCCTGCGCCTCCCTCTTTGGCCGGCCAGCCTCCCCTCCTCTCCTCCTTTATATACGGAGGCAGGGGCACCTCTAAACACACAAGTTGACACAAGTTGATCCAGGTGATCGATTCCTTAGCCGTGTGCGGTGCCCCCTGCCACCATATTCCTCGATAATACTGTAGCGGAGTTTAGGCGAAGCCCTGCTGCTGTAGTTCATCAAGATCGTCACCACGCCGTCGTGCTGACGAAACTCTTCCCCGACACTTTGCTGGATCGGAGTCCGGGGATCGTCATCGAGCTGAACGTGTGCTCGAACTCGGAGGTGCCGTAGTTTCGGTGCTTGATCGGTTGGATCGTGAAGACGTACGACTACTTCCTCTACGTCGTGTCATTGCTTCCGCAGTCGGTCTGCGGTGGGTACGTAGACAACACTCTCCTCTCGTTGCTATGCATCACATGATCCTGTGTGCGCGTAGGAAAATTTTTGAAATTACTACGAAACCCAACAGTGGCATCCGAGCCTAGGTTAATGATGTTGATGTTATATGCACGAGTAGAACACAAGTGAGTTGTGGACGATACAAGTCATACTGCCTACCAGCATGTCATATTTTGGTTCAGCGGTATTGTTGGACGAGACGACCCGGACCAACCTTACGCGTACGCTTACGCGAGACCGGTTCCCTCGACGTGCTTTGCACAGAGATGGCTTGCGGGCGACTGCCTCTCCAACTTTAGTTGAACCAAGTATGGCTACGCCCGGTCCTTGCGAAGGTTAAAACGGAGTCTATTTGACAAACTATCGTTGTGGTTTTGATGCGTAGGTGAGATTGGTTCTTACTTAAGCCCGTAGCAGCCACGTAAAACATGCAACAACAAAGTAGAGGACGTCTAACTTGTTTTTGCAGGGCATGTTGTGATGTGATATGGTCAAGGCATGATGCTGAAATTTATTGTATGAGATGATCATGTTTTGTAACCAAGTTATCGGCAACTAGCAGGAGCCATATGGTTGTCGCTTTATTGTATGCAATGCAATCGCGATGTAATGCTTTACTTTATTACTAAACGGTAGTGATAGTCGTGGAAGCATAAGATTGGCGAGACGACAACGATGCTACGATGGAGATCAAGGTGTCGCGCCGGTGACGATGGTGATCATGACGGTGCTTCGGAGATGGAGATCACAAGCACAAGATAATGATGGCCATATCATATCACTTATATTGATTGCATGTGATGTTTATCTTTTTATGCATCTTATCTTGCTTTGATTGACGGTAGCATTATAAGATGATCTCTCACTAAATTATCAAGAAGTGTTCTCCCTGAGTATGCACCGTTGCAAAAGTTCTTCGTGCTGAGACACCACGTGATGATCGGGTGTGATAGGCTCTACGTTCAAATACAACGGGTGCAAAACAGTTGCGCACGCAGAATACTCAGGTTAAACTTGACGAGCCTAGCATATGCAGATATGGCCTCGGAACACGGAGATCGAAAGGTCGAGCGTGAATCATATAGTAGATATGATCAACATAATGATGTTCACCGATGAAACTACTCCATCTCACGTGATGATCGGACATGGTTTAGTTGATTTGGATCACGTGATGTCTATCTAAGTGGGAGTTCTTTAATAATATGATTAATTGAACTTAAAATTTATCATGAACTTAGTCCCTGATAGTATCTTGCTTGTTTATGTTGATTGTAGATAGATGGCTCGTGCTGTTGTTCCGTTAAATTTTAATGCGTTCCTTGAGAAAGCAAAGTTGAAAGATGATGGTAGCAATTACACGGACTGGGTCCGTAACTTGAGGATTATCCTCATTGCTGCACAGAAGAATTACGTCCTGGAAGCACCGCTGGGTGCCAGGCCTGCTGCTGGAGCAACGCCAGATGTTATGAACGTCTGGCAGAGCAAAGCTGATGACTACTCGATAGTTCAGTGTGCCATGCTTTACGGCTTAGAATCGGGACTTCAACGACGTTTTGAACGTCATGGAGCATATGAGATGTTCCAGGAGTTGAAGTTAATATTTCAAGCAAATGCCCGGATTGAGAGATATGAAGTCTCCAATAAGTTCTATAGCTGCAAGATGGAAGAGAACAGTTCTGTCAGTGAGCATATACTCAAAATGTCTGGGTATAATAATCACTTGATTCAATTGGGAGTTAATCTTCCAGTTGATTGCGTCATTGACAGAATTCTCCAGTCACTGCCACCAAGCTACAAGAGCTTCGTGATGAACTATAATATGCAAGGGATGAACAAGACTATTCCCGAGCTCTTCGCAATGCTAAAAGCTGCGGAGGTAGAAATCAAGAAGGAGCATCAAGTGTTGATGGTTAACAAGACCACTAGTTTCAAGAAAAAGGGCAAAGGGAAGAAAAAGGGGAACTTCAAAAAGAACGGCAAGCAAGTTGCTGCTCAAGAGAAGAAACCCAAGTCTAGACCTAAGCCTGAAACTGAGTGCTTCTACTGCAAGCAGACTGGTCACTGGAAGCGGAACTGCCCCAAGTATTTGGCGGATAAGAAGGATGGCAAGGTGAACAAAGGTATATGTGATATACATGTTATTGATGTGTACCTTACCAATGCTCGCAGTAGCACCTGGGTATTTGATACTGGTTCTGTTGCTAATATTTGCAACTCGAAACAGGGACTATAGAATAAGCGGGCACTGGCAAAGGACGAGGTGACGATGCGCGTGGGAAACGGTTCCAAAGTCGATGTGATCGCGGTCGGCACGCTACCTCTATATCTACCTTCGGGATTAATATTAGACCTAAATAATTGTTATTTGGTGCCAGCGTTGAGCATGAACATTATATCTGGATCTTGTTTAATGCGAGACGGTTATTCATTTAAATCAGAGAATAATGGTTGTTCTATTTATATGAGTAATATCTTTTATGGTCATGCACCCTTGAAGAGTGGTCTATTCTTACTAAATCTCGATAGTAGTAATACACATATTCATAATGTTGAAACCAAAAGATACAGAGTTGATAATGAAAGTGCAACTTATTTGTGGCACTGTCGTTTAGGTCATATCGGTGTAAAACGCATGAAGAAACTCCATACTAATGGACTTTTGGAACCACTTGATTATGAATCACTTGGTACTTGCGAACCGTGCCTCATGGGCAAGATGACTAAAACACCATTCTCCGGTACTATGGAGAGAGCAACAGATTTGTTGGAAATCATACATACCGATGTATGTGGTCCGATGAATATTGAGGCTCGTGGCGGATATCGTTATTTTCTCACCTTCACAGATGATTTGAGCAGATATGGATATATCTACTTAATGAAGCATAAGTCTAAAACATTTGAAAAGTTCAAAGAATTTCAGAGTGAAGTTGAAAATCATCGTAACAAGAAAATAAAGTTTCTACGATCTGATCGTGGAGGAGAATATTTGAGTTACGAGTTTGGTGTACATTTGAAAAACTGTGGAATAGTTTCGCAACTCACGCCCCCCGGAACACCACAGCGTAATGGTGTGTCCGAACGTCGTAATCGTACTTTACTAGATATGGTGCGATCTATGATGTCTCTTACAGATTTACCGCTATCATTTTGGGGATATGCTTTAGAGACGGCCGCATTCACGTTAAATAGGGCACCATCAAAATCCGTTGAGACGACGCCTAATGAACTATGGTTTGGCAAGAAACTAAAGTTGTCGTTTCTTAAAGTTTGGGGCTGCGATGCTTATGTGAAAAAGCTTCAACCTGATAAGCTCGAACCCAAATCGGAGAAATGTGTATTCACAGGATACCCAAAGGAAACTGTTGGGTACACCTTCTATCACAGATCCGAAGGCAAAACATTTGTTGCTAAGAATGGATCATTTCTAGAGAAGGAGTTTCTCTCGAAAGAAGTGAGTGGGAGGAAAGTAGAACTTGACGAGGTAACTGTACCTGCTCCCTTACTGGAAAGTAGTTCATCACAGAAAACTGTTTCAGTGACACCTACACCAGTTAGTGAGGAAGCCAATGATAATGATCATGAAACTTCAGATCAAGATACTACTGAACTTCGTAGATCAACCAGAGTAAGATCCGCACCAGAGTGGTACGGTAATCCTGTTCTGGAGGTCATGCTACTAGATCATGATGAACCTACGAACTATGAAGAAGCGATGGTGAGCCCAGATTCCGCAAAGTGGCTAGAAGCCATGAAATCTGAGATGGGATCCATGTATGAGAACAAAGTATGGAATTTGGTTGACTTGCCCGATGATCGGCAAGCGATTGAGAATAAATGGATCTTTAAGAAGAAGACTGACGCTGATGGTAATGTTACTGTCTACAAAGCTCGACTTGTCGCAAAAGGTTTTCGGCAAGTTCAAGGAATTGACTACGATGAGACCTTCTCACCCGTAGCGATGCTTAAGTCCGTCCGAATCATGTTAGCAATTGCCGCATTTTATGATTATGAAATTTGGCAAATGGATGTCAAAACTGCATTCCTGAATGGATTCCTGGAAGAAGAGTTGTATATGATGCAACCAGAAGGTTTTGTCGATCCAAAGGGAGCTAACAAAGTGTGCAAGCTCCAGCGATCCATTTATGGACTGGTGCAAGCCTCTCGGAGTTGGAATAAACGTTTTGATAGTGTGATCAAAGCATTTGGTTTTATACAGACTTTTGGAGAAGCCTGTATTTACAAGAAAGTGAGTGGGAGCTCTGTAGCATTTCTGATATTATATGTGGATGACATATTACTGATTGGAAATGATATAGAATTTCTGGATAGCATAAAGGGATACTTGAATAAAAGTTTTTCGATGAAAGACCTCGGTGAAGCTGCTTACATATTAGGCATTAAGATCTATAGAGACAGATCAAGACGCTTAATTGGACTTTCACAAAGCACATACCTTGACAAAATTTTGAAGAAATTCAAAATGGATCAAGCAAAGAAAGGGTTCTTGCCTGTGTTACAAGGTGTGAAATTGAGTAAGACTCAATGCCTGACCACTGCAGAAGATAGAGAGAATATGAAAGATGTTCCCTATGCATCAGCCATAGGCTCTATCATGTATGCAATGCTGTGTACCAGACCTGATGTGTGCCTTGCTATAAGTTTAGCAGGGAGGTACCAAAGTAATCCAGGAATGGATCACTGGACAGCGGTCAAGAACATCCTGAAATACCTGAAAAGGACTAAGGATATGTTTCTCGTATATGGAAGTGACAAAGAGCTCATCGTAAAAGGTTACGTTGATGCAAGCTTTGACACTGATCCGGACGATTCTAAATCGCAAACCGGATACGTGTTTACATTAAACGGTGGAGCTGTCAGTTGGTGCAGTTCTAAACAAAGCGTCGTAGCAGGATCTACATGTGAAGCGGAATACATAGCTGCTTCGGAAGCAGCAAATGAAGGAGTCTGGATGAAGGAGTTCATATCCGATCTAGGTGTCATACCTAGTGCATCGGGTCCAATGAAAATCTTTTGTGACAATACTGGTGCAATTGCCTTGGCAAAGGAATCTAGATTTCACAAAAGGACCAAACACATCAAGAGACGCTTCAACTCCATCCGGGATCTAGTCCAGGTGGGAGACATAGAGATTTGCAAGATACATACGGATTTGAATATTGCAGACCCGTTGACTAAGACTCTTCCACGAGCAAAACATGATCAGCACCAAAGCTCCATGGGTGTTAGATTCATTACAGTGTAATCTAGATTATTGACTCTAGTGCAAGTGGGAGACTGAAGGAAATATGCCCTAGAGGCAATAATAAAGTTATTATTTATTTCCTTATAATCATGATAAATGTTTATTATTCATGCTAGAATTGTATTTTCCGGAAACATAATACATGTGTGAATACATAGACAAACAGAGTGTCACTAGTATGCCTCTACTTGACTAGCTCGTTAATCAAAGATGGTTATGTTTCCTAACCATGAACAATGAGTTGTTATTTGATTAACGAGGTCACATCATTAGTAGAATGATCTGATTGACATGACCCATTCCATTAGCTTAGCACCTGATCTTTTAGTATGTTGCTATTGCTTTCTTCATGACTTATACATGTTCCTACGACTATGAGATTATGCAACTCCCGTTTACCGGAGGAACACTTTGGGTACTACCAAACGTCACAACGTAAATGGGTGATTATAAAGGAGTACTACAGGTGTCTCCAATGGTCGATGTTGGGTTGGCGTATTTCGAGATTAGGATTTGTCACTCCGATTGTCGGAGAGGTATCTCTGGGCCCTCTCGGTAATACACATCACATAAGCCTTGCAAGCATTACAACTAATATGTTAGTTGTGAGATGATGTATTACGGAACGAGTAAAGAGACTTGCCGTTAACGAGATTAAACTAGGTATTGGATACCGACGATCGAATCTCGGGCAAGTAACATACCGATGACAAAGGGAACAACGTATGTTGTTATGCGGTCTGACCGATAAAGATCTTCGTAGAATATGTAGGAGCCAATATGGGCATCCAGGTCCCGCTATTGGTTATTGACCAGAGACATGTCTCGGTCATGTCTACATTGTTCTCGAACCCGTAGGGTCCGCACGCTTAAGGTTACGATGACAGTTATATTATGAGTTTATGCATTTTGATGTACCGAAGGTTGTTCGGAGTCCCGGATGTGATCACGGACATGACGAGGAGTCTCGAAATGGTCGAGACGTAAAGATTGATATATTGGAAGCCTATGTTTGGACATCGGAAGTGTTCCGGGTGAAATCGGGATTTTACCGGGTTACCGGGAGGTTACCGGAACCCCCCGGGAGCCATATGGGCCATCATGGGCCTTAGTGGAAAGGAGAAAGGGGCAGCCCAAGGTAGCTGCGCCTCTTTCCCCTCCCCTAGTCCTATTAGGACTAGGAGAAGGTGGCCGGCCCCCCTCTCTCCCTTCCCCTCCGAGGAATCCTAGTTGGACTAGGATTGGGGGGAGGAATCCTACTCCCAGAGGGAGTAGGACTCTCCTGCGCCTCCCTCTTTGGCCGGCCAGCCTCCCCTCCTCTCCTCCTTTATATACGGAGGCAGGGGCACCTCTAAACACACAAGTTGACACAAGTTGATCCAGGTGATCGATTCCTTAGCCGTGTGCGGTGCCCCCTGCCACCATATTCCTCGATAATACTGTAGCGGAGTTTAGGCGAAGCCCTGCTGCTGTAGTTCATCAAGATCGTCACCACGCCGTCGTGCTGACGAAACTCTTCCCCGACACTTTGCTGGATCGGAGTCCGGGGATCGTCATCGAGCTGAACGTGTGCTCGAACTCGGAGGTGCCGTAGTTTCGGTGCTTGATCGGTTGGATCGTGAAGACGTACGACTACTTCCTCTACGTCGTGTCATTGCTTCCGCAGTCGGTCTGCGTTGGGTACGTAGACAACACTCTCCTCTCGTTGCTATGCATCACATGATCCTGTGTGCGCGTAGGAAAAATTTTGAAATTACTACGAAACCCAACAATATGATGGACTGACTAAGATGAGAAAAGCTGGTATGGACTCGACCTCTCTTGTTTTTGTAAATATGATTAGTTCATCGTTCCTGATTCATCCTATTATGAATAAACATGTTTGCAATGACAACTAAAGATCATAGTTTCTTGTGCCATGCTTGATTAGCTAGGAGCTTATAATGGTTTCTTGTGCCAAGTCAAGTCACTTAAATCAACATAGCCTTCACGATATTTATGTTCATGGTGAATTATATCCTACTCATGCTTGCATCCGGTGTTGATTACTTTTAATGCATGTTCATGACTGTTGTTGCTCTCTAGCTGGCCGCTTCTCAGTCTTTTTCTAGACTTCACATGTACTAAGCGGGAATACTGCTTGTGCATCCAATCCCATAAACCCCAAAGTTAGTCCATATGAGTCCAACATACCTACCTATTTACGATATCTACTTGCCGTTCCAAGTAAATTTGTATGTGCCAAACTCTAAACCTTCAAATAAATATCCTGTTTTGTATGCTCGAATAGCTCATGTATCAACTAGGGTTGTCCGTATCTTCCATGTTAGGCGGGTTATTCTCAAGAGGAGTGGACTCCGCTCCTCACTCACGAGAAAATGGCTGGTCACCGGGATGCCCAGTCCCATGATTTATGCAAATCAAATCAAAATAATTGCAAACAAAACTCCCCCTAGGACTCTTGTTAGTTGGAGGCACTCGTTGTTTCGAGTAAGCCATGGATTGATGCTTGTTGGTGGAGGGGGAGTATAAACTTTACCATTCTGTTTGGGAACCGCTTATAATGTGCATAGCATGGAAGATATCGCCATCTCTTGGTTGTTATGTTGACAATGAAAGTATACTGCTCAAAATATTATTGGCCTCTATTTCAAAACCGAGCTATGGCACCTCTATAAATCCCTGCTTCCCTGTGCGAAGGGCCTATCTATTTACTTTTATGTTGAGTCATCATCCTCTTATTAAAAAGCACCAGTTGGAGAGCACCGCTGTCATTTGCATTCATTACTGTTAGTTTACATTGAGTATGACTTGACTGGATCTCTTTTACCATGAATTACAATGTCTAGTCAGTCCTTGATCTTTAAAGGTGCTCTGCATTTATGTTTTGCGGTCTCAGAAAGGGCTAGTGAGATACCATATTGTTATATCATATTATGATTTTTTTGAGAAAGTGTTGTCATCCGAGATTTATTATTATTGCTCGCTAGTTGATTATGCCATTGATATGAGTAAACATGAGACCTAAGCGTTATTGTGAATATGGTTAGTTCATAATCTTTGCTGAAAACTTGAATGCTGGCTTTACATATTTACAACAACAAGAGAAAACAGAGTTTGTAAAAGTTTTTCTTTATCACTTTCAGTTTGTCAACTGAATTGCTTGAGGACAAGCAAAGGTTTATGCTTGGGGGAGTTGATATGTCTCCGTCATATCTACTTTTCCAAACACTTTTGCCCTTGTTTTGGACTCTAACTTGCATGATTTGAATGGAAATAATCCGGACCGACGCTGTTTTCAGCAGAATTGCCATGGTGTCATTTATGTGCAGAACCAAAAGTTCTTGAAATGACCTGAAACTTCACGGAACATCTTTTTGGAAATAATAAAAAATCCTTGCAAAAGATGAAGCCCAGGGGGCCCACAGCCTAGCCACGAGGGTGGGGGCGCGCCTGCCCCCCTGGGCGCGCCCCCTACCTCGTGGGCCCCTTGGAGCTCCTCCGACCTCAACTCCAACTCTGTATATTTGCTTTCGGGGAGAAAAAAATAGAGGAGAAGGATTCATCGCGTTTTACGATACGGAGGCACCGCCAAGCCCTAAAACCTCTCGGGAGGGCTGATCTGGAGTCCGTTCGGGGCTCCGGAGAGGGGAATCCGTCGCCATCGTCATTGATGTCTACTACACAACCTTCTTCTTGTAGACGTTGTTGGGCCTCCAAGTGCACAGATTTGTAGGACAGTAGCAAATTTCCCTTAAGTGGATGACCTAAGGTTTATCAATCCATGGCAGGCGTAGGATGAAGATGGTCTCTCTCAAGCAACCCTGCAACCAAATAACAAAGAGTCTCTTGTGTCCCCAACACACCCAATACAATGGTAAATTGTATAGGTGCACTAGTTCAGCGAAGAGATGGTGATACAAGTGGTATATGGATAGTAGATAAAGGTTTTTGTAATATGAAAATATAAAAACATCAAGGTAACTAATGATAAAAGTGAGCGTAAACGGTATTGCAATGCGTTGAAACAAGGCCTAGGGTTCATACTTTCACTAGTGCAAGTCCTCTCAACAATAATAACATAATTGGATCACATAACTATCCCTCAACATGCAACAAAGAGTCACTCCAAAGTCACTCATAGTGGAGAACAAACGAAGAGATTATGGTTGTGGGGTAACGTAGCAGAAATTCAAAATTTTCCTACGTGTCACCAAGATCTATCTATGGAGAAACCAGCAACGAGGGGAAGGAGAGTGCATCTACATACCCTTGTAGATCTCTAAGCGGAAGCGTTCAAGAGAACGGGGTTGAAGGAGTCGTACTCGTCGTGATCCAAATCACCGGAGATCCTAGTGCCGAACGGACGGCACCTCCGCGTTCAACACACGTACAGCCCGGTGACGTCTCCCATGCCTTGATCCAGCAAGGAGAGAGGGAGAGGTTGAGGAAGACTCCATCCAGCAGCAGCACAACGGCGTGGTGGTGGTGGAGGAGCGTGGTACTCCAGCAGGGCTTCGCCAAGCATCGCAAGAGACAAGGAGGGAGAGGGGTAGGGCTGCGCCAAGAAGGAGAGGAACTCATGTGTCTTGGGCAGCCCAAACCTCAAGTATATATAGGGGGAGGGGAGGGGCTGCGCCCCCACCTAGGGTTCCCTCCCTAGGGGTGGCGGCAGCCCCCAGATCCCATCTGGGTGGCGGCCAGGTGGAGGGGAGAGGGAGGCGCACCAGGCATGGGCCCTAAGGCCCATCTGCCCTTAGGGTTTGCCCCCCTCCTCCCCTTAGGCGCCTTGGGCCCTTGTGGGGGGGCGCACCAGCCCACCTGGGGCTGGTCCCCTCCCACACTTGGCCCATGCAGCCCTCCGGGGCTTGTGGCCCCACTTGGTGGACCCCTGGGACCATCCCGGTGGTCCCGGTACGTTACCGATAAAACCCGAAACTTTTCCGGTGACCAAAACAGGACTTCCCATATATAAATCTTTACCTCTGGACCATTCCGGAACTCCTCGTGACGTCCAGGATCTCATCCGGGACTCCGAACAACATTCGGTAACCACATACAAACTTCCTTTATAACCCTAGCGTCATCGAACCTTAAGTGTGTAGACCCTACGGGTTCGGGAACCATGCAGACATGACCGAGATGTTCTCCGGTCAATAACCAACGGCGGGATCTGGATACCCATGTTGGTTCCCACATGTTCAACGATGATCTCATCGGATGAACCACGATGTCGAGGATTCGATCAATCCCGTATACAATTCGCTTTGTCTAGCGGTATTGTACTTGCCCGAGATTCGATCGTCGGTATCCCGATACCTTGTTCAATCTCGTTACCGGCAAGTCTCTTTACTCGTTCTGTAACACATCATCCCATGATCCACTCCTTGGTCACATTGTGACATTATGATGATGTCCTACCGAGTGGGCCCAGAGATACCTCTCCGTTTACACGGAGTGACAAATCCCAGTCTCGATTCGTGCCAACCCAACAGACACTTTCGGAGATACCTGTAGTGTACCTTTATAGCCACCCAGTTACGTTGTGACGCTTGGCACACCCAAAGTATTCCTACGGTATCCGGGAGTTGCACAATCTCATGGTCTAAGGAAATGATACTTGACATTCAGAAAAGCTTTAGCATACGAACTACACGATCTTTGTGCTAGGCTTAGGATTGGGTCTTGTCCATCACATCATTCTCCTAATGATGTGATCCCATTATCAACGACATCCAATGTCCATGGTCAGGAAACCGCAACCATCTATTGATCAACAAGCTAGTCAACTAGAGGCTTACTAGGGACATGGTGTTGTCTATGTATCCACACATGTATCTGAGTTTCCTATCAATACAATTCTAGCATGGATAATAAACGATTATCATGAACAAGGAAATATAATAATAACCAATTTATTATTGCCTCTAGGGCATATTTCCAACAGTCTCCCACTTGCACTAGAGTCAATAATCCAGTTCACATCGATATGTGATTAACACTCAAGGTCACATCCCCATGTGACCAACACCCAAAGAGTTCTGGATTTGATCATGTTATGCTTGTGAGAGAGGTTTCAGTCAACGGGTCTGCAACATTCAGATCCGTATGTACTTCGAAAATTTCTATGTCATCTTGTAGATGCAACTACTATGCTACATTTGGAGCCATTTCAAATAACTGTTCTACTTGGAGCTATTCTAAATTGTTGCTCCATTATACGTATCTGGTATCTCTACTCAGAGTCATTCGGATAGGTGCTAAAGCTTGCATCGATGTAACCCTTTACGCCGAACTCTTTATCACCTCCATAATCGAGAAACATGTCCTTATTACTCCAAGGATAATTTTGACCGCTATCTAGTGATCCACTCCTGGATCACCTTTGTACCCTCTTGCCAGACATGTGGCAAGGCACACATCAGGTGCGGTACTTAGCACGGCATACCGTATAGAGCCTATGACAAAAGCATAGGGGACGACCTTCGTCCTTCCTCTTTCTTCTGCCGCGGTCGAGATTTAAGTCTTAACTTCATACCTTACAACTCAGGCAAGAACTCCTTCTTTGACTGATCCATCTTGAACACCTTCAAGATCATGTCAAGGTATGTGCTCATTTGAAAGTACCATTAAGCGTTTTGATCTATCCTTATAGATCTTGATGCTCAATGTTCAAGTAGCTTAATCCAGGCTTTCCATTGAAAAACACTTTCAAATAACCCTATATGCTTTCTAGAAATTCTACGTCATTTCTGATCAACAATATGTCAACAACATATATTCATCATAAATTCTATAGTGCTCCCACTCACTTCTTTGGAAATACAAGTTTCTCATAAACTTTGTATACACCCAAAATCTTTGATCATCTCATCAAAGCATACATTCCAACTCCGAGATGCTTACTCCAGTCCTTAGAAGGATTGCTGGAGCTTTGCATACTTATTAGCATCTTTCAGGATTGACAAAACCTTCCGGTTGTATCACATACAACCTTTCCTCAAGAAAATCGTCGAGGAAACCAATGTTTGACAGCCTATTTGCAAGATTTCATAAATAATGCTAATATAATTCCAACAGACTCTTAGTATCGCTACGTGTGAGAAAGTCTCATCGTATTCAACTCCTTGAACTTGTCGGAAAACATCTTAACGACAAGTCGAGCTTTCTTAATGGTGACATTTACCATCATTGTCCGTCTTCCTTTTAAAAATCCATCTGTACTCAACAACCTTACGACCATCGAGCCGTTCTGCCAAAGTCTACACTTTGTTTCCATACATGGATCCTATCTCGGATTTTATGGCCTCAAGCCATTTATCGGAATCCGGGCCCACCATCGCTTCTCCATAGCTCGTAGGTTCATTGTTGTCTAGCAACATGACTTCCAAGACATGATTACGTACCACTATGAAGTAGTACGCATCCTTGTCACCCTACGAGGTTTGGGAGTGACTTGATTCGAAGTCTCATGATCAATATCATAAGCTTCCACTTCAATTGGTGTAGGTGCCATAGGAACAACTCTTTGTGCCCTTGCTATACACTAGTTGAAGTGACGGTTCAATAACCTCATCAAGTCTCCACCATCCTCCCACTCAATTCCTTCGAGAGAAACTTTTCCTCGAGAAAGGACCCGATTCTAGAAACAATCCCTTATTGCTTTCGGATCTGAGACAGGAGGTATACCCAACTATTTTGGGTGTCCTATGAAGATGCATTTATCCGCTTTGGGTTCGAGCTTATCAGCCTGAAACTTTTTCACATAAGCGTCGCAGCCCCAAACTTTTAAGAAATGACAGCTTAGGTTTCTCTAAACCATAGTTCATACGGTGTCATCTCATCGTAATTACGTGGTGCCCTATTTAAAGTGAATGTGGTTGTCTCTAATGCCTAACCCATAAACTATCGTGGTAATTCGA
The DNA here is from genome assembly GCF_002162155.2 of Triticum dicoccoides. NCBI lineage: Eukaryota > Viridiplantae > Streptophyta > Magnoliopsida > Poales > Poaceae > Triticum > Triticum dicoccoides. The sequence continues at coordinate 639,096,965 of NC_041384.1, read as the reverse complement.
TAAGAGACATCATGGTATGCATCATATCCAATAGGGTGCAGTTATGATGTTCGGACACACCATCACACTATGGTGTTCTAGGCTGTATTAGTTGTGAAACAATTTCCACAATATCTTAATTCTGTGCCAAACTCGTAAATCATATATTCATCTCTATGATCATATCATAGATATTTTATCCTCTTGTCATGACGATCTTTCAACTTCACCTTGAAATTACTTGAACCTTTCAATAATTCAGACTCGTGATTCATCAAGTAAATATACTCAACATCTACTCAAATCATTTGTGAAGTAAGAACATAACGATATCCACTACACGCCTCAGCACTCATTGGACTGCACACATCAAAATGTATTACTTCCAACAAGTTGCTTTCTAGTTCCATTTTACTGAAAACGAGGCTTTCAGTCATCTTGCCCATGTGGTATGATTTGCATGTCTCAGGTGATTCAAAATCAAGTGAGTCCAAACGGTCCATTTGCATGGAGTTTCTTCATGCATATACACCAATAGACATGGTTCGCATGTCTCAAACTTTTCAAGACGAGTGAGCCCAAAGATCCATCAACATGGAGCTTCTTCATGCGTTTTATACCGATATGACTTACGTGGCAGTGCCACAAGTAGGTGGTACTATCATTACTATCTTATATCCTTTTGGCATGAACATGTGTATCACTACGATCGAGATTCAATAAACCATTCATTTCAGGTGCAAGACCATTGAAAGCATTATTCAAATAAACAGAGTAACCATTATTCTCCTTGAATGAATAACCGTATTGTGACAGACATAATCCAATCATGTCTATGCTCAACGCAAGCACCAATCTCGATGGTAGAGGGAGCGTGCGATGCTTGATCACATCAAGCTTGGAAAAACTTCCAACACATATTGCCAGCTCACCTTTAGCTAGTCTCCGTTTACTCCGTAGCCTTTTATTTCGAGTTTACTAACACTTAGCAACCGAACCGGTATCTAATACCATGGTGCTACTAGGAGTACTAGTAAAGTACACATCAACACAATGTATATCCAATATACTTCTATCGACCTTGCCAGCCTTCTTATCTACCAAGTATCTAGGGTAATTCTGCTCCAGTGGCTGTTCCCCTTATTACAGAAGCACTTAGTCTCGGGTTTGGGTTCAACCTTGGGTTTCTTCACTAGAGCAGCAGCTGATTTGCCGTTTCATGAAGTATCCCTTCTTGCCCTTGCCCTTCTTGAAACTAGTGGTTTCACCAACCATCAACAATTGATGCTCCTTCTTGATTTCTACTTTTGTGGTGTCAAACATCGCGAATATCTCAAGGATCATCATATATGTCCCCGATATATTATAGTTCATCACGAAGCTCTAGCAGCTTGGTGGTAATGACTTTGGAGAAACATCACTATCTCATCTGGAAGATCAACTCCCACTCGATTCAAATGATTGTTGTACTCAGACAATCTGAGCACAAGCTCAACAATTGAGCTTTTCTCCCTTAGTTTGCAGGCTAAGAAAATCGTCGGAGGTCTTATACCTCTTGACGTGGGCACGAGCCTGAAATCCCAATTTCAGCCCTCGAAACATCTCATATGTTTCGCGACGTTTCAAAACGTCTTCGGTGCCTCAACTCTAAACCGTTTAACTGAACTATCACGTAGTTATCAAAATGTGTATGTCAGATGTTTGCAACATCCACAGACGACGTTCGATGTTCAGCACACTGAGCGGTGCATTAAGGACATAAGCCTTCTATGAAGCAATGAGGACAATCCTCAGTTTACGGACCTAGTCCGCATAATTGCTACTACCAACTTTCAACTAAATTTTCTCTAGGAACATATCTAAACAGTAGAACTAAAGCGCGAGCCACGACATAATTTGCGGAGACCTTTTGACTATGTTCAGGATAATTAAGTTCATCTTATGAACTCCCACTCAGATAGACATCCCTCTAGTCATCTAAGTGATTACATGATCCGAGTCAACTAGGCCATGTCCGATCATCACGTGAGACGGACTAGTCATCATCGGTGAACATCTTCATGTTGATCGTATCTACCATATGACTCATGCTCGACCTTTCGGTCCTCCGTGTTCCGAGGCCATGTCTGTACATGCTAGGCTCGTCAAGTCAACCTAAGTGTTTCGCATGTGTCCCGAGGCCATGTCTGTACATGCTAGGCTCGTCAACACCCGTTGTATTCGAACGTTAGAATCTATCACACCCGATCATCACGTGGTGCTTCGAAACAACGAACCTTCGCAACGGTGCACAGTTAGGGGGAACATTTTCTTGAAATTTTAATGAGGGATCATCTTATTTACTACTGTTGTTCTAAGCAAATAAGATGCAAAAACATGATAAACATCACATGCAATCAAATAGTGACATGATATGGCCAATATCATTTTGCTCCTCTTGATCTCCATCTCCGGGGCTCCATGATCATCGTTGTCACCGGCATGACACCATGATCTCCATCATCATGATCTCCATCATCGTGTCTTCTTGAAGTTGTCTCGTCATCTATTACTTCTACTACTATGGCTAACGCTTTAGCAATAAAGTAAAGTAATTACATGACATTTATGTTGACACGTAGGTCATAAATAAATAGAGACAACTCCTACGGCTCCTGCCGGTTGTCATACTCATCGACATGCAAGTCGTGATTCCTATTACAAGAACATGATCAATCTCATACATCACATATCATTCATCACATTCTTCTTGGCCATATCACATCACATAGCATACCCTGCAAAAACAAGTTAGACGTCCTCTAATTGTTGTTTGCATGTTTTACGTGGCTGCTATGGGTTTCTAGCAAGAACGTTTCTTACCTACGCAAAACCACAAAGTGATATGCCAATTGCTATTTACCCTTCATAAGGACCCTTTTCATCGAATCCGATCCGACTAAAGTGGGAGAGATAGACACCCGCTAGCCACCTTATGCAACTAGTGCATGTCAGTCGGTGGAACCTGTCTCACGTAAGAGTACGTGTAAGGTCGGTCCGGGCCGCTTCATCCCACAATACCGCCGAATCGAGATTGGACTAGTAACGGTAAGCATATTGAACAAAATCAACGCCCACAACTACTTTGTGTTCTACTCGTGCATAGAAACTATGCATAGACCTAGCTCATGATGCCACTGTTGGGTAACGTAGCAGAAATTCAAAATTTTCCTATGTGTCACCAAGATTTATCTATGGAGAAACCAGCAACGAGGGGAAGGAGAGTGCATCTACATACCCTTGTAGATCGCTAAGCGGAAGTGTTCAAGAGAACGGGGTTGAAGGAGTCGTACTCGTCGTGATCCAAATCACCGGAGATCCTAGTGCTGAACGGACGGCACCTCCGCGTTCAACACACGTACAGCCCGGTGACGTCTCCCATGCCTTGATCCAGCAAGGAGAGAGGGAGAGGTTGAGGAAGACTCCATCCAGCAGTAGCACAACGGCGTGGTGGTGGTGGAGGAGCGTGGTACTCCAGCAGGGCTTCGCCAAGCATCGCAAGAGACGAGGAGGGAGAGGGGTAGGGCTGCGCCAAAAAGGAGAGGAACTCGTGTGTCTTGGGCAGCCCAAACCTCAAGTATATATAGGGGGAGGGGAGGGGCTTCTCCCCCACCTAGGGTTCCCTCCCTAGGGGTGGCGGTAGCCCCCAGATCCCATCTGGGTGGCGGTCAGGTGGAGGGGAGAGGGAGGCGCACCAGGCATGGGCCCTAAGGCCCATTTGCCCTTAGGGTTTGCCCCCCCCCCCCCTGCTCCCCTGAGGCGCCTTGGGCCCTTGTGGGGGGCGCACCAGCCCACCTGGGGCTGGTCCCCTCCCACACTTGGTCCATGCAGCCCTCCAGGGCTTGTGGCCCCACTTGGTGGACCCCCGGGACCCTCCCGGTGGTCCCGGTACGTTACCGATAAAACCTGAAACTTTTCCGGTAACCAAAACAGGACTTCCCATATATAAATCTTTACCTCCGGACCATTCCGGAACTCCTCGTGACGTCCGGGATCTCATCCGGGACTCCGAACGACATTCGGTAACCACATACAAACTTCCTTTATAACCCTAGCGTCATCGAACCTTAAGTGTGTAGACCCTACGGGTTCGGGAACCATGCAGACATGACCGAGACGTTCTCCGGTCAATAACCAACAGTGGGATCTGGATACCCATGTTGGTTCCCACATGTTCAACGATGATCTCATCGGATGAACCACGAAGTCGAGGATTCGATCAATCCCGTATACAATTCCCTTTGTCTAGCGGTATTGTACTTGCCCGAGATTCGATCATCGGTATCCCGATACCTTGTTCAATCTCGTTACCGGCAGGTCTCTTTACTCGTTCCGTAACACATCATCCCATGATCAACTCCTTGGTCACATTGTGCACATTATGATGATGTCCTACCGAGTGGGCCCAAAGATACCTCTCCGTTTACACGGAATGACAAATCCCAGTCTCAATTCGTGCCAACCCAACAGACACTTTCGGAGATACCTGTAGTGTACCTTTATAGCCACCCAGTTACATTGTGACGTTTGGCACACCCAAAGTATTCCTACGGTATCCGGGAGTTGCACAATCTCATGGTCTAAGGAAATGATACTTGACATTCAGAAAAGCTTTAGCATACGAACTACACGATCTTTGTGCTAGGCTTAGGATTGGGTCTTGTCCATCACATCATTCTCCTAATGATGTGATCCCGTTATCAACGACATCCAATGTCCATGGTCAGGAAACCGCAACCATCTATTGATCAACGAGCTAGTCAACTAGAGGCTTACTAGGGACATGGTGTTGTCTATGTATCCACACATGTATCTGAGTTTCCTATCAATACAATTCTAGCACGGATAATAAACGATTATCATGAACAAGGAAATATAATAATAACCAATTTATTATTGCCTCTAGGGCATATTTCCAACAATGGTAGGGTACGAAACCACCTCAAAGTTATTCTTTCCAATCAATCTGTTGGGCTATTCCTATAAGTGTCACAAACAGCCCTAGAGTTCGTACTAGAATAACACCTTAAGACACAAATCAACCAAAACCCTAATGTCACCTAGATACTCCAATGTCACCTCAAGTATCCATGGGTATGATTATACGATATGCATCACACAATCTCAGATTCATCTATTCAAGCAACACATAGGACCTCAAAGAGTGCCCCAAAGTTTCTACAGAGAATCACGACAAAAACGTGTGCCAACCCCTATGCATAGGTTCATGGGCGGAACCCGCAAGTTGATCACCAAAACATACATCAAGTGAATCACGTGGTATCCCATTGTCACCACAGATACGCACGGCAAGACATACATCAAGTGTTCTCAAATCTTTAAAGACTCAATCCGATAAGATAACTTCAAAGGGGAAACTCAATCCATTACAAGAGAGTAGAGGGGGGAAGAAACATCATAGGATCCAAATATAATAGCAAAGCTCGCGATACATCAAGATCGTATCACCTCAAGAACACGAGAGAGAGAGAGAGAGAGAGAGATCAAACACATAGCTACTGGTACATACCCTCAGCCCCGAGGGAGAACTACTCCCTCCTCGTCATGGAGAGCACCGGGATGATGAAGATGGCCACCGGAGAGGGATTGCCCCCTCCGGCAGGGTGCCGGAACGGGTCTAGATTGGTTTTCGGTGGCTACAGAGGCTTCTGGTGGCGGAACTCCCGATCTATTGTGCTCTCTGATCGTTTTAGGGTATATGGAGATATATATATATATAGGCGGAAGAAGTACGTTAGGGTAGAGGGCGTGCCCAGGGGGAGTAGGCGCGCCCCCTGCCTCGTGGCTTCCTCGTTGATCCCCTGACGTGCACTCCAAGTCTTCTTGGCTTCTTCTGATCCAAAAATAAGTTCAGTGAAGTTTCAGGTCAATTGGACTATGTTTGATTTTCCTTTTATGCGATATTCTAAAACAAGGAAAAAACAGAAACTGGCACTGGGCTCTGGGTTAATAGGTTAGTCCCAAAAATCATATAAAATAGCATATAAATGCATATAAAACATCCAAAGTTGATAATATAATAGCATGGAACAATCAAAATTATAGATACGTTGGAGACATATCAGTCATCATCAACCTTCCTCCATCACCAATTTCATGATGCTCACCGCCGTGCGTGAGTAATTCCATCGTAGGCTTGCTGGACGGTGAACGGTTGGATGATATTTATCATGTAATCAAGTTAGTTTTGTCAGGGTTTGATCCTTAGTATCCACTATGTTTTGAGATTGATGTTGCTATGACTTTGCTATGCTTAATGCTTGTCACTAGGGCCCGAGTGCCATGATTTCAGATCTGAACCTATTATGTTTTCATCAATATATGAGAGTTCTTGATCCTATCTTGCAAGTCTATAGTCACCTACTATGTGTTATGATCCGGCAACCCCGAAGTGACAATAATCAGGACCACTCCCGATGATGACCGTAGTTTGAGGAGTTCATGTATTCACTATGTGTTAATGCTTTGGTCTGGTACTCTATTAAAAGGAGGCCTTAATATCCCTTAGTTTCCGCTAGAACCCCGCTGCCACGGGATGGTAGGACAAAAGATGTCATGCAAGTTCTTTTCCATAAGCACGTATGACTATATTCGGAATACATGCCTACATTACATTGATGAATTGGAGCTAGTTTTGTGTCACCCTAAGTTATGACTGTTACATGATGAACCGCATCCGGCATAATTCTCTATCACCGATCCATTCCCTACGAGCTTTCCATATATTGTTCTTCGCTTATTTACTTTTCTGTTGCTATTGATATCATCACTACAAAATACCAAAAACATTACTTTTGTTATTATTACCATTTGCTACCGTTACCACTACTATCATATTACTTTGCTACTATATACTTTGCTGCAGATATTAAGTTTCCAGGTGTGGTTGAATTGATAACTCAGCTGCTAATACTTGAGAATATTCTTTGGCTCCCCTTGTGTCGAATCAATAAATTTGGGTTGAATACTCTACCCTCGAAAACTGTTGCGATCCCCTATACTTGTGGGTTATCAAGAAGCTTATTACTCTTGGGTGCTTGGTGCCCTTGAGCTTGTTCCTCTTGGGTGCTTGGGCGCCCTAGACGGTTGGTGGTGTTCGGAGCTTAATCATTGTGGTGTAAAGCTCCGGGCAAGCGTCGGGGTCTCCAATTAGGTTGTGGAGATCGCCCCGAGCAATTTGACGGGTACCGGTGACCGCCCCAAGGGTTGCCAAAGTGTACGAGTTCGGTGACCGCCCCCAAGGGACGCCATTTGTACGGGTTCGGTGACCGCCCTCAAGGGTCCCTTAGTGGAATCACGGCATCTTGCATTGTGCGAGGGCGTGAGGAGATTACGGTGGCCCTAGTGGCTTCTTGGGGAGCATTGTGCCTCCACACCGCTCCAAACGGAGATTAGCATCCGCAAGGGTGTGAACTTCGGGATACATCATTGTCTCCGCGTGCCTCGGTTATCTCTTACCCAAGCCCTTTACTTATGCACTTTACTTTGTGATAGCTATATTGTTTCTTGTCATATATCTTGCTATCACCTAGTAGTTTATCTTGCTTAGCATAAGTTGTTGGTGCACATAGGTGAGCCTAGTTGTTGTAGGTTTTGTGCTTGACAAATTAACCGCTAGGTTTATTCCGCATTTGTTCAAGCCTAAACCGTAATTATTTTAAAGCGCCTATTCACCCCCCCCTAGGCGACATCCACGATTTTTCAACGGCGATGCCAAAGCCATCCCATGTCAACTTTAGCCATTAGGCATGTCGCGGTCTTAGTGGGTCGCTTCGAAAAGTTAATCGCATAGAGACCATTCTCGACATGCCCAACAAAGTCTACTTTAAGAGTCTTGCTCCACAAGAGGGCCACGGTATCAATATCAAATAAAGTGGCAAAGCCCATGAGTGCAAGTTGACGAACGGAAAGTAAACTGTATGCAAGGGACTCAACAAGCATGACCTTCTCGATCGTGAGGTCATGAGAAATGACAACCTTGCCAAGCCCCAATACCTTGGAGGACGAGGCATCACCCCACTCGACATTGGTGGGCATAGATGGAATCTTGTGAACATCCACCACCAAGTCCTTGCTTCCGGTCATATGATTAGTGGCTCCACTATCGAGCAACCATGACCCCCCACCGGAAGCAAACACCTACAAGAGATCAATGCTTGGTTTTACGTACCCATTTAGTAATGGGTCCTTTGATGTTAGTAACGAGGGTCTTAGGAACCCAAATAGACCATTCAATGTACTCATAAGGAGAGCCAACAAATTTGGCATAAACATGTCCATCACTAGCACGGCACAACACATAAGAAGGGTTAAAGTCGCCGGGGGAAGGGAAGTGTTGCCCTTCTTGGCATCACCACCCTTCCCAGTGTTCTTCTTCTTCTCCTTAGTAGCATCCTCTCCCTCCTTCACAAATGTTTTCTTGAGAGGGGGAGGTCGTTTGGCCTTGTCATTCTTCTTCTTGTTCTTGGACTCGGGTGCGTACCCAATCCCTTCCTTGGCCACAACTCCCTTTTGATTGCTCAAAAGGCCGTTGAGGTTTTTCTCGCCTTTTATGCAAGAAACAAGGCCTTTCTCAAGTCGCTCCTTCAACTTAGCATTCTCCTCAACAAGATGCACATGCTCACAACATGGGTTAGTAGCATTTGCATTATCAATTAACACCATATGAGGAAATGTGGCTTTCTCCTTGGTTAGCTTTACTTGAAGTTGATCATGATACTCTTTGAGGCTAGCATGAGTACCCTTCAAGACCTTGTGAGCCTTGTCAAGTAGGTCAAACTCCTCTTTGAGTCTAGCAAGATCAACTCCAAGCTTGGCCTTCTCGGAGTTTAGCACATGAGAAACAACAATAGCATGATCAAGATCTTTCTTTAACTTAGCGTGATCATCGTTGTGTGACTCCTCAAGAGCCAAACGAAGGCCGCGCTCCTTCTCAAGAGCATTGGAAAGATCCGAAATATCATCGGCATAGTCACAACTATGCCCCTCCATCTTAGAGATGGTGTCTTCGTGAGCTTCGATCATGTCATTGGCTTCACCAAGTTGTTCCAAGAGAACAACGAAGTGATTCTTGGATTTACCCTTGAGTTTGCCCATAAAGGACTCAAACTCATTCTCCTCCACATTAGGTCCATCATGTTCATCAATGCAATCGGTCAAAGAAAGATTATTAATTATGGTAGTGTTGATGTTGGGGGTTACCTTGTTGGTGGCTTTAGCCATGAGGCACCTGGCGGTAATGCTCTCATTGGGTGAGTCGAAGAGAGACACTCGTGGAGTTGTCGCAATGGCAACGGAGGCCATGGCAACCAACTCATCCTCCTCCTCATCATCATCCTCATTGTACTCTTCTTGTACCACCAACACTTTGGGAGGAGTCTTTTTGGTGAAGTTCCTCTTGTTTGGGAAAGACTTGGCTTTGTCCTTTCGGATGAGCTTGCCACCATTGTCTTCCCTCTTCTCATATGGGCACTCCGCAACAAAATGGCTCACATTGACACAATTATAGAAAGTCCTCACGCGTCGCTTGCCCTTCGTGCCACTTGAGTTGTTATTGTTGAAGTTGGGCCTTGAGTTTTTCTTGCTCCAAAATTGCCTTGAAGCAAGAGCCATGTGTTCATGATAGGCATACTTCGTATATTCGGGGTTGCTCTCCTCTTCTTCTTCTTCGTCCTCTTCTTCCACACTAACCTTGGCCTTTAATGCAAGGTTGGGCTTCTTTGCTCTTTGAGAACGTAGCACCGCATTGTCGACGGTCTTGTCCAAGATTCTCATGGCCACAAACTCATCCAACACTTCACTTGAGGACAAAGTGTGGAAGTCCGGCCTTTGATGAATGACGGAGGACATGGCCTTGTGGTAAGGCATCTTTGCCTTGAGGAATTTTCACTTGATCCAATTGTCATCTGTGTCCTTGCTCCCATGATCTTGGAGTGAGACCGCGAGTTTGGTTACTCTCCGATAAAGCTCACGAGGTTCTTCATCTTCTTTTATTGCAAACTCATCAGCTTCATCTTGCACTACTTAATAGTTGGAGCGTTGAATGCTTGTGCTTCCCCGGTAGAGGGAGACAACACAAAGCCATGCATCTTTGGCCAAGGCGAAGGGCCGAAGATGAGGGAGATCTTCGGGTGGAATTGCATCTTGGATGATGAAGAGAGCATTCTCATTAAATTGATTATCCGCGGCTTCTCTAGGGGTGAAGTTGCTTGGGTCATGCGGATAGAAACCTTCTTCAATGATTCTCCAAAGATTAGTATTCACATGATTTAAATGACACTTAAAGCGATAAACCCAAGAATCAAAGTCCTCATTTTTCATAATCTTAGGGGGAGGACCGGCATGATTCAAATGAGTAGAGGGAATCGGTCCACCATAAACAAGTGGAGGTTCCACATGGGCAAAGATGCTCGTGCCATTCTTACCACTAGATGAAGGAGCTTTTTCACTAGTAGCATCCCCCTTGTCGGAGTTAGCATCCGTCACCTTGTTAGCGGGATCACCCACTTTCAATGGTGCGGTGGATAGTTTAAGCCCTTCAATAAATTTATTAAACATGCTTTAAACCTCGGTCGTCATGGAGGTTTTCAATGTTTCCAAGGCCACATTGAATTCCTCACGAGAGACCGAGGTTCCCCCATCGCCCGTAGACGAGACTGGATTCGCACCGAAGTGCTCCTCCACACCATCTACGACGTCAACCATACTCTTCAGACGACAAAGTCCTTAAAAAGAGACGAGGCTCTGATACCAATTGAAAGGATCGATAAAGTTGACTAGAGGGGGCGTGAATAGGCAACTAACAATTTTTAGCTTTTCTTTACCAAATTAAACTTTGCATCAAAGTAGGTTGTCTAGATGTGCAACTAGATGAGCAACCTATATGATGCAACAACAACAAGCACACAAGCAAGCAAGGGAAATAACAGAAATAAGCTTGCACAAGTAAAGGTATGAGATAACCAAGAGTGGAGCCGGTGAAGATGATGATGTGTTACCGAAGTTCCTTCCTTTTCAAGGGAAGTATGTCTCCGTTGGAGCGGTGTGGAGGCACAATGCTCCCCAAGAAGCCACTAGGGCCATCGTATTCTCCTCACCCCCTCACACAATGCGAGATGTCGTGATTCCACTATTGATGCCCTTGGAGGCGGCGACCGGACCTTTACAAACAAGGTTGGGGCAATCTCCACAACTTAATCGGAGGCTCCCAACAACACCACCAAGCTTCACCACAATGTAATATGGCTCCGTGGTGACCTTAACCATCTAGGGTGCTCAAACACCCAAGAGTAACAAGATCCGCTAGGGATTAGTGGGGGAATCAAATTTCTCTTGGTGGAAGTGTAGATCGGGGCCTTCTCAACCAATCCCGAGCAAATCAACAAGTTTGATTGGCTAGGGAGAGAGATCGGGCGAAAATGGAGCTTGGAGCAATAATGGAGCTTTGGGGGAAGAGGTAAGTCAACTTTGGAGAAGAAGACCCCCTTTTATAGAGGGGGGAACAATCCAACCGTTACCCCCCAAAACAGCCCCGCAGAGGGCTGTACTACCGCAGGGGGCAGTGGTACTACTGCTAGGACCTGCGGTACTACCACTCCCCCTCACGGTACTGCCGTGCAGTCTGGGAGGGCTGGCGTATGAGCAGGAGTCAGACCTAGTGTGGTACTATCGCGGTGGTAGGGCGGCACTACCGCTCTCGAGCGGTACTACCGCTTCTACTGCCGCTGCTTAGTGCCACACAATCCGACACGAGAGGCGACCCCCTCGAGTCGACGCGGTAGGAGCTCGGTACTGCAGCGGTACTACGGCTGAGGACCCACAAGCGGTACTATCGCTGGGCACCGCGGTACTACCGCTGGGACCAAAACATACTCATAAAACAGGGAATGAAACCTCCATCGAAGCGGGAAGGCTCAGAGGGTGTGAAAAGGAAGTGTACGTGTTGATTCCACCCTAGCCTTACCAAAGCGGACCCCCTCTTGATAGTACGGTGACTCCTACGAAACAAGTGCACCAAAACATAAACGAAAGAGCTACACCATCTTGATTAAAACTCCGAGGGGAAAGAATCGTCTCATGCCAAAGGATGAATCTCTGAAATGCTCAAAGCACACGATTAGTCCGCAAAAGCATTGTCATCAATCATCGAAACACCTTAGGGATAAAATATGCCCTTACAAGAGAAATCATCCATGAAAACTTCACAAATGTTTTCACAGAAGTCATAGAATATAGCCATCCTGCATCTTTGAAAAGTAGCAGGTGCATTACATAAACCAAAAGGCATATATCTATAAGCATAGGTACCGAAAGGGCAGGTAGAAGTAGTCTTTTCTTGAACATCAGCTGACGCAGGTATTTGAGAGAAACCAGAGTAACCATCTAGAAAGCAAAAATGTGTATGTTTTGATAATCTTTCTAGCATTTGATCAATGAAAGGCAAAGGGTAATGATCTTTTTTAGTAGCTTTATTTAATTTGCGTAAATCAATCACCATCCTATAACATGTAATAATTCTTTGCAGAATCAATTCATCTTTATCATTAGGAACGACAGTAATACCTCCCTTCTTAGGGACACAATGGACATGACTTGCCCACTGACTATCAGCAACGGGATAAATTATACCTGCTTCAAGGAGCTTTAATATTTCCTTTCTTACCACTTCTTTCATCTTAGGATTTAGCCGTCGTTGGTGATCAATAACTGGTTTGGCGTCTTTCTCCAAATTTATTTTGTGTTGACATAGAGTGGGACTAATGCCCTTAAGATCATCAAGAGTATATCCAATAGCAGCACGGTGCTTCTTCAGAGTTTTCAATAATTTCTCTTCTTCATTCTCTGAAAGGTTAGCACTAATAATAACAGGATATATCTTCTTTTCATCAAGATAAGCATATTTAAGAGTATCAGGCAATGGTTTAAGCTCAAACACGGGATCACCCTTGGGTGGAGGACAATCCCCTAGGATTCCGACGGGCAAGTTGTGTTTCAGAATAGGTCCCTATTTAAATAATACTTCATCTATTTCCCTTCTTTCATTCATATACGTATAATTTTCATGGTCTAGCAAATATTGTTCTAAAGGATCACTAGGAGGCACGACAATAGAAGCAAGACCAATAATTTCATCTTTACTAGGCAATTCCTCATCACGGGGTTGTCTACTAAATTTAGCAAAATTAAAATCATGAGACATATCACCCAAAACAATAGTAGCACCATCCTTTTCGCAGTCTATCCTAGCATTAACAGTGTTCAAGAAGGTCTACCAAATATAATGGGACAAAAGCTATCTTGTGGGGAACCAAGAACAAGAAAATCAGCAGGATATTTAACCTTCCCACACAAGACTTCAACATCTCTAACAATCCCAACCGGTGAAATAGTATCTCTATTGGCAAGTTTAATGGTAACATCGATATCTTCTATCTCGGCAGGTGCAATATCATGCATAATTTCTTCGTATAAGGAATGAGATATTGCACTTGCACTAGCACCCATATCACATAAGCCATGATAACAATGATCTCCTATTTTAACAGAAATAACAGGCATGCCTACAACAGGTCTATGTTTATTTTTAGCATCAGGTCTAGCAATTCTAGCAGCTTCATTGCAGAAGTAAATACCACGCCCATCAATATTATCGGCCAAGAGATCTTTAACCATAGCAATTCTAGGTTCAACTTTAACTTGCTCAGGGGGTTTGTGTGTCCTAATATTACTTTTGTTGACTACAGTTGAATCTTTAGCATGATCCTTTATTCTAACAGGAAAATGTGGTTTCTCAATATAAGCAGTAGGAACAACAAGATCATTATAAGTGATAGTCTTTTCTTCAACTTTAATAGGTGCAACTACTTTTACTTCAGTGGGAGGATTATATTTAAACCACTTCTCCTTTTGGGAGATGAACATGAGTAGCAAAGGATTCATAGAAAGAAGCTACTATCTCAGAGTCAAGTCCATATTTAGTGCTAAATTCACGGAAAACATTGGTATCCATAAAAGATTTAACACAATCAAACTTAGGTGTTATACCTGACTCCTTACCTTCGTCGAGGTCCCAATCTTCAGAGTTGTGTTTAATTCTTTCCAATAAATCCCATTTGAATTCAATAGTCTTCATCATAAAGATCCAGTAAAAGAAGTATCGAGCATGGAGCGATTATTGAGAGAAAGACGAGCATAAATTTTTTTGAATAATCATTTCTCTTGAGAGCTCATGATTGGGGCATGAATATAACATTGACTTAAGCCTCCCCCAAGCTTGAGCGATGCTTTCTCCTTCGCGAGGCCAAAAATTATATATATAATTACATCATGATGAACAAGATGCATAGGATAAAACTTCTGATGAAATTCCAATTTCAATCATTTGTAGTTCCATGATCCCATATCATCACATAGCCTATACCATGTCAATGCCTCTCCCTTCAAAGATAAAGGGAAGACCTTCTTCTTGATAACATCATCAGGCATACCTGCAAGCTTAAATAATTCACAAACTTCATCCACATAGATTAAGTGTAAATCGGGATGCAATGTTCCATCTCCTGCAAAAGGATTAGCTAGCGGTTTCTCTATCATACCCGAAGAAATTTCAAAGTAAACATTTTCAGTAGGTTCAGTAGGTTGAGGAGTAACTCTTTGCTCTACTGGTCGGGGTGAAGATACCCTGAACAAGCCCCTTAAAGGATTATGTTCCATAGTAACAAGTGACAGTACATTTCAGCAAACTATATACATTTTCCTTACCAAATTCCACCTACCAAAGGTGTTTCACTCCCCGACAACGGCGCCAGAAAAGAGTCTTGATGACCCACAAGTGTAGGGGACCTATCATAGCCTTTTCGATAAGTAAGAGTGTCGAACCCAACGAGGAGCAGAAGGAAACGATAAGCAGTTTTCAGTAAGGTATTCTCTGCAAGCACTGAAATTATCGGTAACAGACAGTTTTGTGATAAGGTAATTTGTAACGAGTAACAAGTAATGCAAGTAAATAAGGTGCAGCAAGATGGCCCAATCCTTTTTGAAGCAAAGGACAAGCCTGGACAAATTCTTATATAAAGGAAAGCGCTCCCGAGGACACATGGGAATTATCGTCAAGCTAGTTTTCATCATGTTCATATGATTCGCGTTCGGTACTTTGATAATTTGATATGTGGGTGGACCGGTGCTTGGGTACTGCCCTTACTTGGACAAGCATCCCACTTATGATTAAACCCTATTGCAAGCATCCGCAACTACAACAGAAGTATTAAGGTAAACCTAACCATAGCATGAAACATATGGATCCAAATCAGCCTCTTACGAAGCAACGCATAAACTAGGGTTTAAGCTTCTGTCACTCTAGCAACCCATCATCTACTTATTACTTCCCAATGCCTCCCTCTAGGCCCAAACAATGGTGAAGTGTCATGTAGTCGACGTTCACATGACACCACTAGAGGGATGACAACATACATCTCATCAAAATATCGAACGAATACCAAATTCACATGACTACTTATAGCAAGACTTCTCCCATGTCCTCAGGAACAAACGTAACTACTCACAAAGCATATTCATGTTCATAATCAGAGGGGTATTAATATGCATAATGGATCTGAACATATGATCTTCCACCAAGTAAACCAACTAGCATCAACTACAAGGAGTAATCAACACTACTAGCAACCCACAGGCACCAATCTGAAGTTTGGATACAAAGATTGGATACAAGATATGAACTAGGGTTTGAGATGAGATGGTGCTGGTGAAGATGTTGATGAAGATTGACCCCCTCCCGATGAGAGGATCATTGGTGATGACGATGGTGATGAATTCCCTCTCCCGGAGGGAAGTTTCCCCGGCAGAACAACTCCGTCGGAGCCCTAGATTGGTTCCGCCAAGGTTCCGCCTCGTGGTGGCGGAGTTTCATCCCGTGAGCTTGCTTATGATTTTTTTCCTCGACGAAAGACTCCATATAGCCAAAGATGGGCATTAGAGTGCCACTGATACGTCTCCGTCGTATCTACTTTTCCAAACACTTTTGCCCTTGTTTTGGACTCTAACTTGTATGATTTGAATGGAACTAACCCGGACTGACGTTGTTTTCAGCAGAATTGCCATGGTGTTGTTTTATGTGCAGAAAACAAATATTCTAGGAATGACCTGAAACTCCACGGAACATCTTAGAAAAAATAATAAAAAATCCTCGCCAAAGATGAAGACCAGGGGGCCCACACCCTATCCACGAGGGTGGGGGCGCGCCCCCCCTCTAGGGAGCACCCCCTACCTCGTGGGCCCCCTGGATGCCCTCCGACGCCAACTCCAACTCTATATATTTGCTTTCGGAGATAAAAAATCAGAGAGAAGAAATCATCGCGTTTTATGATACGGAGCCACCGCCAAGCCCTAAAACCTCTCGGGACGGCTGATCTGGAGTCCGTTCGGGGCTCCGGAGAGGGGGATTCATCACCGTCGTCATCATCAACCATCCTCCATCACCAATTTCATGATGCTCACCGCTGTGCGTGAGTAATTCCATCGTAGGCTTGCTGGACGGTGATGGGTTGGATGAGATTTATCATGTAATCGAGTTAGTTTTGTTAGGGTTTGATCCCTAGTATCCATTATGTTCTAAGATTGATGTTGCTATGACTTTGCTATGCTTAATGCTTGTCACTAGGGCCCGAGTGCCATGATTTCAGATCTGAACCTATTATGTTTTCATGAATATATGTGAGTTCTTGATCCTATCTTGCAAGTCTATAGTCACCTACTATGTGTTATGATCCGGCAACCCCGAAGTGACAATAATCGGGACCACTCCCGGTGATGACCTTAGTTTGAGGAGTTCATGTATTCACTATGTGCTAATTCTTTATTCCGGTTCTCTATTAAAAGGAGGCCTTAATATCCCTTAGTTTCCGATAGGACCCCGCTGCCACGGGAGGGTAGGACAAAAGATGTCATGCAAGTTCTTTTCCATAAGCACGTATGACTATATACGGAATACGTGCCTACATTACATTGATGAATTGGAGCTAGTTCTGTGTCACCCTATGTTATGACTACTACATGATGAACCGCATCCGGCATAATTATCCATCACTGATCCGATGCCTACGAGTTTTCCATATACTGGTTCTCGCTTCTACTGTTACAATCACTACAAAATACCAAAAACATTACTTCTGCTGTCTTTACTTTTGTTGCCGCTACCACTACTATCATATTACTTTGCTACTAAACACTTTGCTGCAAATACTAAGTTTCCAGGTGTGGTTGAATTGACAACTCAGCTGCTAATACTTGAGAATATTCTTTGGCTCCCCTTGTGTCGAATCAATAAATTTGGGTTGAATACTCTACCCTCGAAAGCTGTTGTGATCCCCTATACTTGTGGGTTATCAAGACCAATTTCTGGCGCCGTTGCCGGGGAGCATAGCTCTATTCTTTGAGTCACTTGGGATTTATATCTGCTGGACACTATGAAGAACTTGAAAGACGCTAAGACAACAATTTATCCCTCAACTACGAGGGGAGGTAAGGAACTGCCATCTAGCTCTGCACTTGATTCACCTTCTGTTATGAGTAAGCTAGAGACACCTAAACCTGCTTCTGCCATTCGTTCTGATATGTCACATGTTATTGATGATGCCACTTCTGCTATGCATGATACTTATGATGAAACTACTTCTATGCATGATACTACTGTGCCCCTTAGTGACTTTCTTGATGAACAAATTGCTAGGGCTAGAGAAAAGGAAATTATTGAATCTGAATACGATGATGATAGTGATGATGAAAATATGCCTATTATTCCTGAGGGCTATCTTTTTGATATGGAATCTTCTGCCGCTATTTTAGCTTGCAGGGATAGATATGAGCTCAAGAGGTTATTAGTTAAATGGAACAAAGAATCACTTAGAGATAAAATGAAACCCGACCCTGCTTTTGCTACTTCACCTATATGTGTTCCTGATAAGGATTATGAATTCTCTGTTGATCCTGATATAATTACTTTGGTTGAATCTGTTCGTTTTATGGCTATGAATCTGAAACTGTTGTGGCACATCTTACTAAGTTAAATGATATAGCTGCCCTGTTCACTAATGATGAGAGATCGCGTTACTTCTATATACTCAAAATATTTCCATTCTCGTTAAAGGATGATGCTAAGATATGATTTAACTCTCTTGATCCTGGTTGTGTGCGTAGTCCCCAGGATATGATTTATTACTTCTCTGCTAAATATTTCCCTGCTCATAAGAAACAAGCTGCTTTGAGGGAAATATACAACTTCGTGCAAATTAAAGAAGAGAGTCTCCCACAAGCTTGGGGGAGGCTTCTCAAGTTACTTAATGCTTTGCCTGATCATCCTCTTAAGAAACCCGAAATACTTGATATCTTTTATAATGGACTAACCGATGCTTCCAGAGATTACCTGGATAGTTGTGATGGTTCTCTTTTCAGGGAAAGAACACCGGATGAAGCTGAAATTCTATTGAATAATATGTTGACAAATGAAAATAATTGGGCACCTCCTGAGCCAGCTCCTGCTCCAATTACTGAGCCTATTCCTAAACCAACTCCGAAGAAGAGATGTGTTCTATTTCTCAGTCTCGAAGATATGCAAGAGGCAAAGAAATCTATGAAAGAGAAAGGTATTAAAGCTGAAGACGTTAAGAATTTACCTCCTACTGAAGAATTTACCTCTATTAAGAATTTACCAACTTTCGGGTTACTGCATATTCATATCTCTACAACCCTAGCGTCACCGAACCTTAAGTGTGTAGACCCTACGGGTTCGGGAGACATGTAGACATGACCGAGATGGCTCTCTGGTCAATAACCAACAGCGGGATCTGGATACCCATGTTGGCTCCCACATGCTCCTCGATGATCTCATCGGATGAACCACGATGTCGAGGATTCAAGCAACCCCGTATACAATTCCCTTTGTCAATCGGTACGTTACTTGCCCGAGATTCGATCATCGGTATCCCAATACCTCGTTCAATCTCGTTACCGGCAAGTCACTTTACTCGTACCGTAATGCATGATCTCGTGACCAGACACTTGGTCACTTTGAGCTCATTGTGATGATGCATTACCGAGTGGGCCCAGAGATACCTCTCCGTCATATGGAGTGACAAATCCCAGTCTTGATCTGTGTCAACCCAACAGACACTTTCGGAGATACCCGCAGTATACCTTTATAGTTACCCAGTTACGTTGTGACGTTTGGTACACCCAAAGCACTCCTACGGTATCCGGGAGTTACACGATCTCATGGTCTAAGGAAAAGATACTTGACATTGGAAAAACTCTAGCAAACGAACTATACGATCTTGTGCTATGTTTAGGATTGGGTCTTGTCCATCACATCATTCTCCTAAAGATGTGATCCCGTTATCAATGACATCCCCATGTCCATAGCCAGGAAACCATGACTATCTGTTGATCAACGAGCTAGTCAACTAGAGGCTCACTAGGGACACATTGTGGTCTATGTATTCACACATGTATTACAATTTCCGGATAATAAAATTATAGCATGAATAATAGACAATTATCATGAACAAGGAAATATAATAATAATCCTTTTATTATTGCCTCTAGGGCATATTTCCAACACCAACTATAATAGCAAAGCTCGCGATACATCAAGATCGTATCATCTCAAGAACACGAGAGAGAGAGAGAGAGATCAAACACATAGCTACTGGTACATACCCTCAGCCCCGAGGGAGAACTACTCCCTCCTCGTCATGGAGAGCACCGGGATGATGAAGATGGCCACCGGTGAGGGTTCCCCCCCCCCCTCCGGCAGGGTGCCGGAACAGGGTCCCGATTGACTTTTGGTGGCTACGGAGGCTTCTAGCGGCGGAACTCCCGATCTATCTTGCGTTCTGGAAGTTTTAGGTCGCGTAGGTATATATGGGTGCAGGAGGTACGTCAGGGGAGCCACGAGGGCCCCACGAGACAGGGGACGCGCCCTAGGGGGGCGCCCCTACCCTCGTGAGCTCCTCCTTCCTTCCTTGACGTGGGGTCCAAGTCCATCGGGTGTGTTTCCTTCCAAAAATAACTTCTCTAGTTGATTTCGTTCCGTTTCGACTCCGTCTGATATTCCTTTTCTTCAAAACACTGAAATAGGCATAAAACAGCAAATCTGGGCCGGGCCTTCGGTTAATAGGTTAGTCCCAAAAATAATATAAAAGTGGATAATAAAGCCCAATATTGCCTAAAATAGTAGATAATATAGCATGGAGCAATCAAAAATTATAGATACGTTGGAGACGTATCACTCTACTGGTCGGGGTGAATATACCCCGAACAAGCCCCTCAGAGAATTACCTTCCATGGTAATAAGTGACAGTAAATTTCAGCACACTATATAAATTTTTTCTTACCAAATTCCACCTACCAAAGGCGCTTCACTCCCCGGCAACGGCGCCATAAAAGAGTCTTGATGACCCACAAGTATAGGGGATCTATCATAGTCCTTTCGATAAGTAAGAGTGTTGAACCCAACGAGGAGTAGAAGGAAATGATAAGCGGTTTCCAGCAAGGTATTCTCTGCAAGTACTGAAATAAGTGGTAACACATAGTTTTGTGATAGGATAATTTGTAACGAGCAACAAGTAACAAAAGTAAATAAAGTGCATCAAGGTGGCCCAATCCTTTTTGTAGCAAAGGACAAGCCTGGACAAACTCTTATATAGAGAAAAGCGCTCCTGAGGACACATAGGAATATCGTCAAGCTAGTTTTCATCACGCTCATATGATTCATGTTCGGTACTTTGATAATTTGGTATGTGGGTGGACCGGTGCTTGGGTGATGTCCTTACTTGGACAAGCATCCCACTTATGATTAACCTCTATTGCAAGCATCCGCAAATACAACAAAAGTATTAAGGTAAACCTAACCATAGCATGAAATATATGGATCCAAATCAGCCCCTTACGAAGCAACACATAAACTAGGGTTTAAGCTTCTGTCACTCTAGCAACCCATCATCTACTTATTACTCCCCAATGCCTTCCTCTAGGCCCAAATAATGGTGAAGTGTCATGTAGTCGACGTTCACATAACACCACTAGAGGAGAGACAACATACATCTCATCAAAATATCGAACGAATACCAGATTCACATGACTACTAACAGTAAGACTTCTCCCATGTCCTCAGGAACAAAAGTAACTACTCACAAAGCATAAACATGTTCATAATCAGAGGGGTATTAATATGCATATAGGATCTGAACATATGATCTTCCACCAATTAAACCAACTAGCATCAACTACAAGGAGTAATTAACACTACTAGCAACCTACTAGCACCAATCCCGGACTTGGAGACAAGAATTGGATACAAGAGATGAACTAGGGTTTTGAGATGAGATGGTGCTGATGAAGATGTTGACGGAGATTGCCCTCTCCCGATGAGAGGAGCGTTGGTGATGACGATGATGATGATTTTCCCCTCTGGGAGGGAAGTTTCCCCGGTAGAACAGCTCTGCCAGAGCCCTAGATTGGTTCCGCCAAGGTTCCGCCTCGTGGCGGCGAAGTTTCGTCCGAGAAGATGGCTTATGATTTTTTCCCATCGAAAGACTCCACATAGCCAAAGATGGGCATCAGAGGGCCACCGGGGGGGCCATGAGGTAGGGGCGCGCCCAGGGGGCAGGGCGCGCCCCCCACCCTCGTGGATGGTGGGTGGCCCCCCTCTAGTACTTTCTTTGCTTAGTATTTTTTTAAAATAACTCCCGTGGAGTTTCACGGCTTTTGAAGATGTGCAGAATAGGTCTCTAATATTTGCACCTTTTTTAGCCCAGAATTCCAGCTGTCGGCATTCCCCCTCTTCATGTAAACCTTGTAAAATAAGAGAGAATAGGCATAAGTATTGTGACATAATGTGTAATAACATCTCATAATGCGATAATTATCGTTATAAAAACATGATGCAAAATGAACGTATCACCTGACGCCGCTGATTTCGATTACACCTCGTCGAGAGTCTGAACAAATCGCCGCCAGCTTGCATGCATTACGCCCCGCTGCTTCCATCGATTTCTTTGACCGTCGCTTTCGTCCGCTAATACACGATCGTCTCCTACGACGAACTAAATCAGCGAATCAACTTGGCACAACGCAACAGCCAACATTGCTCATGATACCACTTATTAGAATAAATCCGAGACACTCCGTCGATCATCCAAGGACCAAGCAATCACACGAGGCATGACACCGAGATTTGTTAACGAGGTTCACCGATATGGTTACATCTCCGGGGCCTGACTATGGGCGCTCCTCCCTGTGATACCACTACAATACCGCACCCGGTCGCCCTGGACGTTGGCACATGCCGCCGGCTTCCCCTGCATTCCTGAGCTATTATGTTGGCATATGTTACATCATGTATCTACCCTCGATATATATAAGAGGCGTGGAATACAAGTGTCTTACTAGGACACAACTCCATATCTTGTAAACACAATACTACTCAGAGTCCAACTGTAACCTACTTGTACACAATATTCGACACAACTCTAACACTCC
Source organism: Triticum dicoccoides (assembly GCF_002162155.2). NCBI lineage: Eukaryota > Viridiplantae > Streptophyta > Magnoliopsida > Poales > Poaceae > Triticum > Triticum dicoccoides. Next base: position 639,074,375 of record NC_041384.1, on the reverse strand, counting down.
CTTTGAACTTTAATGACCGGTTTGGACTAGTTTTAGAAGCTTTCGTGCATTTTTCTCCTTTTATTTTCCTATCTGTATTTCTGTGTTGGTTTTCATTGGTTTTTCTTATGGATTTTGTTTTCCTTCAGCAGTTTCTTTGACTTTTCCTTTTTTTCCAACAGATGCCTACTTTTTAAATACACATTGTAAATTTTTCATATACACTTGGAACATTTTTTCTATATGGTGAACAATTTATAAACACATGATGTACGTTTTTTTAAAATGTATGTGATGAAACACTTTTTGAAAACTTGTTATAACATATCCAAATACATGTTAAACTATTTTACTGGCATTATTTTGTTTTATAAAACTACGTGAACATTTTTTTACATTATATAAGCATTTCTTGAAAAATTAACAAACATATTTTTTGTAACCCATAAATCTTTTTCAATATTCTGAACATTGTTTATACTACGTGCACTATTTTTTACATTGTATTAAACATATTTGGTCATGAACATATTTTGTAAATGCATGAAATTTTTGTGAAATGCACATCCATTTTTTGAACATTTTGTTTTGAAATTTCACGTACATTTTCTTAAATGATACAACACACTTTTTTTGAATTGTGTGAGAATTTATTTTGCTTGTATAAACATTTTTAAATGTCGCAAAAACTTTCCAAAATGTGTGAATATTTTATAAATTTCAGAAAAAATGTTTTTGAATGCTATCAATTTTTATTTAGTAAAGTAAACTTATACTGCATTCCACGATTTCTCTAATGCGCAGTGAACATTTAAAATATATATAATATTTTTTTTCAGAAATGTAAATAAAACAAATAACACAAAAAAGGAAAAAAGGAAATGTTTGAATCTTCTTTGACACTGGAATCCCAAATACAGTAGATGATTCCAATTTTGTTCAGATACGGGTTTTTAGGCAAATTTTGTTCTGCTACGTGGCCGAGTACATAAAAATCCGATAGAATTAGCCATACCTCTAGTGAAGGCCCTTACGGGAGCTCCTATTTGGCGCTTCAGGCACCGGGGAGCTGCACTAGAGCCCACGCGCCCATGCAAGTGTGCCGGCCCATTTAGATTTCTCTTCTTTTTTTCTTCCCGGGTTTGCTCGATCGCATTTGGGGAAAAGAAAAAAAAATGAAAGAATACACAAAAAACGAAAAAATCGTGAATCCAAAAATGCACAGATTTTGAAAAAAAAAATCATGACCTTGAAAAAGGGTTCATCCATTTAAAAAAAGTTCATCAAAGTTTAAAATAAGGACATCGAATTTGAAAAAAAGTTCATCGAACTAAAAAATTCATCAAATTTAAAGAACAAAAAGTCATCAACAGTTAAAAAAATGAGAAAGTATATCAAACTAGAAAAAAGTTAATTGAATTTTAAAAAATTTCATCACATTTGAAAAAACTTCATCCATATTGAAAAATAGTTCGTCTATATAAAACCGCACTTTTAAGGAAACAAGAAAAAAAATGGAAAGAAAAAGGAACGAAGCAAGTTTGCAGAAGAGCATGATAAGCCCAGGTGGCTGCTGCGCTTCATTTGGACGGATGAGGTCACAAGTTCGATCCCATCGCAACACCTTTCTTTTCAAAAAGTTGACAGAAAAAAAGGAGAATGTGCCGGCCCACGAATTTTGAATATGGTGCGCTCTCAGCCACCGCTACGTGTCGTGCTCTAGGTGCTCCCTCGGTTTTTGTTTTTTTGTTTTTAGTTGTGTTTTTTCGGGGTTTTCGAATTCTTGATTTTCCATCGGTCTTTCTTAGTTTTTGGACAAAAAAATTGGCTAGCTTTCGCACTGATTCATCGGATTCGAGGTCCATGCTTGATCCACCGTGACTTGTTTTCCGCCCAAGCTAGAGTTGACGCTGGTGCTTGGAAAAGTATGGCATGCTTCTCCTTGGTATGATCTAACATCATGGGTGAGGAAGGAGCGGCGGATCCTGATTCATCGAGTTCGACATGTTGACGAGGGGTCAAAACTTCAATTCGCCCCAACTGGCCGGTCGAGACGGAACAGGGGTGTTCTGGCGCAGAACGACGCCGATGTCAATCTGATCTTCGGCCGCAAATGCCATCGCACCATTGCGACTACTCAGAGGGACCTGCATGGGGCCACCAATGATGGATTCAAATCCAGCAGATCTCGTGTAGGGGGTCTCGAGCTAGTAGCCTTGGTATGATGGTAACAGGTGACATGAGGATTCATCCAGGTTCGAGCTCTCTCGAAGAGATAATACCCTACGTCATGCTTGATTGTATCGATTTTGAGGGAGTACAAGTTACACGTTGATCTATCTGCCACGAGATCACGTGCGAATGAGATTGTTCTCTGCGGTTCCTCACCCCTCAGTTTATATAGTTACTGGGGATGGCTAAGGTTTACACACAGGTCAGTTACATCTAGGGGTAATAGTGACGAAGACGACCTCTAGTTCTCTTAGTATGCGCCAAGTCTTCAAAAGATACCATTTTGGCGATTCTAGGCCCGACGAATGTGGCCCACTGGTTGATCATTATTGGGGTCGTCGGCTTGTCCCATATGGTCGGGAGCAGAGGTGTCAAGCACCCCCTAGTCCAGGACACCATCAGGTGGCAGGTAAGGTGGTGTACGATGGGGCCGCAATGGCCGCCGCCGCTGCGGTGCAGCCACCAGGTTGGGGTTGAGAGGTGCTCATTTCAAAAACATTGTGTGCCCTAACTGCATCTAATAATTTGTGAGTGTGAAGTTCAGCTTTTTATGCCACTGTTGTTGTCTTTCAATGATAATATCTCAACCAGATAGGATGCAAAGGTGTGTATATTTATTAGCCTATTCATCCTTTTCTCCTATTTGTTCATGGCGTAAAGCATAGTCCTGTGATCTGAGGTCATACAATTACTCCCTCCGTCGTTGAGACACTTATTTTGGGATAGAGGGATTTTTTTTTGTTCTATTGTTGTTTTTGTGCAAATCATCTATCTTGCTTATTGAGTATTATTTTTTTCTGGAAAGGTCATACCGGTTTTGATTTCTCTCCTGTGAAATTTTTTAGTTGGATCAAGATGGTTTTTGGAGGTGAAATGTTTTAGTTGGATCAAGATGGTTTTTGGAGGTAGGTTTATGTTCCCTTGTTGATGAAAAGGTACATGTATATGCTCCCTCCGTCCCAAAATTCTTGTCTTAGATTTATCTAGATACGGATGTACTTAATACTAAAACGTGACTTGATACATCCGTATTTAGACAAATCTAAGACAAGAATTTTGAGACGGAGGGAGTACTATATATTGTGGTGAGCTTACTGTTTTGTTTGGGGGTTGATTGGTTCACTCTTTTCCTTTCATGCATGTGATTCCTATGTTACAGGCTCGGGTGCTCTGTTTTTTGGATGACCAGATGAAGGGGTTTCCTCTCGTGGTGTTGTTCGGATAGAGAAATAGATCTTTGTTTGCATTAGGATTGGTGGTGTCCCTCCCAGTTCTATTATAAGTCATTGAGCAAGATGATTCAGAAGAATTTGTGCTATACATACATACATACATACTTATCATGTTTTCTTAATGAGATCACTGAGTTACCCCCTTATCATGTTTTGCGTTATGTACTGACAAAATATTCTTACATGGGGTCTGGTATCATCTGCTAGCCTTTAATTTAGTGTTATTGAACAACTTTCCATTAGTTTTCTAATTTGTCTTTGGTACAAAGCTGCAGGGTGATGGAATACACTGTCTTGTGCCCAAGGGCTTACTTTCCAAATTTCAGCAGCTGGTGTCTGAAGGTCGCGTATGTTTCTTTCAGATTAACCCCGCCAAAAGTCAGGTTCGGTTCATGTACCATAGATTCGAATTCCATTTACTTGATGGCACTGTCAAACCTATAGATCCTGTGCCTAGCTGTGTCGATACCGCCTTCAAAAGTACAAAGTTGAGTCATTTATTTGGGACGGAGGGAGTACATGACATCAAAGGAAGGAAGTGGCAGTATTTTTGCCTTCATTATCAACGAGGTCAATGCTAGGAGAAGCTTTGTTTAGTAGCTGCATCGTAATCTTTGAAACTCGTGCATCAAATCATGAAGCCCACAATCTTCCAGATTCTCTTTCGCTCGAAATAAAGTTGCACGTAGTAAAAAAGAAATCGGCATCTAGTATCATCACAGCAATGAAACAAAGCAAGCAACAGCACTCAAAGCACCTCATCAGCGGGTGCCGGGGCTGCAAGGAGGAGAAACAAGAAGCTAGGTCCGGTGCAGGTGGTGGTAACAAGCTACTTGTAGTACTTTTCTTGTCAGGTTGAGAAGGAAACCTGAGGCACCAAAATTTCTGCTATTTTGGAAGGCAATGCTGTGGCCACTTTGTGACAAGACCACAGGGCCAAACAGATCATGGTGAGGCATTTCCTAGTACATCTTCAGAAATCCCTAAAAAAACGCAGCACCATCTCGTTTAAAAAACTCAAACGCGTTTCATGAATGAAACTTATCGATAGCCATTTGACAGCTTAGAACAAAGCAAGAAAAGGTGACGGAACACATGTGTACTCGCATATGAGGTTTGAACATTGTATGAGCAGGAAAATTACAGGACCATGGAACAAAAACCTGCTCCAATATACGATACGCAGCACCCGATTTCCAGGGTACTTCAACTCCAAAAAGAAACTACTACGGTATTATGAAAACACAAGTTCCATATTATTAAAAACGATGTTCGATATCCAAGGATATATCAGGACTCAGAAAACCAAACAATGATACTGGTAAGCGCGACGCCCAAACGGGCCACAGCTCCGAAGGCAGATAGATCAGTACTTGTAGTCCTTGACGTGGAGGCTCTCAGAGGCGCCCTCGCCAAGGGTGGCGTCGCCCTTGTAGGTGCCAAGGGTGGCCTCGGAGTTGGCCTTGCACCTCACCAGGAACGCCGTCCTGGCCTTCTCCTCGTTCTCCGTCTTGCCGGACCAGGCCTTGAGGGTGCTCTGCTGGAGGGCACGCCCGAAGGAGAAGGACAGGTTCCAGGGCTTCTTGGTCTGGAGCTTGTTCATGGCGTTCAGGTTCAGGGTCGCCTCCTCCTCACTCTGTCCACCGGAGAGGAAGACAATGGCGGGGACGGCAGCAGGGACGGTCCTCTGGAGGGTGCGGACGGTGTACTCAGCAATCACCTCAGGGGCCACCTTCTTGGCGTCGGATCCAGGGGTGACCATGTTGGGCTTCAGGAGGGTGCCCTCAAGGAGGACATGCTGGTCGTTGAGGGCCTTGTAGCAGGCAGCAAGGACGATCTCAGTCACGTAAGCACAGCGGTCAATGTCATGAGGTCCATCAACAAGGATCTCAGGCTCAACAATGGGCACCAGCCCATTCTCCTGGCAGATGATGGCATAGCGAGCCAGACCCTGAGCGTTCTGGTCGATGGAGAGCTGCGATGGCTCGGTGGCGCCGATCTTAAGGACTGCACGCCACTTGGCGAAGCGGGCACCAGCCTCATAGTACTTGGCGCAGCGCTTGCCAAGGTCATCAAAGCCCTGGGTGGTGGTCTCACCGTTGGTTCCAGCAAGCTCGATGGTACCCTTGTCCACCTTGATTCCGGGGAGGACATTGCCCGCCTTGAGGATGTCGACGAAGGGCTTGCCACCCTTGGTGCTCTGGTACAGGGTCTCCTCGAAGAGGATCACACCGCTGAGGTACTGGAGGGCACCAGGGGTGCAGAAGAGGAGCTCACGGAGGGCACGGCGGTTGTCCTCAACGTTCTCAACATTGATGCTGGCGAAGCGCTTGCCGATGGTGCCGGTGGACTCATCAGCAGCGAGGATACCCTTGCCAGGGGTGCCAATGTAGGCAGCGTTCTTGATGAGCTCATCTGCAAGATAAATCAACCAACAGTATTACAATCAATTGACATAACTGTACAGATATTACAAATTGTGATCAATTGCCATAACTGTACATATATTATAAATTGTGATCAAATCTACAGAACTGCAGGTTGAGTGCAACCACTCACAACGTTTGGCAAGCATAACAGCAAATGCAGATCAAATTTACTAACATAATTCTGACAATTGACTACGAAATTTCGTCAATATTTTTTCTAAAAAATTGCACGTGCACAACAGGAAGGTGGTAAACATAAGGGCAGGGGATACCAATAATTAAGATCACAGGAGAGAAAAACATACAACTCTATGTAAGGACGGCATATTCCTTGGCAAAAGATGATCCTATGACATATACAGATCTAGATTCACAGATGCAATCTACAATAACTAAAGACGAACCCAACAGAAACATGTGTAGATGCGTATACAAACTTAACCACAGAGTAAAAAAGGAAGGAACGCCAGTATCATCATTCGCACAAAATAATCACTAGCATGCACCTAGCAGCAGCAGCAACTTGCACAATTATCAGCATGCAACCCATCATCGGACGACGCAACCGATGACCCCCTAAGCACCCGATCCAACTGCCAGCGCCTATGAACGATCCGAAAAAACGACCAACCGCTAGAACCAAACGGACACAAACACGGCGCGCACGGATCTAACCCGCGTGTGCGGATCTAACAAACCATGGCATGGAATCGCGAGCATCGGCAGATCTAAATCATGCAGAACAGCAAAACGGTTAACAGATCTATCTACACACGAAGCAGGCAGGCATGTCGACAGAACGACGGGCGAGGGGGCCGGGAGGAGGGGGAGGAGGACGGATCATACCCTTGTACTTGCCGCAGTAGGCCGACATGGTCGATGCTCGGGGGAGATTCGAGGGCTGCGACGGGAGATTGGGGGTTGGCAGGCAGGGGAGGGAGGGAGGGAGTGAGGGAGGGAGGCGGCTTTGGTGGACGGGGATGATTAGAGGGTGGGGGTTATAAAGGGGCCGCGGCTTGGACGAGGGGAAAGAAAGGGAAGGGGGGATCCGATCTGGGTGCGCCTCTGTAGGAACGTTGGCCTGTCCTCTCGCACCGCCCCTGGTTTCCTCTGTTATTTTTATCCAGGCCCTCGGCGGTGGCTTTATCTGAAAATAGAGGGGAACGTGAATTTCTTTATTTAGATTAGAAAAAAATTGGAAGCTTAATTAGGACTGGCCTGTGCACCAGCTGGTAAAACCGTGAATATGTGCTGACATGATACTCCCTAATCGTTTACATAGTTTCTTTGATACATTTTGTGTTTAATATATACTCGTATGTGCATATAGTGTATGAACCAAAAAGATCTTTTCAAATAGAAAAGGTTTGAATCAAAAGTATTCCACATCAAAAATGTACTGGTGGGTGTAAACAAAATAGCCATGCGTCCATTGATGTGATATATCATATACTCGGCTGGTCATTTTGCTATGAATGGTTGACACACCTGTTTATGCATCTCGTCTGCGAGCAATCATGGACAAAGTGGAGGTTTAGTTATGACTTGTTACCCTGCAAAAAAATGACTGTTCATTTTTTTATGACTTTCAGCTAACATTTTAACAAAATGATCTTTTTTTTACAATGGGAATTCTATCGAGTGCATGCACGATCGTGATCATGCATGATGTCAGCACAATATTTACTGCATCACACATGTGAGCGTTGCGGTATATTTCGCCGTGTCGTACTCGATTTCTTTTTTTGAATTCACATTTTTTTTCACTTACGATGCTATGGACGTATGGTTTGTGTAAGTGTTACAGGGAAAAAGGGCCATTGTATATCCGGAAGAAGGTGAGTCATACGCTAATCAAATTAGGCATATGTCTACTACTATTAAAGCAAACCATGGCTTTACCTTATTCAAGATGAGATGATTGGGGAACAATACGTGGGCCGATTCAAGAAAACAATACCAATGCGTAGTGATTGTGCTTTGCGTATATGTACATGGACTCTCAACCGTTCAAATTTACTCTGGCCTACTCCATTAGGTAAAGCCCTGCAAAAAAAATACTCCATTAGGTAAAGCACGTACCTACGCAATTTAAACTTGCAACAACACGATGGATGCCTTTTTAAGTGCTATATATAAACAAGATCAAAACTCTTGAGCACGCAAAACCCAAAACTAAGCTCACAGTTTTGCTTGTTCGAAGGGTCAGCCTAGGTTGAAAGAAAGAAAAGAAAAATTAGGTTCCCACTCCTCGGAAACATATGACGTATATTCTATATAAAAAAGATCCACATTGTACCATTTTCCATGTGCAAAAAAAAACAGCTCCGCATCGATTGATATAAACTCTTTTTTTTTTGTACAAACAAAAGAAATGTTGTCTTATGATGGTGTTATTAGGGACTTATGGTTGGTGCTACAAATAGGGAAATTAGGCCATTGTACTTTAGGAAATATAAAGGGAACCATCTACTGATCAAACCAGGCATCTACTATTATTAGAGTCCAAAGTGGCCTTTTGTAACCAACTAGCGTTTTCTTACCTTTTAAGATTTTGAGGACAAAAACATGGGGGCCGATTCAAAAAACACCAGTGGGCAGTGCCTGTCTTTGAGTACATGCACATGGGCTCTGGACCGTTCAACATTACTGTTGATACTCCATCCATTAGGTAAAGCACATGCTCACGAACCAGCCTGTGGTTGTATGGTTATCGGGACTGTGGTATTCTCAGTCCATTGGGGTTCAAATACTAGTGCTCGCATTTATTTATGGATTCATTTTAAGATTTCTGACGTATCGCCTACGGTGACTTCGTAAATCTCAAAATGATATGTCGGCTCAGTCTTTTAAAGGTGCTCATAAGGATAAAGTGTGTGTGTGTTCATAGAAATAGGTGTATGCATGTGTATATGAGCACTTGTGTCGGTACTGATGTTAAAAAAAAGTAAAGCACATGCCCCACGCTTCGTTTTTGAAGCGCTGCTATAAACAACACCGCGCTAATAGTATTTGCTTGCTCGAAGGGTCAGGTTCTTCGGTTCCAAGAAAGAAAGAGGGGGAGAAAAAAATAGGTCCCGCCCGCTCCTCGGAAACATCGGCGTGTATTTCTACTTTTCCCCGGGGGTGCGCACGCGAAAAGGGAAACCGCCCTTTCCGGGGCCTCGCCCGAACCCGACCGCGGCCGCCACCGGTCACGGGTTCCGCCTCGCCACCAACCCCACGCCCGTGCCCTGCCGTGCCGGCCCCACCCAAACGCGACGCGACGAGGCGCCCCAGCGCGCCTTGCCCTGTCATCTGTCAAACCAGCGAGGACCCCGCGGGGCCACCCGCTCGGCGGCCAGGCCATGCAGATGCAGCGGCGGCTTCGTCGCGTCGCGGACCGGCCCGCGCCGCGCGGCCAGGGCCGATGTGACTGACGGCGTCGGGAAATGGAAATGGAAAACCGTCGGACGCAAGCGGTTTCCGGAGGCCGGCGCCTAAACCTGGACGGCCTCTGCCAGTTTTCGCCGTCCCCGTTTTGGGCTTCGCCGCCGCTTATGGGTTCGGGTCCGTGCGCTTTCGCACGCGTCCTTTTCCGGCTCCTGCCTCCCCTCCCACCGCTTGGTGCGTAGTAGTACGGACGTGCGGTCGCCCACGGTTCCCTCCGCTCCGTCCAACAACGGGCGTCCGGCAGATAGCTTTTCTTCCATTCCACCTCCAATCACCGCATTCATGTGCCCGTCCATTGCTTTTTCGATGCCGCATTGGACCGGCAAAGGCGACACGGGGTGAGGTGCTCCGCGCGCGGACATGAGAGTACGTTCACGGACGTGTCCGCAGACAGTGTCGGTGGGCCCTTCGTATGTGCTGCCGCACATTCACACATCTCAAATGCGGAGTCTAAAATCTACGCAATCCATTCGGTTAATTCAACAGTTTGAAACAAAGCAAAGCAAATCATAGTTTAACAATCCTGACATGTCAAAATGAAACCATTGTCCAAGCGTGACTGATGCCTCGCTTGCTGGCCGGATCACTCGCCGAACGTCATCCATGCCGCATGCTCCAAGGCCATGCTTGCGTCCTGCTCCGCCTGCATCTTGGCCGCCTGCTCCGCTGCTGCCGCAGCCATCCTCGCTGCTCCCTACGCTCGTTCATCTCCTTCTTCCCTGCAAGCCACTTATTTGCATACTTTGTTGGGGAACATAGAAATAATTCAAAATTTTCCTACATGTCACCAAGATCAATCTAGGAGATGCTAGCAACGAGAGAGAGGGGGTGCATCTTCATATCCTTGAAGATCGCTAAATGGAAGCGTTACAAGAACGCGGTTGGTGGAGTCGTACACGCAGCGATTCAGATCGCGGTCGATTCCGATCTAAGCGCCGAACAACGGTGCCTCCGCATTCAACACACGTACAGCCTGGGAACGTCTCCTCCTTCTTGATCCAGCAAGGAGAGAGGAGAAGTTGAGGGAGAACTCCGACAGCACGACGGCGTGGTGGTGATGGAGCTCGTGATTCTCCGGCAGGGCTTCGCCATGCGCTACGGAGGAGGAGGTGTAGGAGAAGGGAGAGGGGCTGTGCCAGGGGAAGGGTGCGGCTACCCTCTCTCCCCCTCACTATATATAGGGGGAAGGGGTGGAGGAGGCGCCCTAGGGTTCCCTAGGGGAGGGGCGGCGGCCACAGGGGAAACCCTAGATGGGTTTGGGCGCCCCCACCCCTAGGAAACTTGTCCCCCAAGCCGGGAGGGGTGGCTGCCCTAGGGGAGGCGCCCCCACCTCTCCAAGTTATGTTAGATGGGGTGGGAGGGGCGCTCAGCCCCTTAGTGGGCTGATGTGCCCCCTCCCCTTGGCCCATAAGGCCCCCAACGCTTGCCGGGGCCTCCGAAACCCCTTTCGGACACGCTGGTCGTCATCCGGTACCCCCGGAACAATTTCGGACTCCAATACCCTTCGTCCAATATATCGATCTTCGCCTCCGGACCATTCCAGAACTCCTCATCACATCCGGGAATTCATCCGGGACTCTGAACAATCTTCGGTAACCACATACTATTTCCCATAACAACTCTAGCGTCACCGAATCTTAAGTGTGTAGACCCTACGGGTTCGGGAACCATGCAGACATGACCGAGACATCTCTCCGACCAATAACCAATAGCGGGATCTGGATACCCATATTGGCTCCCACATGTTCCATGATGATCTCATCGGATGAACCACGATGTCGTATACAATTCCCTTTGTCTATCGGTATGTTACTTGCCCGAGATTCGATCGTCGGTATCCCCATACCTCGTTCAATCTCGTTACCGGCAAGTCTCTTTACTCGTTCTGTAACGCATGATCCCGTGACCAACTCCTTAGTCACATTGAGCTCATTATGATGATGCATTACCGAGTGGGCCCAGAGATACCTCTCTGTCATACGGGGTGACAAATCCCAGTCTCGATCCGTGCCAACCCAACATACACTTTCGGAGATACCTGTAATGCACCTTTATAGCCACCCAGTTACGTTGTGACGTTTGGTACACCCAAAGCATTCCTACGGTATCCGGGAGTTGCACAATCTCATGGTCTAAGGAAATGATACTTGACATTAGAAAAGCTTTAGCAAACGAACTCCATGATCTTGTGCTACGCTTAAGATTGGGTCTTGTCCATCACATCATTCTCCTAATGATGTGATCCCGTTATCAATGACATCCAATGTCCATGGTCAGGAAACCATAACCATCTATTGATCATCGAGCTAGTCAGCTAGAGGCTTACTAGGGACATGTTGTGGTCTATGTATTCACACATGTATTACGGTTTCCGGTTAATACAATTATAGCATGAACAATAGACAATTATCATGAACAAGGAAACATAATAATGACCATTTTATTATTGCCTCTAGGGCATATTTCCAACAGTCTCCCACTTGCACTAGAGTCAATAATCTAGTTCACATTGCCGTGTGATTAACACTCAATGAGTTCTAGGGTTTGATCATGTTATGCTTACGAGAGAGGTTTTAGTCAACGGGTATGCAACATTCAGATCCGTGTGTTCTTCGCAAATCTCGATTTCATATTGTAGATGTTGCTACTATGCTCCACTTGGAGCTATTCCAAATGGTTGCTCCACTATACGTATCCGGTTTGCTACTCAAAGTCATCCGGATAGGTGTTAAAGCTTGCATCGACGTAACCCTTTACACCGAACTCTTTATCACCTCCATAACCGAGAAACATTTCCTTATTCCTAAGGACAATTTTGACCGTTGTCCAATGATCCACTCCTGGATCACTCTTGTACCCCCTTGCCAGACACGTGGCAAGGCACATCACGGTATACACCATGGCATATCGTATAGAGCCTATGGCTAAGGCATAGGGGACGACTTTCGTCCTTTCTCTTTCTTCTGTCGTGGTCGAGCTTCAAGTCTTAACTTCACACCTCACAACTCAGGCAAGAACTCCTTCTTTGACTGATCCATCTTGAACTCCTTCAAGATCATGTCAAGGTATGTGCTCTGTGAAAGTCTTATCAGGCGTCTTGATCTCTCTCTATAGATCTTGATACCCAACATGTAAATAGTTTTTCACAGGTCTTCCTTTGAAAAACTCCATTCAAACAACCCTTCATGCTTTCTAGAAATTCTACATCATTTTCGATCAACAATATGTCATCCATATATACCTATTAGAAATGTTGTAGTGCTCCCACTCACTTTCTTCCAAATACAAGTTTCTTGCAAACTTTGTATAACCCCAAATGATGTGATCACCTCATCAAAGCGTATGTTCCAACTCCGAGATGCTTGCTCCAGTCCATAGAAGGATCGCTGGAGTTTGCATACCTTTTAACATCCTTAGGATTGACAAAAACCTTTTGGTTGTATCGCATACAACCTTTCCTCACGGAAACCGGTAAGGAAACTTTGTTTTGACATCCATCTGCCTGATTTCGTAAATGAAATGCAGCAACTGCTAACATAGTTCTAACAGACTTTAGCATCGCTATGATTAAGAGAGTCTCATCATAGTCAACTCCTTGAATTTGTCGGAAACTTCTTTGAGACAAGTCGAGCTTCACAAATGGTGACATTACCACCAGCGTCTGTCTTCTTCTTAAAGATCCATTTATTCTCAATGGCATGCCGTTCATCGGGCAAGTCCACCAAAGCCCATACTTTGTTCTCATACATGGATCCTATCTCGGATTTCATGGCTTCTAGCCATTTGTTGGAATCCGGGCCCACCATCGCTTCTCCATAGCTCATAGGTTCATCATTGTCCAACAACATTACCTTTAAGACAGGGTTACCACTCAGAAGTTGTATACACCCTTGTTGACCTACGAGGTATGATAGTAACTTGATCTGAAGCTTCATGATCATCATCATTAGCTTTCTCTTCAACTGACGTAGTTGCCACAGAAACATATTTCTGTGTTGCGCTACTCTCTGGTTGAAGTGAAGGTTCAACAACCTCATCAAGTTCTATCTTCCTCCCACTCAATTCTTTCGAGAGAAACTCTTTCTCGAGAAAGGACATGTTCTTAGTGACAAACACTTTGCCCTCAGATCTGAGATAGAAGGTATACCCAATCGTCTTGTTTGGGTATTCTATGAAGATACAATTTTCCTCTTTGGGTTCGAGCTTTTCTGACTGAAGCCTATCGACATAAGCATCGTAGCCCCAAACCTTAAGAAACAACAACTTTGGTTTCTTGCCAAACCATAGTTCATACGGTGTCGTCTCCACGGACTTAGATGGTGCCCTATTTAAAGTGAATGTAATTGTCTTTAATGCATAACCCCCCAGAATACCGGTAGATTGGTAAGAGACATCATACACCATATCTAATAAGGTTCGATTACGACGTTCGGACACACCATCATGCTATGGTGTTCCAGGCGGCGTCAACTGTGAAACGATTCCACCTTGTCTTTAGTGATTGCCAAACTCATACCTCAGATACTTTCCCTTTGATCAGATCGAAGGAACTTGATCTTCTTGTTACGATGATTCTCAACTTCGCTCTGAAATTGCTTGAACTTTTCAAACATTTCATACTTATGCTTCATTAAGTAAATATACCCATACCTATTCAATTCACCAATGAAGGTGAGAAAATAACGATATCCACCACGCGCATCAACACTCATCGGACCGCACACATCGGCATGTATGATTTCCAACAAGTCACTTGCTCGTTCCATTGTTCCAAAGAACGGGGTTTCAGTCATCTTGCCAAAGAGGCATGGTTCGCATGTGTCAAGTGATTCAAAATCAAGTGACTTCAAAAGTCCATTAGCATGGAGGTTCTTTCATGCGCTTTACACCAATATGACCTAAGCGGCAGTGCCACATGAAAGTGGTACTATCATTATCAACTCTACATCTTTTGGCATCAATGTTATGAACATGTGTATAACTACGACCGGGATTCAATAAACCACTCACATTGGGTGCATGACCATAGAAGGTATTATTCATGTAAACAGAATAACCATTATTCTCTGACTTAAATGAATAACCGTATTGCAATAAACATGATCTAATCATGTTCATGCTCAACGCAGACACCAATGCAAACAACATTTATCTAGGTTCAACACTAATCCCGAAGGTAGAGGGAGCATGCAATGGTGATCACATCAACCTTGGAAACACTTCCAACACACATCGTCACCTCGCCCTTAGCTAGTCTTCGTTAATTCCGTAGCTTTTGTTTCGAGTTACCAATATTAGCAACTGAACGGTATCTAATACCCAGGTGCTACTAGGAGTACTAGTAAGGTACACATCAATAACACACATATATCAAATATACTTTTGTTGAAGTTGACAGCCTTCTTATCTACCAAGTATTTGAGGCAGTTCCACTACCAGTGACCGTTCCCCTAATTGAAGCACTTTGTCTCGGGTTTGGGTTCTTGGGTTTCTTCACTGGAGCGGCAACTAGCTTGCCATTCAAGAAGTTTCCCTTCTTTCCCTTGCCCTTCTTTGAAACCAGTGCTCTTGTTAACCACCGACACTTGATGCTCCTTCTTGATTTCTACCTTTACGGCCTTAAGCACGACGAACAGCTCCGAGATTATCTTCCCTTGCATGTTATAGTTCATCACGAAACTCTGGTAGCTTGGTGATAGCGTCTGGAGAACTTTTGTCAATCACTCTCTTATCTGGAAGATTAACTCCCACTTGATTCAAGTGATTGAAGTACCCAGACATTCTGAGCACATGCTCACTGGCTGAGCTATTCTCCTCCATCTTGTAGGCAAAGGTCTTGTCAGAGGTCTCAACCTCTCAACACAGGCATGAGCCTGAAATACCAATTTCAGCTCTTCGAACATCTCATATGTTCTATGGCGTTCAAAACGCTTTTGGAGCCCCGACTCTAAGCCGTAAAGCATGGCACACTGAACTATCAAGTAGTCATCAGAACGTGTCTACCAGATGTTCACAACATCCACAGACGACGCCAGAGGGTATTGGCACACCGAGCGGTGCATCAAGGACAAAAGCCTTCTGTGTAGCAGTGAGGACAATCCTCAGACTACGGCCCTAGTCCGCATAATTGCTTACGATATCTTTCAACTTAGTCTTTCTCTAGGAACGTATTAAAACAAAGAGCTAAAGCGCGAGCTCTTAATCCACAACATAATTTGCAAATACAATTTAGACTATGTTCATGATAATTAAGTTCATCTAATCAAATTATTCAATGAACTCCCACTCAGATAGACATCCCTCTAGTCATCTAAGTGATACATGATCCGAATCGACTAGGCCGTGTCCGATCATCACGTGAGACGGACTAGTCATCAACAGTGAACATCTCCATGTTGATTATATCTACTATACGACTCATGTTCGACCTTTCGGTCTCTTGTGTTCCGAGGCCATGTCTGTACATGCTAGGCTCGTCAAGTCAACCTAAGTGTTTTGCATGTGTAAATCTGGCTTACACCCATTGTATTCGAACGTTAGGATCTATCACACTTGATCATCACGTGGTGCTTCGAAACAATGAGCCTTCGCAACGGTGCACAGTTAGGGGGGACACTTTCTTGAAATTTTAGCGAGGGATCATCTTATTTATGCTACCGTCGTTCTAAGAAAATAAGATGTAAACATGACAAACATCACATGAAAATCATAAAGTGACATGATATGGCCTATATCATCTTGCGCCTTTGATCTCCATCTTCGAGGCGCGGCATGAACAACATCGTCACCGGCATGACACCATGATGTCCATCATCATGATCTCCATCATCGTGCCTTCATGAAGTTGCCTCGCCAACTATTACTTCTACTACTATGGCTAACGGTTAGCAATAAAGTACAGTAATTACATGGCGTTTTCATTGACAAGTCATAAATAAATTAAGACAACTCCTATGGCTCCTGCCGGTTGTCATACTCATCGACATGCAAGTCGTGATTCCTATTACAAGAACATGATCTCATACATCACATATATATAATTATCACATCCTTTTGGCCATATCACATCACATAGCATACCCTGCAAAAATAAGTTAGACGTCCTCTAATTGTTGTTGCATGTTTTACGTGGCTGCTATGGGTTTCTAGCAAGAACATTTCTTACCTACGCAAAAGCCACAACGGTGATATGCCAATTGATATTTACCCTTCCTAAGGACCCTCTTCATCGAATCCAATCCGACTAAAGTGGGAGAGACAGACACCCGCTAGCCACCTTATGCATCAAGTGCATGTCAGTCAGTGGAACCAGTCTCACATAAGAGTACGTGTAAGGTCGGTCCGGGCCGCTTCATCCCACAATGCCGCCGAATCAAGATAAGACTAGTAACGGTAAGCAAATTGAACAAATCATCGCCCACAACTACTTTGTGTGCTACTCGTGCATAGAATCTACGCATAAACCTAGCTCATGATGCCACTATTGGGGAACGTAGCAATAATTCAAAATTTTCCTACGTGTCACCAAGATCAATCTAGGAGATGCTAGCAATGAGAGAGAGAGGGAGTGCATCTTCATACCCTTGAAGATCGCTAAGCGGAAGCATTACAAGAACGCGGTTGGTGGAGTCGTACACGCAACGATTCAGATCGCGGTCGACTCCGATCTAAGCGCCGAACAACGACGCCTCCGCATTCAACACACGTACAGCCCGAGAACGTCTCCTCCTTCTTGATCCAGCAAGGGGAGAGGAGAAGTTGAGGGAGAACTCCGACAGCACGACGACGTGGTGGTGATGGAGCTCGTGGTTCTCCGGCAGGGCTTCGCCATGCGCTACGGAGGAGGAGGAGGAGGAGGAGGAGGAGAAGGGCGAGGGGCTGCGCCAGTGGAAGGGTGCGGCTGCCCTCTCTCTCCCTCTATATAGGGGGAGGGGTGGAGGAGGCGCCCTAGGGTTCCCTAGGGGAGGGGCGGCAGCCACAGGGGAAACCCTAGATGGGTTTGGGCGCCCCCACCCCTAGGAAACTTGCCCCCCAAGCCGGGAGGGGTGGCTGCCCTAGGGGAGGCGCCCCCACCTCTCCAAGTTACGTGAGATGGGGTGGGAGGGGCGCTCAGCCCCTTAATGGGCTGATGTGCCCCCTCCCCTTGGCCCATAAGGCCCCCCAACGCTTGTTGGGGCCTCCGAAACCCCTTTCGGACACGCTGGTCGTCACCCGGTACCCCCGGAACAATTCCGGGCTCCAATACCCTCTATATCGATCTTCACCTCTGGACCATTCCGGAACTCCTCATCACGTCCGGGAATTCATCCGGGACTCCGAACAACCTTCGGTAACCACATACTATTTCCCATAACAACTCTAGCGTCACCGAACCTTAAGTGTGTAGACCTTACGGGTTCAGGAACCATGCAGACATGACCGAGACATCTCTCCGGCCAATAACCAATAGCGGGATCTGGATACCCATATTGCCTCCCACATGTTCCATGGTGATCTCATCGGATGAACCACGATGTCGGGGATTCAATCAATCCCGTATACAATCCCCTTTGTCTATGGGTATGTTACTTGCCCGAGATTCGATCATCGGTATCCCCATACCTCGTTCAATCTCGTTACCGGCAAGTCTCTTTACTCGTTCTGTAACGCATGATCCCGTGACCAACTCCTTAGTCACATTGAGCTCATTATGATGATTCAATACTGAGTGGGCCCAGAGATACCTCTCCGTCATACGGGGTGACAAATCCCAGTCTCGATTCGTGCCAACCCAACATACACTTTCGGAGATACCTGTAATGCACCTTTATAGCCACCCAGTTACGTTGTGACGTTTGGTACACCCAAAGCATTCCTATGGTATCCGGGAGTTGCACAATCTCATGGTCTAAGGAAATGATACTTGACATTAGAAAAGCTTTAGCAAATGAACTCCACGATCTTGTGCTACGCTTGTCCATCACATCATTCTCCTAATGATATGGTCCCGTTATCAATGACATCCAATGTCCATGGTCAGGAAACCATAACCATCTACTGTTCATCGAGCTAGTCAACTAGAGGCTTACTAGGGACATGTTGTGGTCTATGTATTCACACATGTATTACGGTTTCCGGTTAATACAATTATAGCATGAACAATAGACAATTATCATGAACAAGGAAACATATAATGACCATTTTATTATTGCCTCTAGGGCATATTTCCAACATACTCATCCAAGAGGGTTTCGTCCCCCAACATGATCTCCACACCCTTCACACCCCGTGCGAATTGCAACCTCTTCTTCTCAAGCTCAATCTCTTCAAATATCTTGGCCTTCTTGATCTCCCATTTGATCGTCGCCTCTTACTTCTCCGGCTCGATCTTCTCCCACTCAATTTTCAGCTTCTTCTCCATCCTCTTCCGGTCTCAATCCATCCTCTCCTTTTTTGCATCCAACATGAGCTTGTACCTCTCCTCTTTTTTGTTCTCCCTCTCCGAAAAAATGCACGTCCATATTTTTGTAGTTGCGACGTCACGGAAGGCCCTTGCCTTCCCCCACCTATTCCCCATGACTTGTCGGTTATCCTTTGGCATGGTGTCTCTTCCATTCTAGACGACAATAACTTCATCTTCATTGTCCAACCCAATTAATTGGTGGGAGTTTGAGCCATCATTCATCTTCTTGCCGACGTTGAGATCGGTCACAAGTTTTGTCCACTTTAACTTGTCATTCAATATGATCCAACAATGGCTAAAATCAAATGGCCTTTTTTCCGTTTCGTGATACAAAGTGGCTGCCATCACCGTCTATCAAACAACATTTGTATGAGCACGGGAATGCAAAACAACCAAGCATACGAAAATGATGACAAGATGAAGTAGCTTACGTGTGTTGCCACTCCCATCCCACTTTGAGGGCGGCCGGTCACTTGTGAGTACTACCCAACGTACTTATTTACTTCCCCTTGAATGATCCCCCATCGATGTTGGAGAGATGCCACATTGCGGTTGGTGACGATACGTGTTGGGAAACATAGTAATTTCAAAAAAAATCCTACGCACACGCAAGATCATGGTGATGCATAGCAACGAGAGGGAAGAGTGTTGTCCACGTACCCTCGTAAACCGAAAGCGGAAGCGTCAGCACAACGCGGTTGATGTAGTCGTACGTTTTCACGATCCGACCGATCAAGTACCAAACGTACGGCACCTCCGAGTTCAGCACACGTTCAGCCCGATGACGTCCCTCGAACTCCGATCCAGCCGAGTGTTGAGGGAGAGTTTCGTCAGCACGACGGCGTGGTGATGATGATGATGTTCTACCGATGCAGGGCTTCGCCTAAGCACCGCTACAGTATTATCGAGGTGGACTATGGTGGAGGGGGGGCACCGCACACGGCTAAAAGATCAAACGATCAATTGTTGTGCCTCTAGGGTGCCCCCTTGCCCCCGTATATAAAGTAGCAAGGGGGGAGGTGCGGCCGGCCTAGAGGGGGCGCGCCAGGAGGAGTCCTACTCCTACCGGGAGTAGGACTCCCTCCCTTTTCCTTGTTGGACTGGGAGAGGAGGGGGAAAGAGGAGGGAGAGATGAAGGAAAGGGGGGGGGCGCCCCCCTCTCCTTGTCCTATTCGGACTAGGGGGGAGGGGCGCGCGGCCCTGCCCTGGCCGCCTCTCCTCTTCTCCACAAGGCCCACTATGGCCTATTAAGCTCCCGGGGGGTTCCGGTAACCTCCCGGTACTCCGGTAAAATCCCGATTTCATCCGGAACACTTCCAATATCCAAACATAGGCTTCCAATATATCAATCTTCATGCCTCGACCATTTCGAGACTCCTCGTCATGTCCGTGATCACATCCGGGACTCCAAACAACCTTCAGTACATCAAAACATATAAACTCATAATATAACTGTCATCGAAACGTTAAGCGTGCGGACCCTATGGGTTCGAGAACTATGTAGGCATGACCGAGACACGTCTTCGGTCAATAACCATTAGCGGAACCTGGATGCTCATATTGGCTCCCACATATTCTACGAAGATCTTTATCGGTCAGACCGCATAACAACATACGTTGTTCCCTTTGTCATCGGTATGTTACTTGCCCGAGATTCGGTCGTCGGTATCTCAATACCTAGTTCAATCTCGTTACCGGCAAGTCTCTTTACTCATTCCGTAATACATCATCCCGCAACTAACTCATTAGTTGCAATGCTTGCAAGGCTTAAGTGATGTGCATTACCGAGAGGGCCCAGAGATACCTCTTCGACAATCGGAGTGACAAATCCTGATCTCGAAATATGCCAACCCAACAAGTACCTTCGGAGACACCTGTAGAGCACCTTTATAATCACCCAGTTACGTTGTGATGTTTGGTAGCACACAAAGTGTTCCTTGATACGTCTCCAACGTATCTATAATTTTTGATTGCTCCATGCTATATTATCTACTGTTTTGGACTATATTGGGCTTTATTTTCCACTTTTATATTATTTTTGGGACTAACCTATTAACCGGAGGCCCAGCCCAGAATTGCTATTTTTTGCCTATTTCAGTGTTTTGGATAAACAGAATATCAAACGGAGTCCAAACGGAATAAAATCTTCCGAAACGTGATTTTCTCACCGAACGTGATCCAGGAGACTTGGACCCTACTGCAAGGGAGCAAAGAGGTGGTCACGAGGGTGGGGGGCGCCCCCCTAGGGCGCGCCCCCTGCCTCGTGGGCCCCTCGGTGCTCCACCAACGTACTCCTTCCTCCTATATATACACACGTACCCCCAAACGATCAGAACAGGAGCCAAAAACCTAATTCCACCGCCGCAACTTTCTGTATCCACAAGATCCCATCTTGGGGCCTATTCCGGAGCTCCGCCGTAAGAGGGCCATCATCACGGTGGGCTTATACATCATCCTAGCCCCTCCGATGAAGTGTGAGTAGTTTACCTCAGACCTTCGGGTCCATAGTTAGTAGCTAGATGGCTTCTTCTCTCTCTTTAAATCTCAATACAAAGTTCTCCCCCTCTCTCGTGGAGATCTATTCGATGTAATCTTCTTTTTGCGGTGTGTTTGTTGAGACCGATGAATTGTGGGTTTATGATCAAGTCTATCTATGAATAATATTTGAATCTTCTCTGAATTCTTTTATGCATGATTGGTTATCTTTGCAAGTCTCTTCGAATTATCCGTTTGATTTGGCCAACTAGATTGGTAGTTCTTGCCATGGGAGAAGTTCTTAGCTTTGGGTTCGATTTTGCGGTGTCCTTACCCAGTGACAGAAGGGGCAGCAAGGCACGTATTGTATCGTTGCCATCGAGGATAACAAGATGGGGTTTATTTCATATTGCATAAATTTATCTCTCTACATCATGTCATTTTGCTTAAGGCGTTACTCTGTTTTTAACTTAATACTCTAGATGCATGCTGGATAGCGGTCGATGAGTGGAGTAATAGTAGTAGATGCAGAATCGTTTCGATCTACTTGTCACGGACGTGATGCCTATATACATGATCATGCCTAGATATTCTCATAATTATGCTCAATTCTATCAATTGCTCAACAGTAATTTGTTCACCCACCATAGAATACTTATGCTCTTGAGAGAAGCCACTAGTGAAACCTATGGCCCCCGGGTCTATTCTCATCATATCAATCTCCATCACTTTTATATTGTTTTGCTATTTACTTTGCTTTAACTTTTTTACTTTGAATATTTATATCAAAAATACCAAAAATATTCTATCTATCAGATCTCACTCTCGTAAGTGACCGTGAAGGGCTTGACGACCCCTAATCGCATTGGTTGCGAGTAGCTATCGCTTTGTGCAGGTACGAGAGACTTGAGCGTGGGCTCCTACTGGATTGATACCTTGGTTCTCAAAAACTGAGGGAAATACTTATGCTACTTTGCTGCATCATCCCTTTCTCTTTGGGGAAAACCAACACAAGCTCAAGAGTAGCAAGAAGGATTTCTGGCGCGTTGCTGGGGAGTCTACACAAAAAGTCAATATACCAAGTACCCATCACAATCCCTATCTCTCGCATTACATTATTTGCCATTTGCCTCTCATTTTCCTCTCCCCCCAATTCACCCTTGCTGTTTTATTCGCCCTTTGTCCCTATCCTCCCTCTCTTGTTGCCTCTTTTGTCCGCTTGCTTTTTGTTTGCCCGTGTGTTAGATTGCTTGTTTGTCGTGATGGCTCAAGATACTACTAAATTGTGTGACTTCACCAATACCAATAATAATGATTTCCTTAGCACTCCGATTGCTCCTCTTACCGATGCTGAATCTTTTGAAATTAATACTGCTTTGTTGAATCTTGTTATGAAAGATCAATTCGCCGGCCTTCCTAGTGAAGATGCCGCTACTCATCTGAATAGCTTCGTTGATTTATGTGATATGAAAAAGAAAAAAGATGTCAATAATGATGTTCTTAAATTGAAGCTATTTCATTTTTTGCTTAGAGATCGTGCTAAAGCTTGGTTTTCGTCTTTGCCTAAGAATAGTATAGATTCATGGAACAAGTGCAAAGATGCTTTTATCTCTAAGTATTTTCCTCCCGCTAAAATCATCTCTCTTAGAAACGATATAATGAACTTTAAACAACTTGATCATGAACATGTTGCACAAGCTTGGGAGAGAATGAAATTAATGATATGTAATTGCCCTACTCATGGTTTGAATTTGTGGATGATTATACAAAATTTTTATGCCGGATTGAATTTTGCTTCTAGAAATCTTTTAGATACGGCCGCGGGAGGCACTTTTATGGAAATCACTTTAGGAGATGCTACTAAACTCCTAGATAATATTATGGTTAATTATTCTCAATGGCATACTGAAATAACTTCTAATAAAAAAGTGCATGCGATAGAAGAAATTAATGTGTTGAGTGGAAAGATGGATGAACTTATGAAATTATTTGCTACTAAGAGTGTTTCTTATGATCCTAATGATATGCCTTTGTCTACTTTGATTGAGAATAATAATGAATCTATGGATGTGAATTTTGTTGGTAGGAATAATTTTGGTAATAACGCTTATAGAGGGAATTTTAATCCTAGGCCATATCCTAGTAATCCTTCTAATAATTATTGGAATCCCTACAACAACTCTTATGGAAATTATAATAATATGCCCTCTGATTTTTAATCTAATATTAAAGAATTTATTTCTTCGCAAAAGAATTTTAATGCTATGATTGAAGAAAAATTGCTTAAGATTGATGATTTGGTTAGAAACATTGATAGAATTGCTCTTGATGTTGATGCTTTGAAACTTAGATCTATTCCACCTAAGCATGATATTAATGAGTCTCTAAAAGCCATGAGAATTTCAATTGATGAGTGTAAGGAAAGAACCGCTAGGATGCGTGCTTCCAAAAATGCCTTTATTAAAGCGTGTTCTTCCAATTCCTATGAAAATCAAGATGAAGATCTAATTGATGTGTATCCAATTAAATCTTTATTTTGCAATATGAATCTTGATGAAACTGAATATGATCTTCCTTTACCTAGAAGACGTTCTAAAAATTCGGAGTATTTAGATTTTAATGATGAAATTGATGAAAGTGGGATTGAAAGAAATAAAAATCTAGATGTTGGTAAACCCACTATATTGGATTTCAAGGAATTTAATTATGAAAGTTTCTCTTTGATTGATTGTATTTCCTTGTTGCAATCCGTGCTAAATTCTCCACATGCCTATAATCGAAATAAAGCCTTCACCGAACATATTGTTGATGCCTTGATGCAATCTTACGAAGAAAAACTTGAATTGAAAGTTTCTATCCCTAGAAAACTCTATGATGAGTGGGAACCAACTATTAAAATTATAATTAAAAATCATGAGTTTTATGCTTTGTGTGATTTGGGTGCTAGTGTCTCTACTATTCCCAAGACCTTGTGTGATTCACTAGATTTTCGTAATTTTGATGATTGCTCTGTAAACTTGCATCTTGCGGATTCCACTATTAAGAAACCTATGGGAAGAATTAATGATGTTCTTATTGTTGCAAATAGGAATTATGTGCCCATATATTTCATTGTTCTTGATATAGATTGCAATCCTTCTTGCCCTATTATTCTTGGTAGACAATTCCTTAGAACGGTTGGTGCGATTATTGATATGAAGGAAGGGAATATTAGATTTCAATTTCCATTAAAAAAAGGGCATGGAACACTTTCCAAGAAAGAAAATAAAATTACCATATGAAACTATCATGAGATCCACTTATGGACTGCCTACCAAAGATGGCAATACCTAGATCTATTCTTGCTCGGTATGCCTAGCTAGGGGCGTTAAACGATAGCACTTGTTGGGAGGCAACCCAATTTTATTTTTATTCCTTGCTTTTTGATCCTGTTTATTAATAAATAAATTATTTAGCCTCTGTTTTGGTTGTGTTTTTTTGTGTTTAATTAGTGTTTGTGCCAAGTAGAACCGTTGGGAAGACTTGGGGAAAGTCTTGTTGAACTTGCTGTAAAAAACAGAAACTTTAGCGCTCACGAGAACTGCTGTCATTTTTATTTTAAGAGTGCTATTTAGTTAATTCTTTTTGAAGATGATTAATAGATAAATTCCTCACGTCCAGAAATTTATTTTAGAATTTTTGGGGTTCCATATCTTGTGCTAGATACAGATTACTACAGACTGTTCTGTTTTTGACAGATTCTGTTTTTCGTGTGTTGTTTGCTTATTTTGATGAATCTATGGCTAGTAAAATAGTTTATAATCCATAGCGAAGTTGGAATACAGTAGGTTTAACACCAATATAAATAAAGAATTAGTTCATTACAGTACCTTGAAGTGGTCTTTTGTTTTCTTTCGCTAACGGAGCTAACGAGTTTTCTATTTTGAGTTTTGTGTTGTGAAGTTTTCAAGTTTTGGGTGAATTCTTTTGATGGATCATGGAACAAGGAGTGGCAAGAGCCTAAGATTGGGGATGCCCATGGCACCCCCAAGATAATCCAAGGACACCAAAAAGTCAAAGCTTGGGGATGCCCCCGGAAGGCATCCCCTCTTTCGTCCACTTCCATCGGTAATTTACTTGGAGCTATATTTTTATTCACCAACATGATATGTGTTTTGCTTGGAGCATCTTGTATTATTTGTGTCTTTGTTTGTTAGTATGCCACAATCATCCTTGCTGTACACACCTTTTGAGAGAGCCATACATGAATTAAAATTTGATAGAATAGTCTATGTGCTTCACTTATATCTTTTGAGCTAAGTAGTTTTGCGCTATGTGCTTCACTTATATCTATTGAGCTAAGTAGTTTTACTCTATGTGCTTAACTTATATCTTTTGAGCTAGATAATTTTACTCTATGTGCTTCACTTATATCTTTTGAGCGTTATAATTTTGCTCCTTTAGAGCACGGTGGTGGATATGTTTTAAAGAAACTATTGATCTCTCATGCTTCACTTAAATTAATTTGAGAGTCCATTAATAGCATGGTAATTTGCCTAATAATAATATGCTTGGTATTAAAGATTTGTGAAACTCTCTTTTGAGTGTGTTGAATACTAAGAAAAGATTGAAGCATGATAATTGTTTTGAGTTATGGAGGTGATAATATTAAAGTCATGCTAGTTGAGTAGTTGTGAATTTAAAGAATACTTGTGTTGAAGTTTTTGATTCCCGTAGCATGCACGTATGGTGAACCGTTATGTGATGAAGTCGGAGCATGATTTATTTATTGATTGTCTTCCTTATGAGTGGCGGTCGGGGACGAGCGATGGTCTTTTCCTACCAATCTATCCCCCTAGGAGCATGCGCGTAATACTTTGCTTTGATAAATTCTAGATTTTTGCAATAAGTATATGAGTTCTTTATGACTAATGTTGAGTCCATGGATTATACGCACTCTCACCCTTCCACCTTTGCTAGCCTCTCTAATACCGCGCAACTTTCGTCGGTATCATACACCTACCATATACCTTCCTCAAAACAGCCACCATACCTACCTATTATGGCATTTCCATAGCCATTCCAAGATATATTGCCATGCAACTTTCAACCATCTAGTTCATCATGACACACTTCATCATTGTCATATTGCATATCCCGGCACACCGCCAGATGCATTCACATAGAGTCATATTTTGTTCTAAGTATCGAGTTGTAATTGTTGAGTTATAAGAAAAATAAAAGTGTGATGATCATCATTATTAGAGCATTGTCCCAGTGAGGAAAGAATGATGGAGACTATGATTCCCCCATAAGTCGGGATGAGACTCTGGACGAAAAAAAAGAGGCCAAAAAAGAGAAAAGGCCCAAACAAGAAAAATGATGAGAGAAAAAGAGAGAAGGAACAATGGTACTATCCTTTTACCACACTTGTGCTTCAAAGTAGCACCATGATCTTCATAGTAGAGAGTCTCTCATGTTATCACTTTCATATACTAGTGGGAATTTTTCATTATAGAACTTGGTTTCTTTTTGAGCTTTCATGGGATTCCTCAAATTTCCCTAGGTATTCATGAGCAAGCAAGTTGGATGCACACCCACTTAGTTTCTTTTTGAGCTTTCATGTACTTATAGTTCTAGTGCATCCGTTGCATGGCAATCCCTACTCACTCACATTGATATCTATTGATGGGCATCCCCATAGCCCGTTGATACACCTAATTGATGTGAGACTATCTTCTCCTTTTTGTCTTCTCCACAACCACCATTCTATTCCACCTATAGTGCTATATCCATGGCTCACGCTCATGTATTGCGTGAAGATTGAAAAAGTTTTGAAAAAGTTAGAGTATAAAACAATTGCTTGGCTTGTCATCAGGGTTGTGCATGATTTAAATACTTTGTGTGGGGAAGATGGAGCATAGCCAGACTATATGATTTTGTAGGGATAACTTTCTTTGGCCATGTTATTTTGAGAAGACATAAATGCTTTGTTAGTATGCTTGAAGTATTATTATTTTCTATGTCAATATAAACTTTTATCTTGAATCTTTCTAATCTGAATATTCATACCACAATTAAGAAGATTTGCATTGAAATTATGCCAAGTAGCACTCCGCATCAAAAATTCTCTTTTTATCATTTACCTACTCGAGGACGAGCAGGAATTAAGCTTGGGGATGCCTGATACGTCTCCAACGTATCTATAATTTTTGATTGCTCCATGCTATATTATCTACCGTTTTGGACTATATTGGGCTTTATTTTCCACTTTTATATTATTTTTGGGACTAACCTATTAACCGGAGGCTCAGCCCAGAATTGCTGTTTTTTGCCTATTTCAGTGTTTCGGATAAACAGAATATCAAACGGAGTCCAAACGGAATAAAATCTTCGGAAACGTGATTTTCTCACTGAACGTGATCCATGAGACTTGGACCCTACTGCAAGGGATCAAAGAGGTGGTCACGAGGTTGGGGGCGCGCGCCCCTAGGGCGTGCCCCCTGCCTCGTGGGCCCCTCGGTGCTCCACCGACGTACTCCTTCCTCCTATATATACACACGTACCCCCAAACGATCAGAACAGGAGCCAAAAACCTAATTCCACCGCCGCAACTTTCTGTATCCACGAGATCCCATCTTGGGGCCTGTTCCGGAGCTCCGCCGGAAGAGGGCCGTCTTCACGGAGGGCTTCTACATCATCCTAGCCCCTCTGATGAAGTGTGAGTAGTTTACCTCAGACCTTCGGGTCCATAGTTAGTAGCTAGATGGCTTCTTCTCTCTCTTTGAATCTCAATACAAAGTTCTCCCCCTCTCTCGTGGAGATCTATTCGATGTAATCTTCTTTTTGCGGTGTGTTTGTTGAGACCGATGAATTGTGGGTTTATGATCAAGTCTATCTATGAATAATATTTGAATCTTCTCTGAATTCTTTTATGCATGATTAGTTATCTTTGCAAGTCTCTTCGAATTATCCGTTTGGTTTGGCCAACTAGATTGGTAGTTCTTGCCATGGGAGAAGTGCTTAGCTTTGCGTTTGATCTTGCGGTGTCCTTACCCAGTGACAGAAGGGGCAGCAAGGCACGTATTGTATCATTCCCATCGAGGATAACAACATGGGGTTTATTTCATATTGCATGAATTTATCTCTCTACATCATGTCATCTTGCTTAAGGTGTTGCTCTGTTTTTAACTTAATACTCTAGATGCATGCTGGATAGCGGTCGATGAGTGGAGTAATAGTAGTAGATGCAGAATCGTTTCGATCTACTTGTCACGGACGTGATGCCTATATACATGATCATGCCTAGATATTCTCATAATTATGCTCAATTCTATCAATTGCTCAACAGTAATTTGTTCACCCACCGTAGAATACTTATGCTCTTGAGAGAAGCCACAAGTGAAACCTATGGCCCCCGGGTCTATTCTCATCATATCAATCTCCATCACTTTTATATTGTTTTGCTATTTAATTTGCTTTTACTTTTTACTTTGCATCTTTATATCAAAAATACCAAAAATATTCTATCTATCAGATCTCACTCTCGTAAGTGACCGTGAAGGGCTTGACAACCCCTAATCGCGTTGGTTGCAAGTAGCTATCGCTTTGTGCCGGTACGAGGGACTTGAGCGTGGGCTCCTACTGGATTGATACCTTGGTTCTCAAAAATTGAGGGAAATACTGACGCTACTCTGCTGCATCATCCCTTCCTCTTCGGGGAAAACCAACGCAAGCTCAAGATGTAGCATTCCTCCGATAAATGGGAGTTGCATAATCTCATAGTCATAGGAACATGTATAATTCATGAAGAAAGCAATAGCAACAAACTAAACGATCAAGTGCTAAGCTAACAGAATGGGTCAAGTCAATCACATCATTCTCCTAATGATGTGATCACGTTAATCAAATGACAACTCATGTCTATGGTTAGGAAACATAACCATCTTTGATCAACGAGCTAGTCAAGTAGAGGCATACTAGTGACACTCTGTTTGTCTATGTATTCACACATGTATTATGTTTCCGATTAATACAATTCTAGCATGAATAATAAACATTTATCATCATATAAGGAAATAAATAATAACTTTATTATTGCCTCTAGGGCATATTTCCTTCAGTCTCCCACTTGCACTAGAGTCAATAATCTAGTTCACATCACCATGTGATTTAATACCAATAGTTCACATCACCATGTGATTAACACCCATAGTTCACAGCGACATGTGACCAACACCCAAAGGGTTTACTAGAGTCAATAATCTAGTTCACATTGCTATGTGATTAACACCCAAAGAGTACTAAGGTGTGATCATGTTTTGCTTGTGAGAGAAGTTTAGTCAACGGGTCTGCCACATTCAGATCCGTAAGTATTTTGCAAATTTCTATGTCAACAATGCTCTGCACGGAGCTACTCTAGCTAATTGCTCCCACTTTCAATATGTATCCATATTGAGATTTAGAGTCATCTGGATCAGTGTCAAATTTTGCATCGACGTAACCCTTTACGACGAACCTTTTTGTCACCTCCATAATCGAGAAACATATCCTTATTCCACTAAGGATAATTTTGACCGCTGTCCAGTGATCTACTCCTAGATCACTATTGTACTCCCTTGCCAAAATCAGTGTAGGGTATACAATAGATCTGGTACACAACATGACATATTTTATAGAACCTATGGCCAAGGCATAGGGAATGACTTCCATTCTCTTTCTATCTTCTGCCGTGGTCGGGCTTTGAGTCTTACTCAGTTTCACACCTTGTAACACAGGCAAGAACTCTTTCTTTGACTGTTCCATTTTGAACTACTTCAAAATCATGTCAAGGTATGTACTCATTGAAAAACTTATCAAGCGTCTTGATCTATCTCTATAGATCTTGATGCTCAATATGTAAGCAGCTTCACTGAGGTCTTTCTTTGAAAAATCCTTTCAAACACTCCTTTATGCTTTGCAGAATAATTCTACATTATCTCCGATCAACAATATGTCATTCACATATACTTATCAGAAATGTTGTAGTGCTCCCACTCACTTTCTTGTAAATACAGGCTTCACCGCAAGTCTGTATAAAACTATATGCTTTGATCAACTTATCAAAGCGTATATTCCAACTCTGAGATGCTTGCACCAGTCCATAGATGGATCGCTGGAGCTGGCATATTTTGTTAGCACCTTTAGGATTGACAAAACTTTCTTGTTGCATCATATACAACTCTTTTTTAATAAATCCATTAAGGAATGTAGTTTTGTTTATCCATTTGCTAGATTTCATAAAATGTGGCAATTGCTAACATGATTCGCACAGACTTAAGCATAGATACAAGTGAGAAACTCTCATCGTAGTCAACACCTTGAACTTGTCAAAATCCTTTTGCGACAATTCTAGCTTTGTAGATAGTAACACTACTATCAGCGTCCGTCTTCCTCTTGAAGATCCATTTAATCTCAATGGCTCGCCGATCTTTGGTCAAGTCAGTCAAAGTCCATACTTTGTTCTTATACATGGATCTCATCTCAGATTTCATGGACTCAAGCCATTTCACGGAATCTGGGCTCATCATCGCTTCCTCATAGTTCGTAGGTTCGTCATGGTCAAGTAACATGACCTCCAGAACGGTATTACCGTACCACTCTTGGTGCGGATCTCACTCTGGTTGGCCTACGAGGTTCGGTAGTAACTTGATCTGAAGTTATATGATCAACATCATTAGCTTCCTCACTAATTGGTGTAGGAGTCATAGAAGCAGATTTCTGTGATGAACTACTTTCCAATAAGGGAGCAGGTACAGTTACCTCATCAAGTTCTACTTTCCTCCCACTCACTTCTTTCGAGAGAAACTCCTTCTCTAGAAAGGATCCATTCTCAGCAACAAATATCTTGCCTTCGGATCTATGATAGAAGGTGTACCCAACAGTTACTTTTGGGTATCCTATGAAGACGCACTTCTCCGACTTGGGTTTGAGATTATCAAGATGAAACTTTTTCACATAAGCATCGCAACCCCAAACTTTAAGAAATGACAGCTTAGGTTTCTTGCCAAACCATAGTTCTTACGGTGTCGTCTCAAACAGATTTAGATGGTGCTCTATTTAACGTGAATGTAGTTGTCTCTAATGCATAACCCCAAAACGATAGTGGTAAATCGGTAAGAGACATCATAGATCGCACCATATCTAATAAAGTACAGTTACGACGTTCGGACACACCATTACACTGTGGTGTTCCAGGTGGCGTGAGTATTGAAACTATTTCACATTGTTTTAATAGAAGGTCAAACTCGTAACTCAAATATTTTACATCTGCAATCATATCGTAGAAACTTTTATTTTTGTTACGATGATTCTCCACTTCACTCTAATTTTTTTTTGAACTTTTCAAATGTTTCAGACTTGTGTTTCATCAAGTAGATATACTCATATCTGCTCAAATCATCTATGAAGATCAGAAAATAATGATACCTGCCGCGAGCCTCAATACTCATTGGACCACATACATCAGTATGTATGATTTCCAACAAATCTGTTGCTCGCTCCATTGTTCCGGAGAATGGAGTCTTAGTCATATTGCCCATGAGGCATGGTTCGCAAGCATCAACTGATTCATAATCAAGTGATTCCAAAAGCCCATCAGCATGGATTTTCTTCATGCGCTTTACACCAATATGACCTAAACGGCAGTGCCACAAATAAGTTGCACTATCATTATTAACTTTGCATCTTTTGGCTTCAATATTATGAAAATGTGTATCACCACGATCGAGATCCAACAAACCATTTTCATTGGGTGTATGACCATAGAAGGTTTTATTCATGTAAACAGAACAACAATTATTTTCTAACTTACATGAATAACCATATTGCAATAAACATGATTCAATCATATTCATACTCAGCGCAAACAGTAAATAACATTTATTTTAGGTTTAACACTAATCCTGAAAGTATAGGGAGTGTGCGATGATGATCATATCAATTTTGGAACCATTTCCAATACACATCATCACTTCACCCTTAAATAGTCTCTATTCATTCTACAACTCCCATTTCGAGTTACTATTCTTAGCAACCGAACTAGTATCAAATACTGAGGGGTTGCTATAAACACTAGTAAAGTACACATCAATAACATGTATATCAAATATACCTATGTTCACTTTGCCATCCTTCTTATCCGCTAATTACTTGGGGTGGTTCCGCTTCCAGTGACCACTCCCTTTGTAGTAGAAGCACTCAGTTTCACGCTTAGGTCCAGACTTGTTTTTTTTTTCACTTAAGCAGCAACTTGCTTGCCGTTCTTCTTGAAGTTCACCTTTCATCTCTTTGTCCCTTTACTTGAAACTAGTGGTTTTGTTTACCATCAACACTTGATGCTTTTCTTGATTTATACCTTCGTCGATTTCAGCATCACGAAGAGCTTGGGAATCGTTTCCGTTATCCCTTGCATATTATAGTTCATCACGAAGTTCTACTAACTTGGTGATGGTGACTAGAGAATTTTGTCAATCACTATTTTATCTGGAAGATCAACTCCCACTTGATTCAAGCGATTGTAGTACCCAGACAATCTGAGCACATGCTCACTGCCTGAGCTATTCTCCTCCATCTTTTAGCTATAGAACTTGTTGGAGACTTCATATCTCTCAACTCGGGGTTTTGCTTGGAATATTAACTTCAACTCCTAGAACATCTCATATGGTCCATGACGTTCAAAACGTCTTTGAAGACCCGATTCTAAGCCGTTTAAGCATGGTGCACTAAACTATCAAGTAGTCATCATATTGAGCTTAGCCAAACATTCATAACATCTGCATCTGCTCCTGCAATAGGTTTGTCACCTAGCGGTGCATCAAGGACATAATTCTTCTGTGCAGCAATGAGGATAAACATCAGATCACGGATCCAATCCGCATCATTGCTACTAACATCTTTAAACTTAGTTTTCTCTAGGAACATATCAAAAATAAAACAGGGGAGCTAAACATGAGCTATTGATCTACAACATAGATATGCTAATACTACCAGGACTAAGTTCATGATAAATTTAAGTTCAATTAATCATATTACTTAAGAACTCCCACTTAGCTAGATAGACATCCCTCTAATCCTCTAAGTGATCACGTGATCCATATCAATTAAACCATGTCCGATCATCACGTGAGATGGAGTAGTTTCAACGGTGAACATCACTATGTTGATCATATCTAATATATGATTCATGCTCGACCTTTCGGTCTCCGTGTTCCGAGGCCATATCTGTTATATGATAGGCTCATCAAGTTTAACCTGAGTATTCCGCGTGTGCAACTGTTTTGCACCCGTTGTATTTGAACGTAGAGCCTATCACACCCGATCATCATGTGGTGTCTCAGCACGAAGAACTTTCGCAATGGTGCATACTCAGGGAGAACACTTCTTGATAATTTAGTGAGAGATCATCTTATAAAGCTACCGTCGAACTAAGCAAAATAAGATGTATAAAAGATAAACATCACATGCAATCAAAATATGTGAAATGATATGGCCATCATCGTCTTGTGCCTTTGATCTCCATCTCCAAAGCATCGTCATGATTTCCATCGTCACCTACATGACACCATGATCTCCATCATCTTGATCTATATCAATGTGTCGTCACATGGTCGTCTCGCCAACTATTACTCTTGCAACTATTGTTATCGCATAGCGATAAAGTAAATCAATTATTTTACGCTTGCATCTTATGCAATAAAGAGACAACCATAAGGCTTCTTGAAGGAAATATGCCTAGAGGCAATAATAAAGTTATTATTCATGCTAGAATTGTATTATCCGGAAACATAATACTTGTGTGAATTCATAGACAAACTAAACGTCACTAGTATGCCTCTACTTGACTAGCTCGTTAATCGAAGATGGTTATGTTTCCTAACCATAGACATGTGTTGTCATTTGATTAATGGGATCACATCTTTAGGACAATGATGTGATTAAAATGACCCATTCCATTAGCTTAGCACCCGATCGTTTAGTATGTTGCTATTGCTTTCTTCATGACTTATACATGTTCCTGTTACTATGAGATTATGCAATTCCCGTTTGCCGGAGGAACACTTTGTGTGCTACCAAACGTCACAATGTAACTGGGTGATTATAAAGGTGCTCTACAGGTGTCTCCAAAGGTACCTGTTGGGTTGGCGTATTTCGAGATTAGGATTTGTCACTCCGATTGTCAGAGAGGTATCTCTGGGCCCTCTCGGTAATGCACATCACTTAAAGCCTTGCAAGCAATGCAACTAATGAGTTAGTTGCAAGATGATGTATTACAGAACGAGTAAAGAGACTTGCCGATAACGAGATTGAACTAGGTATTGAGATACCGATGATCGAATCTCGGGCAAGTAACATACCGATGACAAAGGGAACAACGTATGTTGTTGTGTGGTCTGACCGATAAAGATCTTCGTAGAATATGTAGGAGCCAATATGAGCATCCAGGTTCCGCTATTGGTTATTGACTGGAGACGTGTCTCGGTCATGTCTACATTGTTCTCGAACTCGTAGGGTCCGCACGCTTAATGTTATGATGACAGTTTCATTATGAGTTTATATATTTTGATGTACCGAAGGTTGTTCGGAGTCCCGAATATGATCATGGACATGACGAGGAGTCTCGAAATGATCGACACGTAAAGATCGATATATTGGACGGCTATATTCGGACACCGGAAGTGTTTCGGGTGATTTCAGAGAAAACCGGAGTGCCGGAAGGGTTACTGGAACCCCCCAGGGAAGTATTGGGCCTTAGTGGGCCTGAGGGGAGAGAGAGGGCAGCAGCCCAGGAGGTGGCGTGCCCCCTCTCATGAGGAGTCCGAATTGGACTAGGGGAGGGGGGCGCGGCCCCTCTTTCCCTCTCCCTCTCCCTCTCTTTCCTTCCCCCTTATCTCTTCCTAGTTGGACTAGGAAAGGGGAGTCCTACTCCTACTAGGAGGAGGACTCTCCCCTCCTTGGCGCGCCCCAAGGGCCGGCCAGCCTCCCCCCTTGCTCCTTTATATACAGGGGTAGGGGGCACCTCTAGACACAAGTTGATCCTCGTGATCGTTCTCTTAGCCGTGTGGGGTGCCCCCTCCACCATAATCCTCGATAATATTGTAGCGGTGCTTAGGCGAAGCCCTGCGACGGTAGAACATCAAGATCGTCACCACGCCGTCGTGCTGACGGAACTCTTCCCCGACACTTTGCTGGATCGGAGTCCGGGGATCGTCATCGAGCTGAACATGTGCTAGAACTCGGAGGTGTCGTAGTTTCGGTGCTTGATCGGTCGGGCCGTGAAGACGTACGACTACATCAACCGTGTTGTGCTAACGCTTCCGCTTCCGGTCTACGAGGGTACGTAGACAACACTCTCTCATCTCGTTGCTATGCATCACCATGATCTTGCGTGTGCGTAGGATTTTTTTTAAATTACTACGTTCCCCAACAGTGGTATCAGAGCCTAGGTTTTATGTGTTGATGTTATATGCACGAGTAGAACACAAGTGAGTTGTGGGTGATATAAGTCATACTGCTTACCAGCATGTCATACTTTGGTTCGGAGGTATTGTTGGATGAAGCGGCCGGACCGACATTACGCGTACGCTTACGCGGGACTGGTTCTACCGACGTGCTTTGCACACAGGTGGCTAGCGGGTGTCAGTTTCTCCAACTTTAGTTGAACTGAGTGTGGCTACGCCCGGTCCTTGCGAAGGTTAAAACAACACCAACTTGACAAACTATCATTGTGGTTTTGATGCGTAGGTAAGATTGGTTCTTGCTTAAGCCCGTAGCGGCCACGTAAAACTTGCAACAAACAAAGTAGAGGACGTCTAACTTGTTTTTGCAGGGCATGTTGTGATATGATATGGTCAAGACATGATGCTAAATTTTATTGTATGAGATGATCATGTTTTGTAACCGAGTTATCGGCAACTGGCAGGAGCCATATGGTTGTCGCTTTATTGTATGCAATGCAATGGCCCTGTAATGCTTTACTTTATCACTAAGCGGTAGCAATAGTCGTAGAAGCATAAGATTGGCGAGATGACAACGATGCTACGATGGAGATCAAGGTGTCGCGCCGGTGACGATGGTGATCATGACGATGCTTCGGAGATGGAGATCACAAGCACAAGATGATGATGGCCATATCATATCACTTATATTGATTGCATGTGATGTTTATCTTTTATGCATCTTATCTTGCTTTGATTGATGGTAGCATTATATGATCTCTCACTAAATTTCAAGATAAAAGTGTTCTCCCTAAGTATGCACCGTTGCCAAAGTTCGTCGTGCCCAGACACCATGTGATGATCGGGTGTGATAAGCTCTACGTCCATCTACAACAGGTGCAAGCCAGTTTTGCACACGTAGAATACTCAGGTTAAACTTGACGAGCCTAGCATATGCAGATATGGCCTCGGAACACTGAGACCGAAAGGTCGAGCGTGAATCATATAGTAGATATGATCAACATAGTGATGTTCACCATTGAAAACTACTCCATTTCACGTGATGATCGGTTATGGTTTAGTTGATTTGGATCACGTGATCACTTAGAAGATTAGAGGGATATTTTTCTAAGTGGGAGTTCTTAAGTAATATGATTAATTGAACTTAAATTTATCATGAACTTAGTACCTAATAGTATCTTTCTTGTTTATGTTTAATTGTAGATAGATGGCCCGTGCTGTTGTTCCGTTGAATTTTAATGCGTTCCTTGAGAAAGCAAAGTTGAAATATGATGGTAGCAATTACACGGACTAGGTCCGTAACTTGAGGATTATCCTGATTGCTACACATAAGAATTATGTCCTGGAAGCACCGCTGGGTGCCAGGCCTGCTGCTGATGCAACTGACGATGTTAAGAACGTCTGGCAGAGCAAAGCTGATGACTACTCGATAGTTCAATGTGCCATGCTTTACGGTTTAGAACCGGGACTTCAACGACGTTTTGAACGTCATGGATCATATGAGATGTTCCAGGAGTTGAAGTTAATATTTCAAGAAAATGCCCGGATTGAGAGATATGAAGTCTCCAATAAGTTCTATAGCTGCAAGATGGAGGAGAACAGTTCTGTGAGTGAGCATATACTCAAAATGTCTGGGTATAATAATCACTTGATTCAGCTGGGAGTTAATCTTCTGGATGATTGCATCATTGACAGAATTCTCCAATCACTTCCACCCAGCTACAAGAGCTTCGTGATGAACTATAATATGCAAGGGATGGATAAAACAATTCCCGAGCTCTTCACAATGCTAAAAGCTGCGGAGGTAGAAATCAAAAAGGAGCATCAAGTGTTGATGGTCAACAAGACCACTAGTTTCAAGAAAAAGGGCAAGGAGAAGAAGAAGGGGAACTTCAAGAAGAACAGCAAGCAAGTTGTTGCACAGGAGAAGAACCCCAAGTCTGGACCTAAGCCTGAAACTGAGTGCTTCTACTGCAAGCAGACTGGTCACTGGAAGCGGAACTTCCCCAAGTATTTGGCGGATAAGAAGGATGACAAGGTGAACAAAGGTATATGTGATATACATGTTATTGATGTGTACCTTACTAGAGCTCGCAGTAGCACCTGGGTATTTGATACTGGTTCTGTTGCTAATATTTGCAACTCAAAACAGGGACTACAGATTAAGCGAACACTGGCGAAGGACGAGGTGAAGATGCGCGTGGGAAATGGTTCCAAAGTCGATGTGATCACAGTCGGCACGATACATCTACATCTACCATCGGGATTAGTATTAGACCTAAATAATTGTTATTTGGTGCCAGCGTTAAGCATGAACATTATATCTGGATCTTGTTTGATGCGAGACGGTTATTCATTTAAATCAGAGAATAATGGTTCTTCTATTTATATGAGTAATATCTTTTATGGTCATGCACCCTTGAAGAGTGGTCTATTTTTGATGAATCTCGATAGTAGTGATACACATATTCATAATGTTGAAGCCAAAAGATGCATAGTTGATAATGATAGTGCGACTTATTTGTGGCACTGCCGTTTAGGTCATATCGGTGTAAAGCGCATGAAGAAACTCCATACTAATGGACTTTTGGAACCACTTGATTATGAATCACTTGGTACTTGCGAACCGTGCCTCGTGGGCAATAAGACTAAATGCCGTTCTCCGGTACTATGGAGAGAGCAACAGATTTGTTGGAAATCATACATACAGATGTATGTGGTCCAATGAATGTTGAAGCTCATGGCGGATATCGTTATTTTCTCACCTTCACAGATGATTTAAGCAGATATGGGTATATCTACTTAATGAAACATAAGTCTGAAACATTTGAGAAGTTCAAAGAATTTCAGAGTGAAGTTGAAAATCATCGTAACAAGAAAATAAAGTTTCTACGATCTGATCGTGGAGGAGAATATTTGAGTTACGAGTTTGGTCTACATTTGAAACAATGCGGAATAGTTTCGCAACTCACGCCACCCGGAACACCACAGCGTAATGGTGTGTCCGAACATCGTAATCGTACTTTACTTGATATGGTACGATCTATGATGTCTCTTACAGATTTACCGCTATCGTTTTGGGGTTATGCTTTAGAGACGACCGCATTCACGTTAGATAGGGCACCATCAAAATCCGTTGAGACGACACCTTATGAACTGTGGTTTGGCAAGAAACCAAAGTTGTCGTTTCTAAAAGTTTGGGGCTGCGATGCTTATGTGAAAAAACTTCAACCTGATAAGCTCGAACCCAAATCGGAGAAATGTGTCTTCATAGGATACCCAAAGGAGACAGTTGGGTACACCTTCTATCACAGATCCGAAAGCAAGACATTTGTTGCTAAGAATGGATCCTTTCTAGAGAAAGAGTTTCTCTCGAAAGAAGTGAGTGGGAGGAAAGTAGAACTTGATGAGGTAACTGTACTTGCTCCCTTATTGGAAAGTAGTACATCACAGAAACCGGTTTCTGTGACACCTGCACCAATTAGTGAGGAAGTTAATGATGATGATCATGAAACTTCAGAACAAGTTACTACTGAACCTCGTAGATCAACTAGAGTAAGATCTGCACCAGAGTGGTACGGTAATCCTGTTCTGGAAGTCATGCTACTAGATCATGATGAACCTGTGAACTATGAAGAAGCGATGGTGAGCCCAGATTCCGCAAAATGGCTTGAAGCCATGAAATGGATCCATGTATGAGAACAAAGTGTGGACTTTGGTTGACTTGCCCAATGATCGGCAAGCAATTGAGAATAAATGGATCTTCAAGAAGAAGACTGACGCTGACGGTAATGTTACTGTCTACAAAGCTCGACTTGTCACAAAAGGTTTTCGACAAGTTCAAGGGATTGACTATGATGAGACCTTCTCACCCGTAGCGATGCTTAAGTCTGTCCGAATCATGTTAGCAATTGCAGCATTTTATGATTATGAAATTTGGTAGATGGATGTCAAAACTGCATTCCTGAATGGATTTCTGGAAGAAGAGTTGTATATGATGCGGCCGGAAGGTTTTGTCGATCCAAAGGGAACTAACAAAGTGTGCAAGCTCCAGCGATCCATTTATGGACTGGTGCAAGCCTCTCGGAGTTGGAATAAACACTTTGATAGTGTGATCAAAGCATTTGGTTTTGTACAGACTTTTGGAGAAGCCTGTATTTACAAGAAAGTGAGTGGGAGCTCTATAGCATTTCTGATATTATATGTGGATGACATATTACTAATTGGAAATGGAATTTCTGGATAGCATAAAGGGATACTTGAATAAGAGATTTTCAATGAAAGACCTCGGTGAAGCTACTTACATATTGGGCATTAAGATCTATAGAGATAGATCAAGACGCTTAATTGGACTTTCACAAAGCACATACCTTGACAAAGTTTTGAAGAAGTTCAAAATGGATCAAGCAAAGAAAGGATTCTTGCCTGTGTTACAAGGTGTGAAGTTGAGTAAGACTCAATGCCCGACCACTGCAGAAGATAGAGAGTAAATGAAATAT
The DNA here is from genome assembly GCF_002162155.2 of Triticum dicoccoides. Lineage (NCBI taxonomy): Eukaryota > Viridiplantae > Streptophyta > Magnoliopsida > Poales > Poaceae > Triticum > Triticum dicoccoides. The sequence continues at coordinate 639,034,181 of NC_041384.1, read as the reverse complement.
GTTCCCTATGCTTCGGCCATAGGCTCTATCATGTATGCAATGCTGTGTACCAGACCTGATGTGTGTCTTGCTATAAGTCTAGCAGGGAGGTACCAAAGTAATCCAGGAGTGGATCACTGGACAACGGTCAAGAACATCCTGAAATACCTGAAAAGGACTACGGATATGTTTCTCGTATATGGAGGTGACAAAGAGCTCATCGTAAATGGTTACGTTGATGCAAGCTTTGACACTGATCCGGACGATTCTAAATCGCAAACCGGATACGTATTTACATTAAATGGTGGAGCTTTCAGTTGGTGCAGTTCTAAACAAAGTGTCGTCGCGGGATCTACATGTGAAGTGGAGTACATAGTTGCTTCGGAAGCAGCAAACGACGGAGTCTGGATAAAGGAGTTCATATCCGATCTAGGTGTCATACCTAGTGCATCGGGTCCAATGAAAATCTTTTTGACAATACTGGTGCAATTGCCTTGGCAAAGGAATCCAGATATCACAAGAGAACCAAGCACATCAAGAGACGCTTCAATTCCATCCGGGATCTAGTCCAGGTGGGAGACATAGAGATTTGCAAGATACATACGGATCTGAATGTAGCAGACCCGTTGACTAAGCCTCTTCCATGAGCAAAACATGATAAGCACCAAGGCTCCATGGGTGTTAGAATCATTACTGTATAATCTAGATTATTGACTCTAGTGCAAGTGGGAGACTGAAGGAAATATGCCCTAGAGGCAATAATAAAGTTATTATCTATTTCCTTATATCATGATAAATGTTTATTATTCATGCTAGAATTGTATTAACTAGAAACATAATACTTGTGTGAATACATAGACAAACTAAACGTCACTAGTATGCCTCTACTTGACTAGCTCGTTAATCGAAGATGGTTATGTTTCCTAACCATAGACATGTGTTGTCATTTGATTAACGGGATCACATCATTAGGAGAATGATGTGATTGACATGACCCATTCCATTAGCTTAGCACCTGACCGTTTAGTATGTTGCTATTGCTTTCTTCATGACTTATACATGTTCCTGTTCCTATGAGATTATGCAACTCCCGTTTGCCGGAGGAACACTTTGTGTGCTACCAAACGTCACAACGTAACTGGGTGATTATAAAGGTGCTCTACAGGTGTCTCCAAAGGTACATGTTGGGTTGGCGTATTCCGAGATTAGGATTTGTCACTCTGATGTATGTATTACGGAACGAGTAAAGAGACTTATCGATAACGAGATTGAACTAGGTATTGAGATACCGACGATCGAATCTCAGGCAAGTAACATACCGATGACAAAGGGAACAATGTATGTTCTTGTGCGGTCTAACCGATAAAGATCTTCGTAGAATATGTAGGAGCCAATATGAGCATCCAGGATCCACTATTGGTTATTGACTGGAGACGTGTCTCGGTCATGTCTACATTGTTCTCAAACCCGTAGGGTCCGCACGCTTAACGTTACGATGATAGTTTCATTATGAGTTTATATATTTTGATGTACCGAAGGTTGTTCGGAGTCCCGGATCTGATCACGGACATGACGAGGAGTCTCGAAATGATCGAGACATAAAGATCGATATATTGGACGGCTATATTCGGACACCGGAAGTGTTTCGGGTGATTTCGAAGAAAACCGGAGTGCCGGAAGGGTTACCGAAACCCCCCGGGGAAGTATTGGGCCTTAGTGGGCCTAAGGGGAGAGAGAGGGCAGCAGCTAGGAGGTGGCGCGCCCCCTCCCACGAGGAGTCCGAATTGGAGTAGGGGAGGGGGGCGCAGCCCCTCTTTCCCTCTCCCTCTTCCTCTCTTTCCTTCCCCCTTATCTCTTCCTAGTTGGACTAGGAAAGGGGAGTCCTACTCCTACTAGGAGGAGCACTCCCCCCTCCTTGGCGCGCCCCAAGGGCCGGCCGGCCTCCCCCCCTTGCTCCTTTATATACGGGGGCAGGGGGCACCTCTAGACACAAGTTGATCTTCGTGATCGTTCTCTTAGCCGTGTGCGGTGGCCCCCTCCACCATAATCCTCGATAATATTGTAGCGGTGCTTAGGCGAAGCCCTGCGACGGTAGAACATCAAGATCGTCACCACGCCGTCGTGCTGACGGAACTCTTCCCCGACACTTTGCTGGATCAGAGTCCGGGGATCGTCATCGAGTTGAACGTGTGCTAGAACTCGGAGGTGCCGTAGTTTCGGTGCTTGATCGGTCGAGCCGTGAAGACGTACGACTACATCAACCGCGGTGTGCTAACGCTTCCGCTTCTGGTCTACGAGGGTACGTAGACAACACTCTCTCCTCTCGTTGCTATGCATCACCATGATCTTGCGTGTGCATAGGAATTTTTTTGAAATTACTATGTTCCCCAACACTTTTGCCAGTTGCCGATAACTTCAACAAAACATGATCATCTTATACAACAACTTATATCTCATCACGTCTTGACCATACCACATCACAACATGTTCTGCAAAAACAACTTAGACGTCCTCTAATTTGTTGTTGCAAGTTTTACGTGGCTGCTACGGGCTGAGCAAGAACTGTTCTTACCTACGCATCAAAACCACAACGATAGTTTGTCAAGTTAGTGTTGTTTTAACCTTCTCAAGGACCGGGCGTAGCCACACTCGGTTCAACTAAAGTTGGAGAAACTGACACCCGCTAGTCAGCTGTGTGCATAGCACGGCAGTAAAACCAGTCTCGCGTAAGCGTACGCGTAATGTCGGTTAGGGCCGCTTCATCCAACAATACCGCTGAACCAAAGTGTGACATGCTGGTAAGCAGTATGACTTATATCACCCACAACTCACTTGTGTTCTACTCGTGCATATTACATCAACGCATAAAACCTGGCTCGGATGCCTTTGTTGGGAAACATAGTAATTTAAAAAAAATCCTACGCACACGCTAGATCATGGTGATGCATAGCAACGAGAGGGGAGAGTGTTGTCCATGTACCCTCGTAGACCGAAAGCGGAAGCGTTAGCACAACGTGGTTGATGTATTCGTACATCTTCACGATCCGACCGATCAAGTACCGAACGTACGGCACCTCCGAGTTCAGCACGTTTAGCCCGATGACATCCCTCAAACTCCGATCCAGCCGAGTGTTGAGGGAGAGTTTCTTCAGCACGACGGCGTGGTGACGATGATGATGTTCTACCGATGCAGGGCTTCGCCTAAGCACCGCTACAGTATTTTTGAGGTGGACTATGGTGGAGGGGGGCACCGCACACGGCTAAAAGATCAAACGATCAATTGTTGTGCCTCTAGGGTGCCCCCCTTGCCCCCGTATATAAAGGAGCAAGGGGGGAGGTGCGGCCGGCCTAGAGGGGGCACGCCAGGAGGAGTCCTACTCCTACCGGGAGTAGGACTCCCTCCCTTTTCCTTCTTGGACTAGGAGAGGAGGGGGAAAGAGGAGGGAGAGAGGAAGGAAAGGGGAGGCGCCGCCCCCCTCTCCTTGTCCTATTCGGACTAGGGGGGAGGGGCGCGCGGCCCTGCCCTGGCCGCCTCTCCTCTTCTCCACAAGGCTCACTATGGCCCATTAAGCTCCCGGGGGGTTCCGGTAACCTCCCGGTACTCCGGTAAAATCCCGATTTCACCCGGAACACTTTCGATATCCAAACATAGGCTTCCAATATATCAATCTCCATGTCTCGACCATTTCTAGACTCCTCGTCATGTCCATGATCACATCTGGGACTCCAAACAACCTTCGGTACATCAAAACATATAAACTCATAATATAACAGTCATCGAAACGTTAAGCGTGCGGACCCTACGGGTTCGAGAACTATGTAGACATGACCGAGACACGTCTCCGGTCAATAACCAATAGCGGAACCTGGATGCTCATATTGGCTCCCACATATTCTATGAAGATCTTTATCGGCCAGACCTCATAACAACATACGTTGATCCCTTTGTCATCGGTATGTTACTTGCTTGAGATTCGATCGTCGGTATCTCAATACCTAGTTCAATCTCGTTACCGGCAAGTCTTTTTACTTGTTCTGTAATACATCATCCCGCAACTAACTCATTAGTTGCAATGCTTGCAAGGCTTAACTGATGTGCATTACCGAGAGGGCCCAGAGATACCTCTCCGACAATCGGAGTGACAAATTCTAATCTCGAAATACGCCAACCCAACAAGTACCTTCGGAGACACCTGTAGAGCACCTTTAATTTAACCCATTTACATTGTGATGTTTGGTAGCACACAAAGTGTTCCTCCGGTAAACGGGAGTTGCATAATCTCATAGTCATAGGAACATGTATAAGTCATGAAGAAAGCAATAGCAACAAACTAAACGATCAAGTGCTAAGCTAACGGAATGGGTCAAGTCAATCACATCATTCTCCTAATGATGTGATCCCATTAATCAAATGACAACTCATGTCTATGGTTAGGAAAGATAACCATCTTTGATCAATGAGCTAGTCAAGTAGAGGCATACTAGTGACACTCTGTTTGTCTATGTATTCACACATGTATTATGTTTCCGATCAATACAATTCTAGCATGAATAATAAACATTTATCATGATATAAGGAAATAAACAATAACTTTATTATTGCCTCTAGGGCATATTTCCTTCAATACGATGCGGCTCCACATATTTCTTTTGTTCGAGATATTCCTTCCAGATCTTCTCCCAATACTTATTCCCCTTTTGCTCGGTGTCGCATATTGGATCCATTGATGTGGCCAACCAAGCTCTGACCAACAAGATATCCTCAAAAGTTAAGAATACCAGATATCTTGCCTTCGCCATCTTTGCCTTCTTTGTCTCTTGCTCGGATTGAGATCAGATGTTGTCCCAACTTCAAATGCAATGCAAGTTGGATGTCCCAATTCGTACTTCATTTGGGTCGGACCTTGATTATCATTGATCATGTCTGACAGAAACACCTTCAAAATGATCATGGTTTGCAAGCATTCATCATGTTCGAAATGAACTAGCGGTCTATGCAAAACATTGAATATGCCATATGCAAAGTTGATCGGACAGGATCAACAAGAACATACCGACTCTTGTTGTATCATTCCGTCGAACATGTCATAGGCAGCCCGGGCGCCGTCAGTGCCCGTGCTTATCCACGCCTGGACAAGCTGTGGCGAGTGACATACGTCCACCGCCGGTTATCTACGTGGGTGGAAAGCTCTCTGGAATGCACCAACCGGCCGTCGGATCCTCCTCTGTCCCAACCTGGTCCGACGGCGCAATATGCGTTGGCGGACGGATGGATGGTGTCGGTGTCAAAACCGGCGGATCTCGGGTAGGGGGTCCCAAACTGTGTGTCTAGGCCGGATGGTAACAGGAGGCAAGGAACACGATGTTTTACCCAGGTTCGGGCCCTCTTGATGGAGGTAAAACCCTACGTCCTGCTTGATTAATATTGATGATATGGGTAGTACAAGAGTAGATCTACCACGAGATCAAGGAGACTAAACCCTAAAAGCTAGCCTATGGTATGGTTGTTGTATGATGAAGTTGTCCTACGGACTAAAACCCTCCAGTTTATATAGACACCGGAGAGGGTTAGGGTTACACAAAGTCGGTTACAATGGTAGGAGATCTTGAATATCCGCATCGCCAAGCTTGCCTTCCACGCCAAGGAAAGTCCCATCCGGACACGGGACGAAGTCTTCAATCTTGTATCTTCATAGTCCTGGAATCCGGCTGAAGGTATAGTCCGGCTACCCGAACACCCCCTAATCCAGGACTCCCTCGGTAGCCCCTGAACCAGGCTTCAATGACGACGAGTCCGGCGCGTAGATTGTCTTCGGCATTGCAAAGCGGGTTCCTCCTCCAAATTCTTCATAAAAGTTTGTAAACACCAAGAGTAGTGTCCGCTCTGCAAAATTAGTTTCCACGTATTGCCATAGAGAGAATAATATTAACACAAATCTAATCTGCTGACGTATTCCGTAGCGTGACATCACACTACGGCCAAGCCTTTATTCGAATTGTTTTCACTTTTCCACCTCAACGTGTTTTGCGAGGCAGGTTCCTTGGCATGTCTTGTCAAAGCAAAGATCGTGTCTCCTTTATTTACGGGATTCTCATCAATACAGACATGGGTAACCCAATCGTGCCCGTTAGCATGTCTTCTCGATTAAAGGCGAGTCCCAAACGGTTACGGGGAGGGCTCCTGGTATTCAACCTCTTATAAAGAGACCAAGGCCTTACTCCTTTTCTCCAATCTCAAAACAAGTTCGCCCGTCGCCTCGAGTTCCAACACCCTAGGCTCCAGATTCCAGGTGCTTCGGACCTTCGACAATGTCCGGTTCCGACCTTCAAGGCCGATGGATACCCTCCTCCGTCACGGAGGAGGACGTGCTAAAGTTGAGAGAGGCTAAGTTCTTGACCGCCAAAATTTTGCATAGGTTGCCTGCTCAAAGGCAGGCTATTCCCAGTCCCAGCCCGGTGAGAGCGTAGTGTTCATGTCTCACTTCCTTCGGGGGTTAGGCTTCCCGATGGATCCCTTCGTGAGGGGGCTGATGTTCTATTATGGGCTAGAATTTCATGACTTAGCTCCGGAGTCCATCCTCCACATTTCCTCATTCATCGTTGTGTGTGAAGCGTTCCTCCGTGTTACTCCTCACTTCGGATTATGGCTCAAGACTTTTGGAGTGGAGCCGAAGATGATCGAGGGACGGCACATAGAGTGCGGAGGCGCTGTCATAAGTAAGAATGCTGATGCTCCATGGCCCGAGGGCTCCTTTCAAGAGGAGCTCGGCTTGTGGCAACGAGAGTGGTTCTATATCACCGCTCCCAGGAGCGCCAAGTGGGTGGCGCCTCCTGCCTTTTGCTCGGGCCCCCCACCACGGCTAGCGTCATGGGTCAACAAAAGATTAGATTGGGGGTTATCCAAAGACGTGCCCTTGTTGCAGGGCCGCATTAGGGATCTCTTAGAAAGAGACCTCAGCCTGGTCAAGGTGACGCAGGTCATGCTGATTCGCCGAACACTGCCCGGCAAACGTCGCTCCCTTCGTCTATGGGAGTTTAATCCGGAGGGACCACGAGCTCTCCAGCATTTTATGGGCGCAACGCCCGTGGAGATGTATAAAATTTTCTTCGGATCACAAGCAATGTGTCCAGATTTGACTGAGGACGCAGGTTTAAGCTGCAATCGCCCGGATACTCAAGTAAGTAACCTTGTGCCCGGACTCGCTATCCGTAAAATTGTCATAAATTCGCCCCTGAAAGAGCTGTCCTTTTAAACAGGAGTGGATAGCGAAGGCAAAGCTGATCCGGTGTCCGGCCCCCTTCCTGAGACCAGGTCGGATCCCGTGCTAGTCAGGATGTTGAAGATCATGCCTTGGGAGGGAAGTGAGGGGGGGGACAAGGAAACTATGGCCTCCTCGAAGGAGGCTGCTCCGAAGGGAAGAACCGACAATTCCTCTCCTAAGGGGAAGAAGAGGGCCGCCTCTGACGACCCGGAGACCATGGCCTCAAAGCGGGGGAAAAGTCCTCGTCAGAGGGTCCGACGCCGGGGAGATCCTTGGCCGAACTACGCCCTCAAAGGGATCAGCCCTCCAGCGAGCCGTAAGTAGAGAAAGATTTTCCTTTAGAGGGATGAGAGAAATCCTTGCTTTTCATCTGAGAAGATTAACCGAAATTTTACTTTGTAGCTCGGACCTCGGCCCTTCTCAGCAGATCTTGTCTTCGGGGGATCTTCTTCCGAAGATGATGGAGAGTGGAACGCCTCCCCCTGCCGTACCACCTGGCGAGGCGGGCGACCCTGAGGTGTCGTCGCAGAGGGTTTCTCCGAATCCGGCAGGGGTGGAAGGTAGCCATATGTCCTCCCAAGGTTCTCCGCGTCCGGCCTTCGATGGAGGTCATAGGACGAGTCCGGCATCGTCCGGTGCGCGGTTGGAGGAGCTGATGATTCTGCTGGGGCGAGCTTTTATCTCATAGGAGCACCGTGCATTGATGGGTACGGTGATTGGAAGGATTTCGTCCGCGGAAAGTGGATTGCATGAGGCCGTCAGAAGTTTGTTGACGGGTTTTGAGGTACGTTTGATAATGTACTTCTTTGTCAGTTGCGCATAAACAAGATGCGCCCTATGTAGATAGTAGCCCCTGAGACTCTGTGCGTTGTCAAAATTGACGGCGCGCAGAGGATCATAATCCCAGGTCTAAAATGTCGCCTTTGTATACAGGTGGCGAAGTGTCCGGAATCGAGCCGAACTGATGATTTTGCCAAACTAAAGCGGCAACTTGACGTGGCAGATGCCGACATCGCGCTCGTCAACGAGCGGCTTGATGAGGCTCAAGGTATGTAATTCTTCGGGCGGCATCTGGTAAGAGGAGCGTTATGCCAGTATCTTACAATGTGTGTGCTTGACGCAGATGGTGCGGCCGCCGTGGAGAGTCTTCGGGCGGAACTTGCCCGAGCTAAGGAACAAGCCAGGAAAAGTGATGTGGCTGCCGAGAAGGCCCTTGAAGAGCTGAGGGCCGAACAGGCTGCTTAGTGCCGAAGCAAGAAGGAGATGGCCGTGATGGCCGTGATGTTAAAAAGTGCTGCTGAGCGTTGCAAGTTTCTTGAGAAAGAAGACCGGGCGAGACAGACGGACTTAGAGAAGGTCGTTGCTGATGCCAAGGACGCTCGCTCTGCGATGAGAGCTGCGAAGGAGGAGCTGCGTCAGGCCGGACAGATTGCTGCTGGAAAGCCCTTTATGCTGCGGAGGAAGTTTTGCGATCCGAAGTTTGCTCCGTTGGACCGGATGTGGAGTGCGGAGGACACCTATCTAGATTTGGCAGCGAGTGCTGGTGATGCGACCGAATACTTTCGAGATCAAGAAGATCGCAAAGTGGAAAGACTTTTCTGGTCGTAGTTCCAGAATCCAGAGCGTCCACTGGCAGTGGACGATCGTCTGGCTCAATGGGCCGAACTGAATAGATTGTCCGGACTCGCCATGAAGTACATCATGGGTCATCTGTGGCCGGGGAGATCGGAGCCAAAGAGTTATTTCAGCTTGGTGCAACAATTCCTTGACGCGGTGCCACGTATCAATGCGATGAAGAGGTCAGCATGCATAGAGGGCGCACGGATGGCTCTTGCCCGTGTCAAGACATACTGGGCAGAGATGGAGATCACCGTTGTTGCGTCCCGAGATTCGGACAAAAGCCGAGTACCCTCCAAGCACTATTTTCAGGAAGTCCTTGAAGGCGCTCGTGTAATAGAGACGCAGTGCTCGAAGGATGCTATGTTCTGATAGCATATGTAATTATAAAGCAATATTTTGATGAATTGTAGTAGTCTTTTATACTTGTGCCTTCAAGTATTTGGAACACCTCCTGTGCGGCCGTTTTAAGATATATATACAAAATCTGAAAGATTGCAGTCGTTGGCTTCAGCCCCCACGCACATAGTGCGGGGGTGCTCGTAGAAGGCGCATTTTCACACTTAATCCAACGTCTTGGTCCTACAAAGGAGGTGATAGCGCAGCAAGCTAGGCAACCGGACTATAATGCTTTAACACTTTCACTTAGCCATAGGAGCTTGACAATGGGACTATTTAGGTAACCCCTGGTGGCCACTGCGCTCGCCCGAATTCGGGGCGCGTATGTGCCTGGGCGGGAAACGGCCCTTCGTTAATGCGGAGGAATCCTATAGATTCCGGAGAGTCATCGAGTGGTTGACCAGTCTCACGCCATATCATGACAGTCGGTTTTCGGCTTTCTCTACTGAGGTGCTCGCCTGGCCGAACCAGGGCACAATCGCAGTAGTTCTCCTGGTGCCGCCTTAGCCGATAGAGCGGAACGTAAGGCGGCCGAACACAGGAGCCGGGCAACCCAACATTTGACCAAAATCATGACTCGAAGCTGATGCATATAAGGCCAAACTCGCGACGCCGAACACTCCCTAAGGTATTCAGTCTTTATGAGAGCGGGCGAGGTAACGCTCTGAGGTATAAGCCCCTAGTGTCCAGGTACGCGCAAGAATTCGGACGTGGCCACATGCCAAGACGCCAGCCTCCTCCTTGGTCATAGAACCAGGGGATGTGTATCAACAAGAGACAGTAAAAAAGGTTTACGCAGGGTCTTAATCTAAAAAGAATCCTTGGAACGGGTCCCTACTGCATGTCTGCGCCTGTGTCTCCGTTGTGCCGTATCCTGGATGGGCGCGGCACGACGTTCATCTGTAAAAAGAGAGCAACTAAGTTGAAAAAGGGGTGTGCCGAACAAAAGTTATATGAAATAAACAAAGTGTAAAGTAAAAGATGAAAAATTGAGCTTTATTGTCTCTTATTTTATACGTGTGAAGCCCCTAGTGCAGGGGTATATGGTCACTAAGCCTTTATCAACAATACTTTTGTGTCGGACTCGTCTATCCGTGTCCGTGGTCTTAATGACCTGTTCCAATGTTCTGGCTGGTGAAGCCATTGTATTGTGGGGCTGTTAAAGCGGCCGCACAATCCTACGCTTGGGGGAGGTGTTCTCACTGCTTCCCCTTTAAGGAGATGATGCCGCGTGGACCGGGCATCTTAAGCGTAAGAGATGCATAATGCAGTATTGCGTTAAAGCGGGCGAAAGCTTCGCGTCCTAGTAGTGCTTGAAAGCGGCTTGAGAAGGGGACGATGTGGAAAGTCAGCTTTGAAGGAAATATTCCCTAGAGGCAATAATAAAGTTATTATTTATTTCCTTATATCATGATAAATGTTTATTATTCATGCTAGAATTGTATTAACCGGAAACATAATACATGTGTGAATACATAGACAAACAGAGTGTCACTAGTATGCCTCTACTTGACTAGCTCGTTAATCGAAGATGGTTATGTTTCCTAACCATGAACAAAATAGTTGTTATTTGATTAACGAGATCACATCATTAGAAGAATGATGTGATTGACATGACCCATTCCATTAGCTTAGCACCCGATCGTTTAGTATGTTGCTACTGCTTTCTTCATGACTTATACATGTTCCTATGACTATGAGATTATGCAACTCCCGTTTGCCGGAGGAACACTTTGTGTGCTACCAAACGTCACAACATAACTGGGTGATTATAAAGGAGCTCTACAGGTGTCTCCAAAGGTACATGTTGGGTTGGCGTATTTCGAGATTAGGATTTGTCACTCCGTTTGTCGGAGAGGTATCTCTGGGCCCTCTCGGTAATGCGCATCACATAAGCCTTGCAAGCATTGCAACTAATGAGTTAGTTGCGAGATGATGTATTACGAAACGAGTAAAGAGACTTGCCGGTAATGAGATTGAACTAGGTATTGAGATACCGACGATCGAATCTCGGGCAAGTAACATACCGATGACAAAGGGAACAACGTATGTTGTTATGCGGTCTGACCGATAAAGATCTTCGTAGAATATGTGGGAGCCAATATGAGCATCCAGGTTCCGCTATTGGTTATTGACCGGAGATGTGTCTCGGTCATGTCTACATTGTTCTTGAACCCGTAGGGTCCGCACGCTTAAGGTTTCGATGACAGTTATATTATGAGTTTATGAGTTTTGATGTACCGAAGGAGTACGGAGTCCCGGATGAGATCAGGGACATGATGATATATTGGACGACTATATTCGGACATCGGAAAGGTTCTGAGTGATTCGGGTATTTTCGGAGGTACCGGGGAGTTATGGGAATACGAGGAAGAAGCAATGGGCCTTAATGGGCTTTAGTGGAAAGGACCAGGAGGTGGCGCGCGCCCCTCCCAAGCCCAGTCCGAATTGGACAAGGGGTTTGGGGCGCGGCCCCTCTCTCCCTTCCTTCCCCTCTTCCCTCCTTTCCCCACTTCTCCTAGTTGGACTAGGAAAGGAGGAAACCTACTCCAACTAGGAGTAGGAATCCTACTCCCTGGCGGGCCCCTCCTAGGGCCGGCCTCCTCCCCCTTGCTCCTTTATATATGGGGGCAGGGGCACCTCTAGACACACAAGTTGATCCACGTGATCGTTTTCTTAGCCGTGTGCGGTGCCCCCTTCCACCATAATCCTCGATAATATTGTAGCGGTGCTTAGGCGAAGCCCTGCGACGGTAGAACATCAAGATCGTCACCACGCCGTCATGCTGACGGAACTCTTCCCCGACACTTTGCTGGATCGGAGTCCGGGGATCGTCATCGAGCTGAATGTGTGCTAAAACTCGGAGGTGCCGTAGTTTCGGTGCTTGATCGGTCGGGCCGTGAAGACGTACGACTACATCAACCACGTTGTGCTAACGCTTCCGCTGTCGATCTACAAGGGTACGTAGATCACACTCTCCCCTCTCGTTGCTATGCATCACCATGATCTTGCGTGTGCGTAGGAATTTTTTTGAAATTACTACGTTCCCCAACAGTGGCATCCGAGCCTAGGTTTTATGTGTTGATGTTATATGCACGAGTAGAACACAAGTGAGTTGTGGGTGATATAAGTCATACTGCTTACCAGCATGTCATACTTTGGTTCGGCGGTATTGTTGGACGAAGCGGCCCGGACCGACATTACGCGTACGCTTACGCGAGACCGGTTCTCCCGACGTGCTTAGCACAAAGGTGGCTAGCGGGTGACAGTTTCTCCAACTTTAGTTGAACCGAGTGTGGCTACGCCCGGTCCTTGCGAAGGTTAAAACAGCACCAACTTGACAAACTATCGTTGTGGTTTTGATGCGTAGGTAAGATTGGTTCTTGCTTAAGCCCGTAGAAGCCACGTAAAACTTGCAACAACAAAGTAGAGGACGTCTAACTTGTTTTTGCAGGGCATGTTCTGATGTGATATGGTCAAGACATGATGCTAAATTTTATTGTATGATATGATCATGTTTTGTAACCGAGTTATCGGCAACTGGCAGGAGCCATATGGTTGTCGCTTTATTGTATGCAATGCAATCGCGCTGTAATGCTTTACTTTATCACTAAGTGGTAGCGATAGTCATGGAAGCATAAGATTGGTGAGACGACAATGATGCTACGATGGAGATCAAGGTGTCGCGCCGGTTGCGATGGTGATCACGACGGTGCTTCAAAGATGGAGATCACAAGCACAAGATGATGATGGCCATATCATATCACTTATATTGATTGCATGTGATGTTTATCTTTTATGCATCTTGTCTTGCTTTGATTGACGGTAGCATTATAAGATGATCTCTCACTAATTATCAAGAAGTGTTCTCCCTGAGTATGCACCATTGCGAAAGTTCTTCGTGCTGAGACACCAGGTGATGATCGGGTGTGATAGGCTCTAGTTCAAATACAACGGGTGCAAAACAGTTGCACACGCGGAATACTCAGGTTATACTTGACGAGCCAAGCATATACAGATATGGCCTCGGAACACGGAGACCAAAAGGTCGAGCGTGAATCATATGGTAGATATGATCAACATAGTGATGTTCACCAATGAAACTACTCCATCTCACATGATCATTAGAGGGATGTCTATCTAAGTGGGAGTTCTTTAAGTAATATGATTAATTGAACCTAAATTTATCATGAACTTAGTCCTAGTAGTATTTTGCAAATTATGTTATAGATCAATAGCTCGTGTTGTTGCTTCCCTGTGTTTATTTTGATATGTTCCTAGAGAAAATTGTGTTGAAAGATGTTAGTAGCAATGATGCGGATTGGATCCGTGATCTGAGGTTTATCCTCATTGCTGCACAGAAGAATTATGTCCTTGATGCACCGCTAGGTGACAGACCTATTGCAGGAGCAGATGTAGACGTTATGGACGTTTGGCTAGCTCAATATGATGAGTACTTGATAGTTTAGTGCACCATGCTTAATGGCTTAGAATCGGGACTTCAAAGACGTTTTGAACGTCATGGACCATATGAGATGTTCCAGGAGTTGAAGTTAATATTTCAAGCAAATACCCGAGTTGAGAGATATGAAGTCTCCAACAAGTTCTATAGCTAAAAGATGGAGGAGAATCGCTCAACTAGTGAGCATGTGCTCAGATTGTCTGGGTACTACAATCGCTTGAATCAAGTGGGAGTTAATCTTCCAGATAAGATAGTGATTGACAGAATTCTCTAGTCACCATCACCAAGTTAGTAGAACTTTGTGATGAACTATAATATGCAAGGGATAACGGAAACAACTCCCAAGCTCTTCGTGATGCTAAAATCAACGAAGGTAGAAATCAAGAAAAACATCAAGTGTTGATGGTTGACAAGACCACTAGTTTCAAGAAAAGGGAAAAGGGAAGAAGGGGAACTTCAAGAAGAACGGCAAGCAAGTTGCTGCTCAAGTGAAGAAGCCCAAGTCTGGTCCTAAGCCTGAGACTAAGTGCTTCTACTGCAAAGGGACTGGTCACTGGAAGCAGAACTACCCCAAGTGATTGGCGGATACAAAGGATGGCAAAGTGAACATAAGTATATTTGATATACATGTTATTGATGTGTACTTTACTAGTGTTTATAGCAACCCCTCAGTATTTGATACTAGTTCAGTTGCTAAGATTAGTAACTCGAAACGGGATTTGCAGAATAAATAGAGACTAGTTGAGGGTGAAGTAACGATGTGTGTTGGAAGTGGTTCCAAAATTGATATGATCATCATTGCACACTCCCTATACTTTCGGGATTAGTGTTGAACCTAATAGTGTTATTTGGTGTTTGCGTTGAGCATGAATATGATTTGATCATGTTTATTGTAATATGGTTATTCATTTAAGTAAGAGAATAAATTGTTGTTCTGTTTACATGAATAAAACCTTATATGGTTACACACCCAATGAAAATATTTCGTTGGATCTCGATCGTAGTGATGCACATAAACATAATATTGAAACCAAAAGATGCAAAGTTAATAATGATAGTGCAAACTTATTTGTGGCACTGCCGTTTAGGTCATATTGGTGTAAAGCGCATGAAGAAACTCCATGCTGATGGGCTTTTGGAATCACTTGAGTATGAATCAGTTGATGCTTGCGAACCATGCCTCATGGGCAAGATGACTAAGACTCCGTTCTTCGGAACAATGGAGCGAGCAACAGATTTGTTGGAAATCATACATACTGATGTATGTGGTCTGATGAATATTGAGGCTCGCGACATGTATCATTATTTTGTGTTCTTCACAGATAATTTGAGCAGATGTGAGTATATCTACTTGATGAAACATAAGTCTGAAACATTTGAAAAGTTCAAAGAATTTCAGAGTGAAGTGGAAAATCATCGTAACAAGAAAATAAAGTTTCTACAATCTGATCGTGGAGAAGAGTATTTAAATTATGAGTTTGGTCTTCAGTTAAAACAATGTGAAATAGTTTCACTACTCACGCCACCCGGAACACCACAGTGTAATGGTGTGTTCAAACATCGTAATCGTACTTTATTTGATATGGTGCGATCTATGATGTCTCTTATAGATTTACTGCTATTGTTTTGGGGTTATGCATTAGAGACAGCTACATTCACGTTAAATAGGGCACCATCTAAATCCGTTTGAGATGACACCGTATGAACTATGGTTTAGCAAGAAACCTAAGCTGTCATTTCTTAAAGTTTGAGGTTGCAATGCTTATGTGAAAAAGTTTCAACTTGATAAGCTCAAACCTAAATCGGAGAAGTGCGTCTTCATAGGATATCCAAAGGAAACTATTGGATACACCTTCTATCACAGATCCGAAGGCAAGACTTTTGTTGCTAAATTCGGAAACTTTCTAGAGAACGAGTTTCTCTCGAAAGAAGTGAGTGGGAGGAAAGTAGAAAACTTGATAAGGTAATTGTACCTTTTCCCTTATTGGAAAGTAGTTCATCACAGAAATATGTTCTTGTGACTACTACACCAATTAGTGAGGAAGCTAATGATGATGATCATGTAAGTTCAGATCAAGTTACTACCGAATCTCGTAGGTAAACCAGAGTGAGATCCGCACCAGAGTGGTACGGTAATCCTGTTCTGGAAGTCATGTTACTAGACCATGACGAACTTGCGAACTATGAGGAAGCGATGATGAGCCCAGATTCCGCGAAATGGTTTGAGGCCATGAAATCTGAGATGTGATCCATGCATGAGAACAAAGTATGGACTTTGATGGATTTGCCCGATGATCGGCAAGCCATAGAAAATAAATGGATCTTCAAGAGGAAGACGGACGCTGATAGTAGTGTTTGCAGGAAATATGCCCTAAAGGCAATAATAAAGTTATTATTTATTTCCTTATATCATGATAAATGTTTATTATTCATGCTAGCATTGTATTAACCGGAAACATAATACATGTGTGAATACATAGACAAACAGAGTGTCACTAGTATGCCTCTACTTGACTAGCTCGTTAATCAAAGATGGTTATGTTTCCTAACCATGAACAAAGAGTTGTTATTTGATTAACGGGATCACATCATTAGGTGAATGATCTGACTGACATGACCCATTCCATTATCTTAGCACCCGATCGTTTAGTATGTTGCTATTGCTTTCTTCATGACTTATACATGTTCCTATGACTATGAGATTATGCAACTCCCGTTTGCCGGAGGGACACTTTGTGTGCTACCAAACGTCACAACGTAAATGGGTGATTATAAAGGTGCTCTACAGGTGTCTCCAAAGGTACATGTTGGGTTGGCGTATTTCGAGGTTAGGATTTGTCACTCCAATTGTCGGAGAGGTATCTCTGGGCCCTCTCAGTAATGCACATCACATAAGCCTTGCAAGCATTGCAACTAATGAGTTAGTTGCGAAATGATGTATTATGGAATGAGTAAAGAGACTTGCCGGTAACGAGATTGAACTAGGTATTGAGATACCGACGATCGAATCTCGGGCAAGTAACATACCGATGACAAAGGGAACAACGTATGTTGTTATGCGGTCTGACCGATAAAGATATTCGTAGAATATGTAGGAGCCAATATGGGCATCCAGGTCCCGCTATTGGTTATTGACCGGAGACGTGTCTCGGTCATGTCTACATTGTTCTCGAACCGTAGGGTCCGCACGCTTAACGTTACGATGACAATTTCATTATGAGTTTATACATTTTGATGTACCGAAGTTTGTTCGGAGTCCTGGATGTGATCATGGACATGACGAGGAGTCTCGAAATGGTCGAGACATAAAGATCGATATGTTGGAAGCCTATATTTGGATATAGGAATCGTTCCGGGTGAAATCGGGATTTTACCGGAGTACCGGGGGGTTACCGGAACCCCCCGGGGGGTTATTGGGCCTACATGGGCCTTAAGGGAGAAGAGGAAAGGAGGCAAGAGGTGGCCGCGCGCCCCTCCCCTTCCTAGTCCGAATAGGACAAGGGAAGGGGGGCGGCGCCCCCCCTTTCTTTTCCCTCTTCCTCCTCTTTCCCCTTCTCCTTATCCAACTAGGAAAGAAGGGAGTCCTACTCCCAGTGGGAGTAGGACTCCCCCTTGGCGCGCCCCTCCTTGGCCGGCCGCCCCCTCCCCTTGGCTCCTTTATATACGGGGGCAGGGGGCACCCTAGAACACACAAGTTGATCTTCGTGATCGTTCCTTAGCCGTGTGCGGTGCCCCCTTCCACGATACTATACCTCGGTCATATTGTAGCAGTGCTTAGGCGAAGCCCTGCGACGGTTGAACATCAAGATCATCACCACGCCGTCGTGCTGACGGAACTCATCCCCGAAGCTTTGCTGGATCGGAGCCCGGGGATCGTCATCGAGCTGAACGTGTGCCAAGAACTCGGAGGTGCCGGAGTAACGGTGCTTGGATCGGTCGGATCGTGAAGACGTACGACTACATCAACCACGTTGTGCTAACGATTCCGTTGTCGATCTACAAGGGTACGTAGATCACACTCTCCCCTCTCGTTGCTATGCATCACCATGATCTTGCGTGTGCGTAGGAAATATTTTGAAATTACTACGTTCCCCAACAGTGTTACTATCTACAAAGCTAGACTTGTCGAAAAAGGTTTTTGACAAAGTTCAAGGTGTTAACTACGATGAAATTTTCTCACTCGTAGCGATGCTTAAGTCTGTCCAAATCATGTTAGCAATTGCCGCATTTTTATGAAATCTGGCAAATGGATAAACAAAACTACATTCCTTAATGGATTTAAAGAAGAGTTGTATATGATGCAACCAAAAGGTTTTGTCAATCCTAAAGGTGCTAACAAAATATGCAAGCTCCAGCGATCCATCTATGGACTGGTGCAAGCATCTCGGAGTTGGAATATACGCTTTGATAAGTTGATCAAAGCATATAGTTTTATACACACTTGCGGTGAAGCCTATATTTACAAGAAAGTGAGTGGGAGCACTACAACATTTCTAATAATTATATGTGTATGACATATTGTTGATCGGAAATAATGTAGAATTATTCTGCAAAGCATAAAGGAGTGTTTGAAAGGATTTTTTCAAAGAAAACCTCGGTGAAGCTGCTTACATATTGAGAATCAAGACCTATAGAGATAGATCAAGACGCTTGATAAGTTTTCTTTTTTTCAATGAGTACATACCTTGACAATATTTTGAAATAGTTCAAAAATTGGAACGGTCAAAGAAAGAGTTCTTGGCTGTGTTACAAGGTGTGAAATTGAGTAAGACTCAAAGCCCGACCACGGCAGAAGATAGAAAGAGAATGAAAGTCATTCCCTATGCCTCAGCCATAGGTTCTATAAAGTATGCCATGCTGTGTACCAGATCTATTGTATACCCTACACTGTGTTAAGAAAGGAAGTACAATAGTGATCTAAGAGTAGATCACTGGACATCGGTCAAAATTATCCTTAGTGGAATAAGGAAATATTTCTCAATTATGGAGGTGACAAAGAGGTTCGTCGTAAAAAGTTACGTCGATGCAAGTTTTGACACAGATCTAGATGACTCTAAGTCTCGATCTAGATACATATTGAAAGTGGGAGAAATTAGCTAGAGTAGCTCCGTGCAGAGCATTGTAGACATAGAATTTGCAAAATACTTACGGATCTGTATGTGACAGACCCGTTGACTAAAATTATCTCACAAGCAAAACATGATCACACCTTAGTACTCTTTGGGTGTTAATCACATAAACGATGTGAACTAGATTACTGACTCTAGTAAACCCTTTGGGTATAGGTCACATGACAATGTGAACTATGGGTGTTGAATCACATGGCGATGTGAACTAGATTATTGACTCTAGTGCAAGTGGGAGACTGAAGGAAATATGCCCTAGAGGCAATAATAAAGTTATTATTTATTTCCTTATATCATGATAAATGTTTATTATTCATGCTAGAATTGTATTAACCGGAAACATAATACATGTGTGAATACATAGACAAACAGAGTGTCACTAGTATGCCTCTACTTGACTAGCTCGTTAATCGAAGATGGTTATGTTTCCTAACCATGAACAAAAGAGTTGTTATTTGATTAATGGGATCACATCATTAGAAGAATGATGTGATTAACATGACCCATTCCATTAGCTTAGCACCCGATCATTTAGTATGTTGCTATTGCTTTCTTCATGACTTATACATGTTCCTATGACTATGAGATTATGCAACTCCCGTTTGCCGGAGGAACACTTTGTGTGCTACCAAACGTCACAACGTAACTGGGTGATTATAAAGAAGCTCTACAGGTGTCTCCAAAGGTACATGTTGGGTTGGCGTATTTCGAGATTAGGATTTGTCATTCCGTTTGTCGGAGAGGTATCTCTGGGCCCACTCGGTAATGCACATCACATAAGCCTTGCAAGCATTGCAACTAATGAGTTAGTTGCGAGATGATGTATTACGAAACGAGTAAAGAGACTTTCCGGTAACGATATTGAACTAGGTATTGAGATACCGACGATCGAATCTCGGGCAAGTAACATACCGATGACAAAGGGAAAAACGTATGTTGTTATGCGGTCTGACCGATAAAGATCTTCGTAGAATATGTGGGAGCCAATATAAGCATCCAGGTTCCGCTATTGGTTATTGACTGGAGACGTGTCTCAGTCATGTCTACATTGTTCTCGAACCCGTAGGGTCCGCACGCTTAAGGTTTCGATGACAGTTATGTTATGAGTTTATGAGTTTTGATGTACCGAAGGAGTTCGGAGTCTCGGATGAGATCAGGGACATGACGAGGAGTCTCGAAATGGTCGAGACGTAAAGATCGATATATTGGACGACTATATTCGGATATCGGAAAGGTTCCGAGTGATTCGGATATTTTCGGAGGTACCGGGGAGTTACGGGAATACGAGGAAGAAGCAATGGGCCTTAATGGGCCTTAGTGGAAAGGACCAGGAGGTGGCGCGCGCCCCTCCCAAGCCCAGTCCGAATTGGACAAGGGGTTTGGGGCGCGGCCCCTCTCTCCCTTCCTTCCCCTCTTCCCCCCTTTCCCCCCTTCTCCTAGTTGGACTACGAAAGGAGGAAACCTACTCCAACTAGGAGTAGGAATCCTACTCCCTGGCGCGCCCCTCCTAGGGCCGGCCTCCTCCCCCTTGCTCCTTTATATACGAGGGCAGGGGGCACCTCTAGACACACAAGTTGATCCACGTGATCATTTTCTTAGCCGTGTGCGGTGCCCCCTTCCACCATAATCCTCGATAATATTGTAGCGGTGCTTAGGCGAAGCCCTGCGACGGTAGAACATCAAGATCGTCACCACGCCGTCGTGCTGACGGAACTCTTCCCCGACACTTTGCTGGATCGGAGTCCGGGGATCGTCATCGAGCTGAACGTGTGCTAAAACTCGGAGGTGTCGTAGTTTCGGTGCTTGATCGGTCGGGCCGTGAAGACGTACGACTACATCAACCGCGTTGTGCTAACGCTTCCGTTGTCGATCTACAAGGGTACGTAGATCACACTCTCCCCTCCCGTTGCTATGCATCACCATGATCTTGCATGTGCGTAGGATTTTTTTTGAAATTACTACGTTCCCCAACAAGCTTTTCGCGACGGAAGTTATCGGCAGAGCCGAAAATAACCTCGAGCCAGAGAAACCCCATGCAATGGGTGTCCGGACCTGGCGTTACTCCTTGAAAGGAGGTTTTGCTGTGGCGAATTCTTTTTGGGTCGATCCCCATGTGGCGGATTGAGTCCCGATATATCAGGTTGAGTCCGCTGCCACCGTCCATAAGGACATTTGGAAACTGGAGTCCGCCAATTATTGGATCGAGTACCAGGGCAGTCCAGCCTGGGTTCCTAACACTTCTAGAATAATCCAGATGATCGAGGATGATTGGTTTTGACAACCAGTGGCGGGATTCCTTTGGGATAGGCCGTGGGGCGCGTACCTTTATGGGCGCCGGACGTTTTGTTATGTGGAGTAAGTTTACTGTTTTTACTTCTTGTGGGAAATTCTTTTGTTTCCTGGTACTCTGCTTTTGGGGTTCGTCCTCGTCTTTGCTTGGTGTGTCGAGCCCCTTGTGTTCGGCGTTGAGTCTGCCGGATTGTTTGAAAACCCAACAATCTCTGTGGGTATGGTTAGCAGGCTTTCCGGGAGTGCTGTGTATTTGACATATCCTATCCAAGATTTTGTTTAGGTTGGATAGCTCGTCCCTGTTATCTTGGAGGGGCGGCTTTTTCTGATTCTGTCGTGAGCTTTTGAATCCGGCATTGACTGTCGTGCTCTTCGGACTTTTTTCCTTAGTCCGGTGATGGTCCTTATTGCGTCGCGGTTTTCCGTTTCCATCCATAGTTTCGGATGTACTTGGGTCACTGGTGCTGCATCTTGCCAACCAGCTGTCCTCTCCTGCGCAAAAGCGGGTCATGAGGCTTGTTAGTGCGGCCATTGTTCTTGGCTTTTCTTGGCCGAGGTGTCTGGCGAGCCATTCGTCTTGGACATTATGCCTGAAAGCCGCTAAGGCTTCAGCGTCCGGACAGTCGACTATCTGATTCTTTTTAGTAAGAAATCTATTCCAGAATTGCCGAGCTGACTCTCCGGGCTATTGAGTTATGTGACTAAGATCGTCTGCATCCGGAGGGCGGACATATGTCCCTTGAAATTTTGCTCGGAAAGCGTCCTCGAGCTCTTCCTAACTTCCGATTGTGTTTTCAGGAAGGCTTTTGAGCCAATGCCGGGCTGGCCCTTTAAGCTTAAGGGGTAAGTATTTTATGGCGTGGAGATCATCTCCTCTAGCCATGTGTATGTGGAGGATATAATCCTCGATCCAGACTCCAGGGTCTGTTGTTCCATCATATGCCTCTATGTTTACGGGTTTGAATCCCGCTGGAAATTCATAATCCAGAACCTCATCGGTGAAACATAGGGGGTGTGCGGCACCCCTGTATTTGGGTGTGCCGGATTCTGATAATGGCTTTATTGCATTGCTTACGGGAGCTTGCTTTCTTGGCCCGTAAATGGACCTGGCTGGGCCATGATGCGAATCCTTAAGTGGGTCGCATGCCGGCTTAAGTGCGGCGCTGCTTGCCACTTTATGCTGGCCATGGGGTCGTCTATCCGACCGTGTGGCTTTCTCACTTTTGGAATGCGAGGGCTCTAAGGCCTCATCATCGAATTCAGGCAGTAGCTTTCTCTTCGGATAACTTTTAGTGTGGCGACTGTCGCCGTATTTGTCTGCAGTATTGATTACTTTACTCCATCTGATCCTGAGTGCATCTTCCATAGTTTTTAGCTTCCGCTTCTGCTTTTTCAGGCTGCGTGCGCTTGCAACGAGCCGTTTGTGGAGGTTCTTCTGCTTCGTGGGCTTGTCCGGCGTAGGGTCGTCCGGAATGCCATTTTCACCGGGGGAGGGATGTTCGGTTTCTCTATCCGGGTTGTCCTGTTGGGACGGTTGCTCTAAGGCATGCTCGTCGTCTACCGGCTCATCCTGCTCTATGGCTGGGTCTTTATCGAGGCGGGGCTTGGGTCGGTGTTTACGCCGACGCTTTGATTGTTTTTCGAGAGATCGATCCCTCTTTCCATCCCCGTTTTCCTCGTTGTTGCTTCCTTTAGGGGTATCCACCATGTACACATCGTGAGATGAGGTGGCTGTCCAATGCCCTATAGGCGTTGGTTCTTGGTTGTCTCCTGCATCGTCGTCCATACCGTCGATGTCTTCAGAGTCGAAGTAAGAAGTTCTGTAGTTGGACCATCTGCTCTATCCGTTCGATTTGAGCTTCTCCAGAGAAGATGAGACGCTAAAAATGAAAGTGTGCATGTCGGTTAAGTCGTCGACAGTGGCTATGAAGTGGGTGGTGGGTGGGTTTTGAATTTCTTCATCATCCGAATCCCATCCTTGCTGACCGTAGTCCGGCCAGGGCTCTCCTGATAAAGAGAGAGACTTTAGCGAATTCAGGATGTCACCGAAGGGCGAGTGCTGAAAGATGTCTGCGGCGGTGAACTCCATTATCAGCGCCCAATCGGATTTGATCGGCAGGGGCGCGGGGGGCTCGGAGTTCGGAAAGGAATCCGGCTCCTCGGAGTCACGGGCCATGTGGAGTGCGGGGCTGGAGTTCGGCTCGATCGCCTCTGAGATCGCAGCCCCTGAGGCAGCGTCCAACCGCTGATCCTCGATCGGCGCAGTAGGCTCCGAATCAATGGTCGGAACCGATGCGTGTGCGGCCTCCAAGGTGCTGTTCGGCGGCAGAGCTATATCATGCCCATCGAGACAGTGCGGCGCGCTTGGCTGTGACTCGAATCCGTCGAAGATCAAGTCCCCGCGGATGTCAGCCGTGTAGTTTAGGCTTCCAAACCTAACCTGATGGCCAGGGGCATAGTTTTCGATCTGCTCAAGGTGGCCAAGTGACTTGGCCCGCAGTGCGAAGCCGCCGAAGACGAAGATCTGTCCGGGGAGAAAAGTCTCACCCTGGACTGCATCGTTGTTGATGATCGAAGGAGCCATCGGGCCTAAAAGCGACGACACAGAGGAACTCTCAATGAAAGCACCAATGTCGGTGTCAAAACCGGCGGATCTCGGGTAGGGGGTCCCGAACTATGCGTCTAGGCCGGATGGTAACAGGAGGCAAGGAACACGATGTTTTACCCAGGTTCGGGCCCTCTTGATGGAGGTAAAACCCTACGTCCTGCTTGATTAATATTGATGATATGGGTAGTACAAGAGTAGATCTGCCACGAGATCAAGGAGGCTAAACCCTAAAAGCTAGCCTATGGTATGGTTGTTGTATGATGAAGTTGTCCTACGGACTAAAACCCTCCGGTTTATATAGACACCGGAGAGGGTTAGGGTTACACAAAGTCGGTTACAATGGTAGGAGATCTTGAATATCCGCATCACCAAGCTTGCCTTCCACGCCAAGGAAAGTCCCATCCGGACACGGGACGAAGTCTTCAATCTTGTATCTTCATAGTCCTGGAATCCGGCTGAAGGTATAGTCCGGCTACCCGAACACCCCCTAATCCAGGACTCCCTCAGATGGGGTACGAGATTCCAGGCGCGGCGTGGGGGACATCTGCTCGCCCATGTCCGCATCCGCTCCCTACAACGTCGCCAGTTCCTCCGGGCAATGTTCTCCGGCTTGCACGGCGAAGCCGAGGACAGGATGCCGACGGACGAGGCGGACGCAACCTCGTCGCAGCGGTTGGGGACGAACTGGACGACATCTAGGGTGGCGGATTGGGACCGGTGGTGAGGATGGGGAGCAAGGGTGGCAGACGACTAGGGCTCGGATGCGGGAGAGGTAGGAGGGAGGCGGGAGGAGGAGGAAGGATTTGGTGCGAATTATGATGTGGTATGGTTGTCAAGTCTGACGTGGCGGATGCGTCCGGACGCCCCTATATCCATCCTATATTTAGAGTGAATATGAGAGATGCCAGCCAGTTCAGACATATAAGGCCCGTTTAAAAAGTCGTCTAGGTTGCAATTTTATGACCGGACCGTTCGTCCGAACGTTTGAGACGGGCTTTGGGTGCCCGGCTGTAGATGCTCCGAGGGAGAGGCTACACGCCTACACCGTCCCGGATGGATCATTCGCTACCGGGTAAAGCAAAGGCGAAAGGAGGATGGAATGAATCGGGGAGAGCATCATTGGAGCAGAGAACCTTCCATTTCGTAGTGGAAGTCCAGGCAGGAAGAAGATGCAATACTGTGCGACGGCACTGCCGGCCTCGCTGGATCGGACCTTCAACGGGGCGCCAGCTCTCTGTTCGGTAACGTGGCGTCGTCATGCACCCGGTCACAACTCACGCTTCACCGATCGCCAATCAGTTCAGACCAGATGCTGACGAGACAGCCACTACACAATCGAACTGTTCAATTGCTTGCGCGCATGCTATGTTACGTACGCCTAGTTAAGCCCATTTTTTAAAAGAATTTAGTATTAGGCAGATGAAGAAAGAAAAAAGTATACCTGGTTAATCGTGACGGGCCAAAGAAGACCATGGTGCAACGAGACAAGCGGTAGGCGCTGGAGAATGGTGGCATCTCGGTCACACCAAGGGTCACATCTTCACCTTGTGCCAACGTACACCTTGGAATAGACGATAGTGACAGACCCGGTCCCGGCCGGTGTCCCCAGACGCCAGGGACGGCTGAGTACGACGGAACATAGTACAAATTTGGCGACGGAGACCTCTAGCCTAGTTCAAAACAGCACCAACAATAATGGTTTTTTTCTACGGATGAATAATGCGGCGGAGACTTCCAGTTGAAAACTGTATGATTGAATAGCAGATGTTTCTAATGGAAAGCGACCCTGTTCAAATAGAGAAGAATTGAAAGCGACTCGGAGGAGGGCGCGATGCATTGCCCATTTGCTGTTGCTGCTACCAATCGATTTAAATAGAAACCGCAGCTCGGGAATTTCGCAACCAGCATCTAGATGGGGAACCAACGTAAAAAATTCTCGAATTCCAAGTCTCCAATTGGCAACTGGTATAGAAAATAGATGGCCGTCAATACATTTTCTAGTCTGCATCCCATGGCTGTCATGTCAAGCATGTCAGCTGGGCCGAACAAAGCAAATTCCAAAGCGGCCTCTCCATCTTATATTTAATAGATTAAAATACTGGACAGCACGCTCGCATACGCTGCCAGCCTCCAAATATCGAGGACGATAAAATTTCGGTTTAGATATCGGCAAACGCTCGCTGGCAATGGGATCCCAGCGAACGCCCCGGGAGCCATCTGGTCAGAAAACTTGCACTAAAATTAAAGAATTGACAGTCTTCTTTTGAAAATTCGCAACTGTCATGTTTGGCAGCGAACGTTTGCCAGGCATTGACGTCCTAAAACTTATCAGACTGCAAAGCTTTACAAAGTAGAATCAGATTCGCCCAGGCTAAGTTAACATAAAATAATTTTTTTCGACAACTTTTTGATCTATTCATCGACTTTCAAGGCAGAACAAAGAGCACTAGAAGATTAATTTTCACAATGTGAAAAAACAGGACAAAACAACGAAGAACAGGCCACTATGGAACATTTTCACTTCTTCAACCAATCTGCCCGCTACACATCTGTAATGTTACAAGAACTAGTATGAGGTGCAATCCTTTTAATTAATGCCTGAACAACTGAATCCAGTAAGAATGAGAGAGCCTACCATTACCAACCAATCAATCAAAAAACCAAAGGAAAAGGAAGAAGAAAACACAGGTGTACAACACGACGCCCCACAAAATTGAGGACAGAATTCCACTTGGCAAATTTCTTAGACATCGTACTTCTTGGGCTGGTGCCATTGCGCTAGGCTTATGGACAGGTAACCGAGCAACGACTTTCCAGCAGGGTATGTCTTCTTGCCATACAGATGCTTCCCGCCGAGATCGGTGTACTTCAAACTGTTCTCCCTTTCAATCTGCGGACGCGTAATAACCAAGTGAGGCATAGAGGAACAAATGAAATTTTACGGAGCAAGTTCGAAAGAAAAAAAACGATCGCGAAAGAAACAGTTTCAAGGTTGAAGCGGAAATGTTCAGACGATGTTGTGTACCTTGCTTATTTTCCCATCTCTCAGGTAGTACCTGATACCAGACCAATTGATTGACTGGGAGAAGTGAGACCGGATGGCAGATATCGGGTAGAGGAAATTATCTACTAACACGGCGACGAACACCTGAAATTGAAGTCAAACCAAAACATAGTTTAGTAAATCATGACGACAGAGGTGCCTGAAACTCAAATAAGTTGGTGCTTTGGAAGAGGCACTTACAAGCCCCCAGTTATATGAACGAAGGGAGTCTTGTGGACCTTCTGGAGACAACATGTTGCAGAGTTGAATCTCAACTCTCGTCAAATTCCACATTGAAACAAGTTCAGTGAGAGTGCATATTAACAAGAAGCTCACTAGTTTCAGACCTGAAAGAACATGGCACGACAGAGAAATCTCAACCACAGGTGGGCGTAGGTGTATTTGTTACTAAAATTTGTAACACTCAATAATTAAATACAGTTCATTGTATTGACTTTCCACACAATAACATTGGATCTGAAGTGATGAATATTGGAGAGAGAGAGAGAGGGCACTGACCACAAGATGAGCCAGCTGCTTCCTTTACAATTGTGCTGTATGGTGCTCTAAGAGTAGTCGCAATATGTACCAAAGCCATAACATAGGGACAAACAAATCCCCATGACAAATAGAAATGCACACCAAATAGTGCACGGTTCATTATCCAGTTGACCTTTGATACATATGATTCAAGAACAAAAGTTTGCTTCCTCAGATAATTCCAGTATCTGCACGGAAAATATGGCATGCATATAAAATGTGAAGTTAGCTGAATGCAGATGAGGTGAATATGTTTCTAATGTAAAATCTGCAGTACCTGGAGAAGCTGAGATCACTTGCAAGAGGATGTGGAAACACAGCAACCGGTGGTGAAGTTATGAGCCTTTTATGTTGCCCTGTATAAAGGATGAACTCAAGTTATTTGTAATTTTTGTGTGTTTATAATACATCCACAATTTAATACAGGCAAAAGCCAAAAGTCTCAAAGAGAAAAAGGATAAATGGTGTTATACAGTGACTTTGAGCATGTAATGCAAGGCTAACATTGTGTACATTATCAACACTAATTTCCATGCTAATGCAACGTTTATAGCTACGCATCAGAAAAGACATGATTCCTTGCTCAGAACATTACCAGCGATTGCAGCCAGGGTCATATCATCTGAGTAACCACCATTTTTTAGTGCAGTGACTAAACCATACAGGTCTTGCCGGAAATCATCAGCATGCATCTAAAATAAACTTGTCTTAGAAACAGTGCAGGATCAAATCAAAGTTTATAAAGAGCAAGAACTGAGAGTTTTTTTAGGAGATGGTAGGCTACAGCACACCCTTACCATCATACAGCCACCCCACAAAAAAAAAGTCCTCCCACCAGTTGCAAATCCAATCGAACAGGGCTGCAATATGACCATTTTCAGTAAATGGCAAGGTGAGCAAAAGGGAAAAATCAGTATAGATAACGTACAAAGTTAAATAACGAGCTAACTAGCAATGAAGCCTACATCGACACAGATGTGTTTAAAAAATACAATTAATGCAGACAATATGAGCAACCTTGTTATGGAAACTTATAATCTAAGTACATAAGCGATCCCACCAATTATCAAAGGGGCAACAACAAAGATACAATATCAAATTTTCAGATAAAATTGCATTACTTTCTTCACTTCATTTTTAGTTACTGGCAGTTTTCATTGGTTTAAGAAACTAAAGAAGTCAAATATCTCAAAATTTTCAACAGGGAGGCGGATAACGATCATACAATCTTCAAAAAAGATGGTAAAACGGAAGGCAATAAAGATGTGTTATCCTCAACCAGGCGTTTGTACTATTCATACACCAAACCCCTTATCTACAGCATGGTGTAAATTCGCATTTTGCACTACATAGACCTCCTGTTTTATGAACTTTGAAGGATAATCTTCAATGGTGAAAAACCAACATACCATGTGATATTCATATATGCAATAGCTTCCCAAGCTGCCAGAAGGTAAGTCAAGGGGGTATCCCGTTTGGATAAATATCTGTAAGATGCAAGAAAAAACGCCCAGTTAGGAAGGTGAGAAGGATGAAACGGGATGAAGGAGAGTGCCAGAGCAAGCATACCTCAGGGTTCTTCTCCATTTCTTTTGTGAGAGCTCCGACTGTCCCAGGATGCAGTCTGACATCATCGTCTAGAAATAGAACATATTTGCTGTCCTTGTGCATCTTTTCAACACCAATCTGTTTCAATGGATGAACAAAAGTCCATTACCCTGACACCTCAATGGGCTTGTTTGGTAAACAGACAGTACGGTCAGAAGAAAGTCCTAAGACGGATCCATAAAATTACGAATGTCTTTCCTTGAATTTCTGATTCAATATCACCAACATGGATCAATGTACGACTCCGAAGAGTTACTGTTTACCAATTTTTTATGTTCTCGTGCACTTTATATGAAGGGGGTGCAGGGGAGTGCGCATACTAAGACCCCAGAGAGAAATTTCATCAAGGTTTCTTCTCGAAATTAAGGCAGTTTGACTTCATCTTACATAAAGACAGTTTTGTTATCAAGAAACAGAGGGACCAATCTAGAGCGTGTTCATGTGTAAAAACAATTCGACTCACTGAATTGCTCAGCGGAATTTGAGCACAATCTGAGATGTTAACAATGTTTCCCATCAGGGGAGGGGGGAGACTCAGCATGAGCACTGAGCCCTCTATATTTCTGACTGATGTCAATGATAGCATTGCGAGTGTAATAAACTAATAATTCATAGTGCATTCAGATTCATGAGCTAACCAAAACATTCATAAAAAAGTGGGAGTGAAGTAATTTACGTACTAACTGATTATGAATTTTCTGGCTACACGTTGTTGAAAACCCAGCTACAACCACCTTTGCGTCCAATTTGTCCTGAAAATCATATAATTCCAAAAGGTTACAATTGATGAAGAGGTATAGACAGATGAGATGAAATAATTGGTAGAATAAGATCATTAACTGCTACCGGGGCTTTCACTTACCTTGTACTCTACAATCAAACGGGAGACGGCACGATAAGCTGGATCGTCTTTGCTTTCTACTACGAACAAGAATTCCAATGGCCCCCCATAAAGAGAAGTAATCTGTATTTTTTTATGGGTGTCAATAGCAATATAATTAATACCATATGCATGAATGTGTATATGGGTGTCAGTAGCAAAATATTTAATATAATTGAACTGCAAAAACGTCCTATATTTAGGAACAAAGGTAGTACTATATAATCTATATTGCAGTCTGACTGTACCTGGGTTCTCCAGTTTTGCAAATTGTGTTCCCCAAATCCCTTCAAAGGCATGACTACAGAGACCATAGGTAATTTCTGCTGGACAGAGTGCTCAAGCTCATCTACGTCATCACAAAGAAATGCAAAACTATGTCCAGATGCCATTTTGCGCCTCATCTTGCGAATTTCCTTTTTTCTGGTAAGAAAGCATGAATTGCATGTTGCAAAATAAGTCAAGTTGCTGCTGGATTTCTGGCACTCAAAACATAGCCAAGATTTTTTTTAATACAGAAGTGCTTTTCTGAAGGTCCACAATACCTGACCAGTGAAGCAACAGCCCAACCAAAAGCAAGTAGTAAGCAGATACAGCACCCCTACATAAAGTGTGGGAAACTGCATTAGAAATCAGAAGCAAGCCACAGTGTAAACTGTGAAAGCAAATAGATTATGGTATAGATTAAGCTGCAAAGTATTCAGCGTCAGACGAAAACCTAAACTTTAACCAGTCATGTTCTCATCTACACTCCAAATGGATAACAAGGCCACGCGGACAAAACAAGTAGGAAAGATCGAGATCGACATCGCTTGTCCAAACGAAACCGACAAAGACGGTAAAGCTTATGCTGCTACACGGATATGCATTAAGTACTTGTAGATTTGCCGGCCTGAGACGTGGAAGATATATCACAACCTTCCAATTGCGTCGCTCCCAAAGCATGGCAGCGGAGATATTAACTTGCGGTTTACCACCGTGAGAGCGAAAAGCTAGCAACTTCCCCACGGTAGGTTACAACCGGTGCCGAGCGGAAAATTCTCCGCCCAAAATTACCCCTCGAAAAGTACCAATAGTAAAAAATATTTGAAAAGAAAAATCCGCGCTTTACCCGGCCGCGGAGCAATTCCGGGGCGCCGCCACGAATCCACCGGAACGAGGGGGGCAGGCGAGGGCCTGGGGGGAGGCGGGCCTCACCTGGATCTGGAAGAAGACCGCGACGGAGCTGCAGAAGGCGCGGCTGGCGGCGGCGAGCATCGCGTCGGCGGCGGCCTCCATTGCCGCCATTGCCGCGGCGGCGTCCCCTCCCCCTGGCGCTTCTGCCGCGGCGGGCGCGTGCCGGAGCTCCTGGGCGGGCCGCGGGGGGGTGAGGGGAGGGAGCGGGGAGGCCGCGTGGGGCGGAGCGGTCTCTCGCTGGATCTCTGGCCTGGAGAGCGGTAAGAAACCGAAGAAGAGAAGAGAGAGCTAGGGTCCCCGGTCGCGTGCGAAATTTGTATGTGCTCCGCTTGCGGCCAGCCAGCGCTGGATACTGCTGTGCGTGTGCTGTTTGACGTGGGGTTTTCTTCTCTTGCCGGTTAACCAATCTGGGCTCGCTGGTCTTTGGGATCAGGGCCCTCCTCCCCACATTGCTTCTGCCCCCTGGGCCCCACCCTGTTCCTCCGTCCGTTTTGAACCGGGGCCGCGATACTACGGGCACACCGCGTCCGTGTACACGGAAGTGGTGTGGCGCGAGGGAAGAAGAGAGGGGGGGCTGAAATCGGCGCGCCACGAGGTTTGATCCGACGACTGAGAATTATGTTATGGCTTACTGACAATTGCGCAAGTGTGTGCAATATATGGCTTACACAATGTATATCGGATCAAATATGTATCATCAAAATGTAGCCTGTGGGTGGGAGGATGGGTAAATATCATGCGGATGCAAACATATGAAAGGTGCCAAAGGGAGCACCGTGGGCGATAACGCATACTACAAATGTGACAGTGCGGTATATGATGGATTTCGAAACATCAATGAGCTGTAAATGGAAAATCTTTACTAATATTTGCGAGAGTATTTATGCACTGCGAGAGGGTAATAAATGCAATAGGAAATCGTGTGTCACGAGATTGCAAACTTAATTTTCTCTTCTTATTTGACCATGGTCTTTTGCTGGTCTAGATTTTTTTTATCAATTATGAGATTTCTTCTACATTCATATACATAAGCAAGAACCATGTTGAATATATAGCATTAAGGCCACAAAAAATTGTACCCCCTTCTTCCTAAAATCTTAGCGTTTAAGTTTTTTTTCAAAAAATCCCAAAATATAAGGCATGTTAGCAATTAAATCAAAAAGTAGCATCAAGTTGATACAAACATGATGAGTATCACCCGGCCTTTGCATATCTATAATGCATACGGTCAAACACATGAACTATATGATAAAAAAAATAACTCGACACATTAGCGGTTATAAAGTCCTAAGTGACTGACACTATGCATGTGTCGAGGGAGGTTGTGGTTCGATCCGAGATTATGCTGCCGCCCATGTTGGGTAAAGACCTCTCTGACCACCCTCTCCAACCACATACAAAGCAAGTGCGTACAACAGAAAAAAATATGCAAGGCAGAAGAACTTTTGTCGAGATAATAAAATCATTTCTACACAGCCATAGCGACTATAATAAGGCAAACACTCCCACCCTTATTAGCGCATGAACCCTACTTGGAATTCCTTCCATCCAGTGACCATAAGTATTGGCAACACTTTTGGGTGGATACAAAATAGACGTTATTTGGATGGCCTACCACGTAGAGCGCACAAACTTGCACTGAAAAAATAGGTGTTTGATTGTCTCATCGTGAGTACAGAAACTACACTTTTTGCTTTCTTACCAGTTGGGACAGGCGAGGTTGTCTTTGGTTAGCACAACTCCCCTTCAAAAATACCACATAAAAATCTTGACTTTTAGTGGGATCTTGGACTTCCAAATTTAGCATGGTTGCCCATTGGGATCTCCGGGTGCGTAAGATCACGATACATAGAGTCCACTGTAAAGGACATAGAAGTAGTGAGATTCCAGCGAAACAATCCCGCCCTTTTGTCAGGTAAATTGAATCTAATCTCGAGACAAATTTTGCCATGACAAGAGCCCGGGGCCAATCAAATCTCGCCAGAAAGAAATACCCGACTGGGATGAGCTGAGCATGTGTACAAGTGTATCATCCTTATCTCGTACAATGCGGTATAATTGGATATTGTTCCCGGAGGCTGGCATTGCTTGGCCAGTCGTCCTCCCCGAAACGTATCTGCGAGCCAACCTTTATCGCGAAAGATCCAAAGCAAAAAGATGAATCACCAGGTTTCCAACAAGCACGAGACAAAACCTTTTGGCTTATATACTTATTGCGAAGTACGGTTTGCCAGACGTCATCATGAGTATAGTTTGAACAACCATTTACTAAGCAATGCATCATTCTAGACCCGGAGATCATGAATACCTAGACAACCTTGGTTTTTGGGTCTACAAACCACGCTCCATTTGGTTAACCGATATTTTGTCTTTTCACTGTCTCGTTGGCAAAACAATCTGGATATGAAATAATACAGCCTTTGCAGGACCCCTTTAGGGTGTTGGAAAAAAGATATCATATAGAGAACCATATTTGTGAGAACAAAATTGATCTAAACCGATCGTCCTCCAACGGAGAGCAACTTGCCTTTCCGATTGCTCAACCGTTTCTCTAAACTCACTTCTGCATGTTTCCACTCCATATTAGTGAGAAGTTGATAATGAACTGAGATTCCCAAATACTTAATCGGGAATTGGCCTTGTGCACAACCCAGAGAGTCAACGTCAACAACATCCACCTCACTCGCTTCTCCGAAGCAGAACAATTCACTTTTATGGAAACTAATCTTAAGGCCCGACATTTGCTCAACGGAAGGAGAGTTTGAATACTCATGGACAACGTTGCTTATCGTCATTGACTTGTGTGCAGTTGAGAGAGAGAGAGAGACTGTTGAGTAAGGGATGTACTCCCTCCGTAAACTAATATAAGAGTGTTTAGATTACTATTTTAGTGATCTAAACGCTCTTATATTAGTTTACAGAGGGAGTAGTTGATTTCTTTTTTGTTGGTTATTTATTTATTTTTTCTAGTAGAAAACACTTCATATTAATCGAGTAACACCAAATTACATTCTTGATTTTAGCAGTCGGTCCAAAAAACCAGCTCATACATGTACCAAAGGATCATCAGGTCCACTCCTCGCCGGTCAACACCATATTACTACAACAACAATGCAAGTACCATCATGATACGCTTTTTAAGGCATAATCCATGGCAATAACAACTTATATACACAACTTGCCTAACACAAATGTGTGTTTAGGGAAAAACCACGATCCAGTCGAGTAGTCACTAGAATAGAGATCCGAAACCAGCATAAGGGTATAACATTTTTTGCCTCTTTGGTGATAGAAATTAAGCATCTACTTTCTCTTCGCCAGACTTGTATTACTCACATAGCTTGTAGCCACTACGAGGTTAGCAACTACTCCCTCAGCCCCGAATTACTTCTCTTAGATTTGTCTAGATACAAATATATTTGCACATGTTTTAGTGTTAGATGCATCTGTATCTCAATAAATCTAATACAAGTAATTTGGGGCGAAGGTAACATTTGACACATTTGCTAGACTAGCGAGTAGAACAGTGGTTTGGTTGGGCTATGACCCTCCAAATGCGCCAGAGTTTTGCCAAATAAGAGAGAAAGAAACTAGCACAGGGGTGTGACACAGCCACACAATCTTTGGACGATGGGTGTGAGTTTCTGGGTACATGTAACACAAACACCCAGTTCCAGGCAGGGCCGGGACAGGGAGGTGCCAGTAGAGTAGATGCGCATCTGTTGCTCCATACCGGCGCTGGCCAATCAATCATTTTATTTCTTTTGCCTGGCAAGGCGCTGCTGGCCAATCCTCATCCCCCACCCTGCTTGTAAACCGTCCAAAAACACCTCAGAAAACTTATCAGAGAAGGAAAAAATCCTGAGAAGAAAAATTCTAGTTCTCTGATTATTATTTTTCCTTTTTTGTGGGAATAGCTGCGTCTGATTTCAGCGTCACTACAGCCTGTTGTCCGATCGTATTCGCCTGGGCTGGAACTGCCCCACGCCCAGCTCTATCCACGTACACATGCACGGATGCACCTGATCTTGCTCGTCGAGGCAAAATTTGGTGTTTCAACCTTTTTCTGAAACTTATTCGAGATCTGATCCTAAGTTAAAAAAATTTCGAGATCTGACCATTTTGCTACCGCCAGAGTCCATGGCGGTAGGGTCTACCAGCCTACCGCCAGGGCTTGGCGGTAGGAAACATCTCTACCACCAAACGGGCTGACGGTAATCTGCACAACCCTACCGCCAAGGTGTTTGGCGGTAGGCACGAGCTCACGCATTGTGTTCAATACTTGGCGCGGCCGCGATCCTGCTGCTCTCACCGGTCAGTCGCCGTTCAAGCCAACTGACCTGAGATCCAGCGCCCACTGTGCTGCATTCAGTGTAGTCCTGTTCAACAGCCAACCACGGTGGGCCGTACCGTAGCACTGCAGCTTGATCTGCCAACTGCGTTTGAGCTCGTGATAGCTGCTGCTTCATCAGCCGGTTGTCCGTTTGTTCATAATAGTCGGTCGCGATCCAAACAACGTTGCTGGTTTGCTTAGTTTATTTATATCACATCGGAAAAGGACGGCGTGTCATTGTGTGCAGTACGTCAAGAAGATCGAAGAAGATGAGTGCAGTACGTCAAAACGGCAGATCGGAGCCACACGCAACAGAGCGTTTAAAATTAAGGAGATGATGGGGAAGCGTTTGACTGGCTTGTCGCGTTGCAGCAACGTGCGCACGTACCGGAAAACGGCGCGGGGGGCATGTGGATGGTTAAGGTAGATCGCGTGGGACTGTTCATCTCATCTCATCTCAGGGACGAAAAATAACATGGCATGTGTGCCATACATATGCCAGCCTCGTCCTTGAATCATGCTGCCATGCCCCCCAAAAAAATCATGCTGCCATGATTCGACCGTTATAAGAAGAAAACACACACAATAAAAAAAACACAATGGGATCTTTTCTTTTCGCACAAAATGCCCAAGCTCATATATTATATATATGGATGGAGTCTAAATGCTTGCATCTTGGGCTAAAGAATGACCCAATTCCTTAGCTTCCATGCATTAATCATATCTAGGGATGTGGGAATAGGGAGATGCCATCCATCTACACGGCACGATAGCTTAAGCCCAACGAAGCAAACCAATTCATCAATCAATTGCATTGATTTTTTTTTCTAGCGGGAACACTATTGTGAGAACTCTCATTCACGCCTAGAGATCCCACTGTACAACAAGTTCGCCCATTCACGTTCAAACTTGCAGTTTGCATATTCATAAGTGCATCATTCAAACCCATAAGGCCAGCCTGAGACAAGCCAGGAATCCATCCTTGGCTCCTTGCACCACTGCTTTATCATATGATTCTTCCCGTTGCTAGGCTCATTCATACCATGAGTTTTCTTGGCCCACTCTCGACCCCATGTGCAAGCCGCCTAATTTTAGCTGAAAAAAATACAATGATCCGACCTCGGAGATGGTATAAGTCTCACACAAATCGTCAAGTATATCTGAATAAAGGTCAATTCTACCAGGAATCTGACAAGCCAAACCTTGACGTTAGCCTCTCCATCATGTTCATTATCCCATGTAAATAGCACACCATTAAACCCTATATCTTGGAAGTTATTCCACTCTTTCATTGGCTCCAAAATACTCCGAGTTATCAAGTATCTAGTACAAATCTCATGCCACAAAGCCACGGGAGGTCAAATTGCCCTCGTAACAGCTCCCAACTATGGGATCGCTTGCTTCTCCGAGCTTTCGCATAAAAGCTTGTAAATGCCGAGTTTTCATATCTCCTCCCACATTCTGAACCTTTGCATCCATGTGTTGATTTTTTTGAGATGTTCACAATTGTGACATCCACTTCTCCTGACTGAAACAACGCCAAACCGCGGCTTAAGCCATCACTGCTTGCAAGCATACAACCTACAAAACCCAATCTAAAAGTTATGACAGCTATCATTTCCCCTTGATCTTTGTCTCACACAAAAAGAATAATGTGGCCCTTTTAGCGTCACAATTTTGTGAAGCTCGCGAACTGTCTCTTGGTTCCCAAGCCCGTGACATTTCCATGATAAGCAACACATTGGTCTTGGTGGGACTGCCACGCAACCTCCGTAAAGCTGGGCAGGAGCCAGGTATACTAAGCCGGACTGGACACGTGGCGGCGGTGTGTACGCGGGCGTGGCCTGAAGGTAGACCGAAGCGGATTCGGGGCTAGCTTAGGCGGCCATTGTGCATGGTGACTGTTGAACGTGACATATCTTGTATTTCTAATCTTATCTTCTCCAGCATTGTATAGCTAACTCCTAGAGATATGGTAGGATTAGTTACCTTGTCACGCAAGACATCCTGTGTATATAATGTAACCTACTCCATGGAATACAATGAGTTGCACCAAATATCCTCTCTACATGGTATCAGTTTTACCGCGATCCTCTGTCGCTTCCGCACCCCTACGCCGCCGCGCCTACCCCTAGTCGCCTCTGCGCCAACTTCTCAACCCTCCTGCCGCCGCCGTCGCTACCCTTCACGTAGCCACCGCCGCCGCTTCCTTCCCACACATCAAGCCGCCGCCGCCACCGCCACCTCTCCCGTAGCCACCGCCGCCGCTTCTCTTCTTCCCCCTGCCCCCACTACCTCTCTCCAGAAACCCTAAGGGCCGCTGCCGCTCCTCTCTTCCTTCTGTAGCCGCCGCCGCCCTCTTCTCCACACCCATCGCAGCCACCGCTCCCTCCTCCTCTCACCATCACCCAAAACCCTAACCACCCGCCGTCTCCATGGCCAAGGCTGAGGCATCCGACGCCGGTTCCTTCTCCGGTGCCATGTTCACCTCCGACCGCCTCAACGAGATCCACATCAAGGACCACGTACCTGTCATCCTCGACCTCGACTCGTCGTCCTACAACACATGGCGCACGTACTTCGCGCTGTTGTTCCGCTCTTACCGTCTCATCGGCATGTTGACGGGAGCGTTGACTTCCGCGACATGAAGGACGATGACGATGAAGGAAATATGCCCTAGAGAATAATAAAGTTATTATTTATTTCCTTATGCCTCAGCCATACGTTCTATAAAGGATGCCATGCTGTGTACCAGATCTATTGTATACCCTACACTGTGTTAAGCAAGGGAGTACAATAGTGATCTAAGAGTAGATCACTGGATAGCGGTCAAAATTATCCTTAGTGGAATAAGGAAATATTTCTCAATTATGGAGGTGACAAAAGGTTCGTCATAAAAAGTTACGTCGATGCAAGTTTTAAAACAGATCTGGATGACTCTAAGTCTCGATCTAGATACATATTGAAAGTGGGAGCAATTAGCTAGAGTAGCTCCATGTAGAGCATTGTTGACATAGAAATTTGCAAAATACTTACGGATCTGAATGTGGCAGACCCGTTGACTAAACTTCTTTCACAAGCAAAACATGATCACACCTCAGTACTCTTTGGGTGTTAATCACATAGCGATGTGAACTAGATTATTGACTCTAGTAAACCCTTTGAGTGTTGGTCACATGTCGATGTGAACTATGGATGTTAATCACATGGTGATGTGAACTATTGATGTTAAATCACATGGCGATGTGAACTAGATTATTGACTCTAGTGCAAGTGGGAGACTGAAGGAAATATGCCCTAGAGGCAATAATAAAGTTATTATTTATTTCCTTATATCATGATAAATGTTTATTATTCATGCTAGAATTGTATTAACCGGAAACATAATACATGTGTGAATACAAAGACAAAGAGAGTGTCACTAGTATGCCTCTACTTGACTAGCTCGTTAATCAAAGATGGTTATGTTTCCTAACCATAGACATGTGTTGTCATTTGATTAACGGGATCACATCATTAGGAGAATGATGTGATTGACATGACCCATTCCATTAGCTTAGCACCCGATCGTTTAGTATGTTGCTATTGCTTTCTTCATGACTTATACATGTTCTTATGACTATGAGATTATGCAACTCCCGTTTGCCGGAGGAACACTTTGTGTGCTACCAAACGTCACAACGTAACTGGGTGATTATAAAGAAGCTCTACAGGTGTCTCCAAAGGTCCATGTTGGGTTGACGTATTTCGAGATTAGGATTTGTCACTCCGATTGTCGGAGAGGTATCTCTGGGCCCTCTCGGTAATGCACATCACATAAGCCTTGCAAGCATTGCAACTAATAAGTTAGTTGCGAGATGATGTATTACGAAATGAGTAAAGAGACTTGTCGGTAACGAGATTGAACTAGGTATTGAGATACCGACGATCGAATCTCGGGCAAGTAACATACCAATGACAAAGGGAACAACGTATGTTGTTATGCGGTCTGACCGATAAAGATCTTCGTAGAATATGTGGGAGCCAATATAAGCATCCAGGTTCCGCTATTGGTTATTGACCGGAGACGTGTCTCGGTCATGTCTACATTACTCTCGAACCCATAGGATCCGCACGCTTAAGGTTTCGATGACAGATATATTATGAGTTTATGAGTTTTGATGTACCGAAGGAGTTCGGGCTCCCGGATGGGATCGGGGACATGACGAGGAGTCTCAAAATGGTCGAGACGTAAAGATCGATATATTGGACGACTATATTCAAACATCGGAAAGGTTCTGAGTGATTCGGGTATTTTCGGAGGTACCGGGGAGTTACGGGAATACGAGGAAGAAGCAATAGGCCTTAATGGGCCTTAGTGGGAAGGACCAGGAGGTGGCGCGCGCCCCTCCCAAGCCCAGTCCGAATTGGACAAGGGGTTTGGGGCGCGGCCCCTCTCTCCCTTCCTTCCCCTCTTCCCCCTTTCCCCCCCTTCTCCTAGTTGGACTAGGAAAGGAGGAAACCTACTCCAACTAGGAGTAGGAATCCTACTCCCTGGCGCGCCCCTCCTAGGGCCGACCTCCACCCCCTTGCTCCTTTATATACGGGGGCAGGGGGACACCCCATAGACACACAAGTTGATCCACGTGATCATATTCTTAGCCGTGTGCGGTGCCCCCTTCCACCATAATCCTCAATAATATTGTAGCGGTGCTTAGGCGAAGCCCTGCGACGGTAGTACATCAAGATCATCACCACACCATCGTGCTGACGGAACTCTTCCCTGACACTTTGCTGGATCGGAGTCCGGGGATCGTCATCGAGCTGAACGTGTGCTAAAACTCGGAGGTGCCGTAGTTTCGGTGCTTGATCGGTCGGGCCGTGAAGATGTACGACTACATCAACCGCGTTGTGCTAACGCTTCCGCTGTCGGTTTACAAGGGTACGTAGATCACACTCTCCCCTCTCGTTGCTATGCATCACCATGATCTTGCGTGTGCGTAGGAATTTTTTTGAAATTACTACGTTCCCCAACAGTGGCATCCGAGCCTAGGTTTTATGGTTTGATGTTATATGCACGAGTAGAACACAAGTGAGTTGTGGGCGATATAAGTCATACTGCTTACCAGCATGTCATACTTTGGTTCGGCGGTATTATTGGATGAAGCGGCCCGGACCGACATTACGCGTACGCTTACGCGAGACTGGTTCTACCGCCGTGCTTTGCACACAGGTGGCTGGCGGGTGTCAGTTTCTCCAACTTTAGTTGAGTCGAGTGTGGCTACGCCCGGTCCTTGCGAAGGTTAAAACAGCACCAACTTGACAGACTATCATTATGATTTTGATGCGTAGGTAAGATTGGTTCTTGCTTAAGCCCGTAGCAGCCACGTAAAACTTGCAACAAACAAAGTAGAGGACGTCTAACTTGTTTTTGCAGGGCATGTTGTGATGTGATATGGTCAAGGCATGATGCTAAATTTTATTGTATGAGATGATCATGTTTTGTAACCAAGTTATCGGCAACTGGCAGGAGCCATATGGTTGTCGCTTTATTGTATGCAATGCAATCGCCCTGTAATGCTTTACTTTATCACTAAGCGGTAGCGATAGTCGTAGAAGCATAAGATTGGCGAGACGACAACGATGCTACGATGGAGATCAAAGTGTCGCGTCGGTGACGATGGTGATCATGACGGTGCTTCGGAGATGGAGATCACAAGCACAAGATGATGATGGCCATATCATATCACTTATATTGATTGCATGTGATGTTTATCTTTTATGCATCTTATCTTGCTTTGATTGACGGTAGCATTATAAGATGATCTCTCACTAAATTTCAAGATAAAAAGTGTTCTCCCTGAGTATGCACCGTTGCCAAAGTTCGTCGTGCCCAGACACCACGTGATGATCGGGTGTGATAAGCTCTACGTCCATCTACAACGGGTGCAAGCCAGTTTTGCACACGCAGAATACTCAGGTTAAACTTGACGAGCCTAGCATATGCAGATATGGCCTCGGAACACGGAGACCGAAAGGTCGAACGTGAATCATATAGTAGATATGATCAACATAGTGATGTTCACCATTGAAAACTACTCCATCTCACGTGATAATCGGACATGGTTTAGTTGATTTGGATCACGTGATCACTTAGATGACTAGAGAGATGTGTGTCTAAGTGGGAGTTCTTAAGTAATATGATTAATTGAACTTAAATTTATCATGTACTTAGTCCTGGTAGTATTTTGCAAATCATGTTGTAGCTCAATAGCTCGCGTTGTTGCTTCCCCGTGTTTATTTTGATATGTTCCTAGACAAAATTGTGTTGAAAGATGTTAGTAGCAATGATGCGGATTGGATCCGTGATCTGAGGTTTATCCTCATTGCTGCACAGAGGAATTATGTCCTTGATGCACCGCTAGGTGACAAACCTATTGCAGGAGCAGATGCAGACGTTATGAACATTTGACTAGCTAAATATGATGACTACTTGATAGTTTAGTGCATCATGCTTAACGGCTTAGAATCGGGACTTCAAAGACGTTTTGAACGTCATGGACCATATGAATGTTCCAGGAGTTGAAGTTAATATTTCAAGCAAATACTCGAGTTGAGAGATATGAAGTCTCCAAGAAGTTCTATAGCTAAAAGATGGAGGAGAATCGCTCAACTAGTGAGCATGTGCTCAGATTGTCTGGGTACTACAATCGCTTGAATCAAGTGGGAGTTAATCTTCCAGATAAGATAGTGATTGACAAAATTCTCTAGTCACCATCACCAAGTTAGTAGAACTTCGCGTTGAACTATAGTATGCAAGGGATGACGAAAAACGAATCCCGAGCTTTTCATGATGATGAAATCGATGAAGGTAGAAATCAAGAAAGAGCATCAAGTGTTGATGGATGACAAGATCACTAGTTTCAAGAAAAGGGCAAAGGGAAAAAGGGGAACTTCAAGAAAAACAGCAAGCAAGTTGCTGCTCAAGTGAAGAAGCCCAAGTCTGGTCCTAAGCCTGAGACTAAGTGCTTCTACTGCAAAGGGACTGGTCACTGGAAGCGGAACTACCCCAAGTGATTGGCGGATAAGAAGGATGGCAAAGTGAACATAAGTATATTTGATATACATGTTATTGATGTGTACTTTACTAGTGTTTATAGCAACCCCTCAGTATTTGATACTAGTTCAGTTGCTAAGAGTAGTAACTCGAAATGGGAGTTGCAGAATGAACAAAGACTAGTTAAGGGTGAAGTGACGATGTGTGTTGGAAGTGGTTCCAAGATTGATATGATCATCATCGCACACTCCCTATACTTTCGGGATTAGTGTTGAACCTAAATAAGTGTTATTTGGTGTTTGCGTTGAGCATAAATATGATTTGATCATGTTTATTGCAATACGGTTATTCATTTAAGTAAGAGAATAAATTGTTGTTCTGTTTACATAAATAAAACCTTATATGGTTACACACCCAATGAAAATGGTTCGTTGGATCTCGATCGCAGTGATACACATATTCATGATATTGAAGCCAAAAGATGCAAAGTTAATAATGACAGTGCAACTTATTTGTGGCACTGCCGTTTAGGTCATATTGGTGTAAAGCGCATGAAGAAACTCCATGCTGATGGGCTTTTGGAATCACTTGATTATGAATCAGTTGATGCCTGCGAACCATGCCTCATGGGCAAGATGACTAAGACTCCGTTCTCCGGAACAATGGAGCGAGCGACAGATTTGTTGGAAATCATACATACTGATGTATGTGGTCCAATGAATATTAAGGCTCGTGGCAGGTATCATTATTTTCTGATCTTCACAGATGATTTGAGCAGATATGGGTATATCTACTTAATGAAACACAAGTCTGAAACAGTTGAAAAATTCAAAGAATTTCAGAGTGAAGTGGAGAATCATCATAACAAAAATGAAAGTTTCTACGATATGATCACAGAAGTAAAATATTTGAGTTACGACTTTGGCCTTTAGTTAAAAACAATGTGAAATAGTTTCACTACTCACGCCACGTGGAACACCACAGCA
The DNA here is from genome assembly GCF_002162155.2 of Triticum dicoccoides. NCBI lineage: Eukaryota > Viridiplantae > Streptophyta > Magnoliopsida > Poales > Poaceae > Triticum > Triticum dicoccoides. The sequence continues at coordinate 638,990,837 of NC_041384.1, read as the reverse complement.
TAATGGTGTGTCCGAACGTCATAACCGTACTTTATTAGATATGGTGCGATCTATGATGTCTCTTACCGATCTACCACTATCATTTTGGGGTTATGCATTAGAGACAGCTGCATTCATGTTAAATAGGGCACCGTCTAAGTCCGTTGAGACGACACAATATGAACTGTGGTTTGGCAAGAAACCAAAGTTTTCGTTTCTTAAAGTTTGGGGCTGTGATGCTTATGTGAAAAAGCTTCGACCTAATAAGCTCGAACCCAAATCGGAGAAATGTGTCTTCATAGGATACCCAAAGAGACTGTTGGGTACACCTTCTATCACAAATCCGAAGGCAAGACTTTTGTTGCTAAATTCGGAGTTTTTCTAGAGAAGGAGTTTCTCTCGAAAGAAGTGAGTGGGAGGAAAGTAGAACTTGATGAGGTAACTATACCTGCTCCCTTATTGGAAAGTAGTTCATCACAGAAATCTGTTCCTGTGACTACTACACCAATTAGTGAGGAAGCTAATGATGATGATCATGTAACTTCAGATCAAGTTACTACCGAACCTCGTAGATAAAACCAGAGTGAGATCCGCACCAGAGTGGTACGGTAATCCATTTCTGGAGGTCATGTTACTTGACCATGACGAGCCTACGAACTATGAGGAAGCGATGATGAGCCCAGATTCCGTGAAATGGCTTGAGGCCATGAAATCTGAGATGAGATCCATGTATGAGAACAAAGTATGGACTTTGATTGACTTGCCCAATGATCAGTGAGCCATTGAGATTAAATGGATCTTCAAGAGGAAGACGGACGCTGATAGTAGTGTTACTATCTACAAAGCTAGAATTGTCGCAAAAGGTTTTCGACAAGTTCAAGGTGTTGACTACAATGAGATTTTCTCACTCGTATATATGCTTAAGTCTGTCCGAATCATGTTAGCAATTGCCGCATTTTATGAAATCTGGCAAATGGATAAACAAAACTGCATTCCTTAATTGATTTACTAAAGAAGAGTTGTATACGATGCAACTAGAAGGTTTTGTCAATCCTAAAGGTGTTAACTAAATATGCAAGCTCCAGCGATCCATCTATGGACTGGTGCAAGAATCTCGGAGTTGGAATATACGATTTGATAAGTTGATCAAAGCATATAGTTTTATACAGACTTGCGGTGAAGCCTGTATTTACAAGAAAGTGAGTGGGAGCACTACAACATTTCTGATAAGTATACGTGAACGACATATTGTTGATCGGAAATAATGTATAATTTTGTGGAAAGCATAAAGGAATATTTGAAAGGAGTTTTTCAAAGAAAGACCTCGGTGAAGCTGCTTACATATTGAGCATCAAGATCTATAGAGATAGATCAAGACGCTTGATAAGTTTTTTCAATGAGTACATACCTTGACAAGATTTTGAAGTAGTTCAAAATGGAACAGTCAAAGAAAGAGTTCTTGGCTGTGTTACAAGGTGTGAAATTGAGTAAGACTCAAAGCTCGACCACGGAAGAAGATAGAAAGAGAATGAAAGTCATTCCCTATGCCTCAGCCATAGGTTCTATAAAGTATGCCATGTTGTGTACTAGATCTATTGTATACCCTACATTGTGTTAAGCAAGGGAGTATAATAGTGATCTAAGAGTAGATCACTGGATAGCAGTCAAAATTATCCTTAGTGGAATAAGGAAATATTTCTCAATTATGGAGGTGACAAAAGGTTCGTCGTAAAAAGTTACGTCGATGCAAGTTTTGACATAGATCTGGATGACTCTAAGTCTTGATCTAAATACATATTGAAAGTGGGAGCAATTAGCTAGAGTAGCTCCATGTATAGCATTGTTGACATAGAAATTTGCAAAATACTTACGGATCTGAATGTGGCAGACCCGTTGACTAAACTTCTTTCACAAGCAAAACATGATCACACCTCAGTACTCTTTGGGTGTTAATCACATAGCGATGTGAACTAGATTATCGACTCTAGTAAACCCTTTGAGTGTTGGTCACATGTCGATGTGAACTATGGGTGTTAATCACATGGTGATGTGAACTATTGATGTTAAATCACATGGCGATGTGAACTAGATTATTAACTCTAGTGCAAGTGGGAGACTGAAGGAAATATGCCCTAGAGGCAATAATAAAGTTATTATTTATTTCCTTATATCATGATAAATGTTTATTATTCATGCTAGAATTGTATTAACCGGAAACATAATACATGTGTGAATACATAAACAAAGAGAGTGTCACTAGTATGCCTCTACTTGACTAGCTCGTTAATCAAAGATGGTTATGTTTCCTAACCATAGACATGTGTTGTCATTTGATTAACGGGATCACATCATTAGGAGAATGATGTGATTGACATGACCCATTCCATTAGCTTAGCACCCGATCATTTAGTATGTTGCTATTGCTTTCTTCATGACTTATACATGTTCCTATGACTATGAGATTATGCAACTCCCGTTTGCCGGAGGAACACTTTGTGTGCTACCAAACGTCACAACGTAACTGGGTGATTATAAAGGAGCTCTATAGGTGTCTCCAAAGGTACATGTTGGGTTGGCATATTTCGAGATTAGGATTTGTCACTCCGATTGTCGGAGAGGTATCTCTGGGCCCTCTCGGTAATGCACATCACATAAGCCTTGCAAGCATTGCAACTAATGAGTTAGTTGTGAGATGATGTATTACGAAACGAGTAAAGAGACTTGCCGGTAACGAGATTGAACTAGGTATTGAGATACCGATGATCGAATATCGGGCAAGTAACATACCGATGACAAAGGGAACAACGTATGTTGTTATGCGGTCTGACCGATAAAGATCTTCGTAGAATATGTGGGAGCCAATATAAGCATCCAGGTTCCGCTATTGGTTATTGACCGGAGACGTGTCTCGGTCATGTCTACATTACTCTCGAACCCGTAGGATCCGCACGCTTAAGGTTTCGATGACAGATATATTATGAGTTTATGAGTTTTGATGTACCGAAGGAGTTCGGGCTCCCGGATGGGATCGGGGACATGACGAGGAGTCTCAAAATGGTCGAGACGTAAAGATCGATATATTGGACGACTATATTCAAACATCGGAAAGGTTCTGAGTGATTCGGGTATTTTCGGAGGTACCGGGGAGTTACGGGAATACGAGGAAGAAGCAATAGGCCTTAATGGGCCTTAGTGGGAAGGACCAGGAGGTGGCGCGCGCCCCTCCCAAGCCCAGTCCGAATTGGACAAGGGGTTTGGGGCGCGGCCCCTCTCTCCCTTCCTTCCCCTCTTCCCCCTTTCCCCCCCTTCTCCTAGTTGGACTAGGAAAGGAGGAAACCTACTCCAACTAGGAGTAGGAATCCTACTCCCTGGCGCGCCCCTCCTAGGGCCGACCTCCACCCCCTTGCTCCTTTATATACGGGGGCAGGGGGACACCCCATAGACACACAAGTTGATCCACGTGATCATATTCTTAGCCGTGTGCGGTGCCCCCTTCCACCATAATCCTCAATAATATTGTAGCGGTGCTTAGGCGAAGCCCTGCGACGGTAGTACATCAAGATCGTCACCACGCCGTCGTGCTGATGGAACTCTTCCCCGGCACTTTGCTGGATCGGAGTCCGGGGATCGTCATCGAGCTGAACATGTGCTAAAACTCGGAGGTGCCGTAGTTTCGGTGCTTGATCGGTCGGGCCGTGAAGACGCACGACTACATCAACTGCGTTGTGCTAACGTTTCCGCTGTCGGTCTACAAGGGTACGTAGATCAGACTCTCCCCTCTCGTTGCTACGCATCACCATGATCTTGCGTGTGCGTAGGAATTTTTTTGAATTTACTACGTTCCCCAACAGACGAGTGGCTCGCTGTGGACGCCTGCATCGTCAAGTGGCTCTTCCTCACCATCTCCGGCAGCCTCTTCAACATGGTGAATGCCCGCGATCCGTCCGCATATGCTATGTGGACGCGCCTGTGTAATCTCTTCCTCGACAATCAACTGCAGCGCCGCGTCTTTCTTCAAGGGGAGTTCTTCACTATGCAGCAAAACGATCTTTCGAGCGACGAGTACTGCACGCGGCTGAAGGTTCTTGCCAATGAGCTACGCGATGTCGGCATGACAATCGATGACTCGGTCCTCCTCACCAACCACGTCCGCGGCCTCCACCCTGACCTTGGCCAGTCCGCCGCCAACCTCTCCCTCATCACGCTGACGTACGCGAAGGCGGTCACATACCTTCGCATGGAGGAAAAGCGTCTCCATCACACCGCTCGGCAGGCGACCCACGCTGCTCCCCACGTCGGCCTCGCCGCCGGTCATGGCTCTACTCCAATCCAGCCAGGGCCGCGCGCTCCCGCTCTTGCCCCGCCACCCGCGCCTGCGCCCTTCGGTGGCCGCAAGCAAAAGGGTCGCGGGGGCCGGGGCCGCAACTCCAACACGACGTCGCGCCCTCCTGCGCCCGCGGCGGCTGCACCTCCCCCTCCTTGGTTCTCGGGGTATAACCCATGGACGGGAGTTGTGCATGCCTACTCCATGCCCGTCCCCCGCCCACCAACTCCGAGCATCCTCGAGCCATGGCCGAGCACCCCTCAGGCGCTGCTGACCGCACCGGTTCCTGCCGCGTATGGCGCTGTCGCGGCCTACGGTGGCCCGTCGGCCTATGGTGGCCCCTCCGCATACGGCGGTGTGCCGGGGTATGGTGCATATGGTGGCGCCCCTCCGGTCTACGACCCGACGCTTCTCTCCACCCTCCATGCTACCCCCTCGCCGAGCGCCTACAACGGAGGCGGCGATTGGTACATGGACACCGGTGCCGCCGCTCACATGGCCTCCAACCCCGGTATCTTATCCCGTTCCGCTCCCTATCCCTTCTCCTCCCGCATCATGGTTGGTGATGGCAGCTCTCTTCCCATCACCCATCATGGTTCATCCTCTCTTCCGTTACCCTCTTCTTCTTTAACTCTCAATAATGTGCTTGTTTCACCATCCTTAATTAAAAATCTTTGTTCTGTTCGTACTCTTACTCGTGAAAGTCCTGTCACTGTTGAGTTTGACGCTCTTGGTTTTTCTGTTAAGGATGCTCGCTCCCGGAGGGTTCTGCACCGATGTGACTCTCTTGATGATCTCTACCCATGTGGTGCTTCTACTCGCAGTGGCCCGGTTGCTCTTCATGCCGACGTATCGCTTTGGCACGCTCGTCTCGGTCATCCCGGCGCCGACGCTCTTCATAAAATTTTGAGAACTTTTCCCTTTTCATTTAATAAATCAGCGGCTCACACTTGTCATGCTTGCCGCATCAGAAAATACGTTCGTCTACCGTTTTCTTCATCTTCATCGATTGCAACTTTTCCCTTTGATGTTATTCATTGTGATGTTTGGACATCCCCAGTGCCTAGCAATTCGGGTTTATCATATTACCTTGTGATTTTAGATGACTTTTCACACTTCACTTGGACTTTTCCGTTATGCCGCAAATCCGACGTCGCCTCCACCCTTCACTCATTTTATGCCTATGTCAACACCCACTTTCATCGCATCATTGCTCATCTTCAAACCAATAACGGAAAAGAATTTGATAATCTCGCCATTCGCCATCTTCTATCCACGCATGGCACTATTTTTTGCTTAACTTGTCCATAAACATCCCAACAAAACGGCCGTGCCGAACGTGTTCTCCGCACCCTCAATGAGAGTGTCCGCGCCTTGCTCTTTCATGCACACATGCCACCTCGCTTTTGGCCCGATGCGCTCGCCACCGCCACTCTCCTTCTCAACCTCCGGCCGTGTAAACCATGCTGGAACTATACCCCTCACCATCTTCTGTTCGGGTCTCCTCCATCATATGATGATCTTCACGTCTTTGGTTGTTTGTGTTATCCCAACATCACCGCTACTGCGCCACACAAGCTCGCACCACGCTCTCTCGCTTGTGTCTTTCTTGGCTATCAACCCAACACCAAAGGCTTTCGCTGCTTCGACCCGGTCTCTCGTCGAGTGTTCGTCTCACGGCATGTTTACTTTGATGAAGCTGTTTTTCCCTTTGAGCAGGTTTCATCGACAGCAGCTCCGACCTTGGACGCTCCCACTCGACGGTCTCGGGGAGCCCTTGTGCTTCCTTCGCCGTGCCCGCCCTCTTCTTCCGCCGGCCCCCCAGGGCTCTCGGCAGGGTCTCACTTACCGGCTCAGGAGGAGCCGGCTTTGCCTCGGTCGGTGTCACCCATGCACGTCGTGGCCTCCCCGCCACCCGCGGCCACTCCGCCACCCGCGGCTCCACCTGCGGCCCTGTCGCTGTCACCGTCGCGGCTACCCACGGCCTTGTCGTCGTCGTCATCGCGGTCACCCGCAGCCTCGTCCGCGGCTTCGTCGCCGCTGCTGGTACGGTCACCCGCGGCTTTGTCGATGGCCCCGTCGCCGTCGCTGACGCTGCCAACCGCGGCTTTGCCCGCGGTTTCGTCATCGCCACCTGCGGCCTCGCCGCCCTCGTCACCCGCCGTCTCAGCCGCGGTTACTCCGTCATCATCGGCGGTCCCGTCTCCGGCTTTGCCTGCCGCCTCGTCACCGGATGTCACTGTCACCTCACCTTCTCCCGAGGCTGTGGCTCCTCCTCGACGGCGGCCTCGGCCACCACCTCTGCCGCCTCATCATTCTATGGTGACACGCGCCAAGGACGGGATCCGGCAACCGAACCCTCGCTATCATAACCTCAGTGTCACGGTCGTCTCACCCATGCCGTGCTCGGTGCACTTTGCACTGAGTGATCCGCATTGGCTTTCCGCCATGCGCTCTGAGTATGATGCCCTCGTTGCCAACCGGACCTGGACGCTGGTTCCCCGTCCCCCTGGTGCTAACATTATTACTAGCAAGCGGGTATTCCGGCACAAGTTTCTTCCGGATGGCTCTTTGGACAGGTACAAGGCCCGCTAGGTTGTTCGTGGCTTTGCGCAACGTGCCGGCGTTGATTTCTCGGAGTCCATTTCTCCGGTTGTCAAACCGGCCTCGATACGCGATGTTCTTCAGCTTACTACATCTCGTCATTGGCCTGTTCATTAGCTCGACATCAACAACGCCTTTCTTTATGGTCATCTCCAGGAGCGTGTTCTATGTCAGCAGCCCACTGGTTTTGTTGATCCCACTCGGTTTGATGATGTCTGCTTGCTCTCACGATCTCTCTATGGTCTGAAGCAGGAGCCTCGTGCTTGGTATCACCGCATTGCAACATTTCTCACTGCTCTTGGGTTTCGCAGCACCACCTCGGACACGTCGCTCTTTGTGCTTCATCGAGCTGATCATGTCGCCATGCTTCTCTTGTATGTTGACGACATTGTCATCACCGCCTCTCGCGCGGACATACTTCGCGACATCATCAGTCGTCTTGGTTCTGAGTTTCGACTGAAGGACTTGGGCGCATTGCACTTCTTCCTCGGCATTAATGTGCGACGTGATGCCTCCGGATTTTTTCTCCATCAAGGACAGTATGTTCTTGATCTCCTGGATCGTGCTGGTATGACCGACTGCAAGCCTGCTGCCACCCCTGCCGAGGCTAAGCCGAAGCTTTCTGCCACTGTTGGGCAACCTGCTACCGATGCCGCTCTATACCGCAGTATTGTTGGTGCTCTTCAGTACCTCACGCTCACCAGACCAGACATTCAGTTTGCGGTCCAGCAAGTTTGCTTGCATATGCACTCGCCCCATGACATTCACTGGTCCTTGGTCAAGCGCATTCTTCGGTATATTCGTGGCACACCGACCTTCGGTCTTCGTCTTCGTGCTTCTACCTCCACCGAGCTGCTTGCTTACGCTGATGCGGATTGGGTTGGCTGTCCCGACACTCGACGGTCCACATCGGGATATTGTGCCTTCTTCGGTGACTCTCTCATATCTTAGTCCTCCAAGCGGCAGCCCACCGTCTCTCGCTCGAGTGCCGAGGCCGAGTACCGTGTCGTCACCAATGTTGTTGCCGAGACATATTGGCTCCGTCAGTTACTTGGCGAACTTCGGGTTTCCATCCCGAAAGCCATGATGGTTTACTGTGATAATGTTTCGGCCACCTATCTCGCAGCCAACCCAGTGCAGCACAAGCGCACCAAGCATATTGAACTTGATGTTCACTTTGTCCGCGAGAAGGTACAGTTGGGTCAGCTTCGTGTTCTTCATGTACCGACCACCCAACAATTTGCCGACATTATGACCAAGGGGCTTCCAACCGCTGCATTCCAGGAGTTTC
>NC_041384.1:638960629-638982258 GCF_002162155.2 Triticum dicoccoides | reverse complement strand
GTTGAACGTGACATATCTTGTATTTCTAATCTTATCTTCTCTAGCCTTGTATAACTAACTCCTAGAGATATGGTAGGATTAGTTACCTTGTCAGGCAAGACATCCTGTGTATATAATGTAACCTACTCCATGGAATACAATGAGTTGCACCAAATATCCTCTCTACAGTGACGAGGTGCTAAGGCCCAGAGGGGCGCTGGTGCGTGGCCAGGCGGGGTTGGTTGCACGCAGGTAGAGGTTGCCTTGTGGCTCAGACGTGAGCAGGCTGGAAGGCTACAGAGCAAAGTGCTAGCGAGTAGTGACACAAGATTTGTGAAGAAAAAAACTGCAACGTGTGGTGTATACATGTCGTGGACAACAATGGTATAAAAAAGAGGAGCAATGGGACTTGTTGAGGCATGCATGGTGCAGCCACGGAAGATACCATGGAAGTAACTTTTTTTGGGTTGCATTGCTAATTGCACACGTGGTTTTACCAGGAGGTTTGCAGGTTGGTGACACGTGCATAAGGTTCGGAGGAGCATGGAGCGCATCAGGTTCATGCATACACAGGGCGTTAAAACAATGCACGGAGATGTGCGGCGGACAAGATGCGGGGTGGAGCATGGTTGCAGTCGAATAATTTCGGCTGGGTCGGACTGGACAGTCTGATGGATCAACGTGGATGTCGGTCAAAGCAGAAGATGGCAGTGATTTCAACGACGACGACATAGGAGCGTGATGCTGATGGTGGCCAAATTCTGGGGCGTGGAAACACGTGGTGCAAGCCTGAGGGTTTGTGCGGCTTCGACAAGACTGTGGCGCAGGGTTGATTCAAGGCAGTGTACACATGAGAGCTTGAAGTCGACGGAGCGTGGGATAGCATAGCGCAGCTACATGGAGTCATGTTGAAGGTGGAGCTGGAGTCTGACGGAGGACTTCACTCTCTGCTGATGGAGGGGCTACGACGTAAATGCATGGAGAGTCGAAGCCTATTTTAGCGGGATAACGAGAGACACGTGGATCGGACTGGGTACCAGTGGTCTGATGAAGACGTGATACTCGGCATCGGTCGGTGATGATCAGTGGTTCTCTGTAGTGAGGGTTGAGTGGTGTGGGTTCGCGACCTTGGGAGACTCGACCAGGATAGTAGAGGCTCGACGCAGTGATAGCGGCGAGGCGTGCGGTAAGCACGGGACACAGCGACAGACCAAGGCACTAATGGTGAAACATGTGGTCACACAAAGTGTGCAGGGTGCTGAAGCAGTGTTGACGAGTACCAGGTTCAAGTTGGTGACTAGATCTATCGAGTTTGACATGTCAGGTGGATTAGAGTGGACCATAGGGAATCTGAGAAAGTGTCGGAAAATTTGAAATTGTCAAAGGCTGAGAGAGTACATGGCCGTATATTCTGTGGTGTTCGGTGCACATGAGAAAAGTGCGGATGACAAATACAGAAGGAGGTGGAGTGCTATAGCCGTGGGACATGTCAGAGACTATCCAGGAAAAGGGTGAGACAACTGTGGATTTGACTCAGGGTGAGACAGGGCGACAGCGAAATCCCTTCGAGTTCCAAACAAGCAGTCAAGAAAGAGTGGTGACGTTGAGTTCAGATAACTCTTATATGTGGTGTCCAATATGTGAGTTGTTTATTTTCACGCAGACAGTGGTCGGTGTGTGATGGCGTTGAACGGATTCTCCGGAAGTTGAGAGCACAAAGTAGAGTAATGAGGAACTTAATTTTGCTTGAGTGTTGACTGTGAAGAAGACGAGAAGGGACTACAGTTGCAGGTGGAGTCATATGGAGTCTGGGAGTAGCAGCGGTGCTCATGGTGTATCTCAAGTCCAATGTACATGAAGGTTCGACGCATGGATGAATCCAAGATGGTGAAGAATATTCGCCAAGGTGGAGTTTGTTAGAGTTGTGTCGAATATTATTGTACAAGGTAGGTTACAGTTGGATTTGTAGTTGTATTGTGTTTAGATAGGATATAGAGTCGTTTCACACGATGTAACATATATCCTAGGTCTCTCATATATAGCGAGGGTAGACACACGATGTAACCTATGCCAACATAATAGCACATGCACGCGGAGGAACCGGCGGCGTGTGCCGGCGCCCGGGTGGCCAGGGTGCGGTATTGTGATGGTGCCACGGGGAGGAGCGCCCGTAGTCAGGCCCCGGAAATGTAGCCATATCGGTGAACCTCGTTAACAAATCTCAGTGTCGTGCTTCATGTAATTGCTTGGTTCTTGATGGATCGACGGTGGCTTCAGATTAATTCTAACACCCCGAAGGGCCAACCTGGTATCTTGGCACCCCTCCCCCCCTCTCCAAATTCTCCTACTGCTTTTCCAATGAAATTTCTCACTGTATGAGAGGTGGCTTTGTTCACCCCTCTCTCTTGGATTTGGGAAGAAATCGTCTGCATGCCCAACTAAACTACATGAGAAGCAAAGTATGGTAGATTTTCATTGGTTATCATAGGACACCCGCCCCCTCATTCGAGCTAACTTGAGTTGCACCAATCTTATTAATGGCTCATTAACATTGATCTTCTTACCCCCAATGACTCACCATAAGCGAATCCTTTAGCACTGACATCGACTTTAATCACCTCACCTAACATCTCCACAATTTTTAGTGGCAATGGATGATATCGAAGATTAAATGTCCGCTTAATAATTCTAACTCATATCTACAATTTCTCAAATTTTCAGTCTGCTGGGCAAGACCGGTGATACAAAATCTCCAACACTACTGCATACATCCATGGGCCTCCGTCCAAAATCCTATCTCTATCCTATTTTCCCTCAAGATTGGCCACACACATTTTTCTCCAACTGAGTTAAATGAGAAACCTCTCGGGTTACCCCGCCCTAGGAGTAGAGAATCTACAATTGTGTTCACATGTAGCATTTTCGGTGCAGAACCTTGCTAATCAGCGCCCACTACGGGAGCCCCTGATTCTCCACCTGGTCATCCACTATCAATTATGTGCTTTACTTCTCCGGCGAAGGCACCCTTCCCACCATTCTCTCCACTCCCCCACCATCCTTGCCCCGATTATCCGAGCTTACCATGTCCGTCGCCCTCCACCAAAACCCTAGTTCTCGACGTGCCCACCAAGGTTGGGTGGGACAATAGGAAACCCCCCACAATCAAGCTCAAGTGCGACAACCCAACGGATGAGGCGGGCACTGACCTAACAGGTCAGATAGCACTACCACAGGAATCATGATCGTGCCCCGGAGATCAGAAATCACCATCCATGTTGCCGCTCGGAACCCTAACAAAACGATTCAGGGCTTGCCTCTGGAACAGCCTTGTTAAAACCCAGGAACTTGTAGAAGCAGGGACTGAGAAGTCGTCGATGTAGAGAAGACACTCACGACTGGGTTATGGATAGACCGTCTCTCCTAGAGAAGCTGGTACCAAGGAGGGTCTGAAGCTAACCCGAACTCCATGGGACACAAACCTCGTAAGTTCCCTGGCGGAGCCATATTGGGTCGAGCTTCATCGAACTAAAATGAAACTAGAGAATCAAAACACGTCGCGACGCCATCCCCTTTGCAAGGAGCCGCTGCTGTGGACGTCAGACCGAATGTGTGTTGATGGACACCATCCTCCCGTTACCACTATGAGGAAGGGTATTGACATGGGGAAAGTTGAGGAATCATTACTTTGATAGCACCCGTTGTCCCAACTTCATCGTCGATGAAGAACACAACTTTTTTTCGTTCCCCCATCCCCTCCCGTCGCCGTAGAGGCGAGAAGAGGGCAGGGAACCCATGCCGCCGCCAGCGGGCCGAGGGCAAGTGTTGGGCGCTTCCTACAAGCGAAACCCTATAAAGTTACTGTGCAACACATGACATTACGAGAAACAACATAAACCCATGACAATCTGTGGTTGAAATCGCGAAAACCCACCGTTTCTCATTTGTTTTTCTAGAAAAAAAAATGTACAACTCAGACGCAATGGCCGAGAAAATTTTCTCACAGCTGTCAGGCTAGAAGAGGTAAAATTGCATATAGCAGTGTGGAAAAGGAGCTCGGAATGCTACGGGGATCCGCGTTGCCGTCGGGCTCTGCGCTGGGAAAGACCGGGTAGGGACGTGCAGGTGCATGTAGCACAGTGGCACGATGCCCGCCCTGGCCCTGCGCACGCGGCTGTCTTGCGTGCACAAGCATGTGGCGGATCATGCGTCCATGTGCATGTGCTGCTGCTTCCGCTGGCTGGCACTGGCAGCTGCGCAATCTCACACACACTCACAGCGGCAAAGAAGTTCCCAAAGAAAGGCAGGCGGGCAGGCGCACGACGCCGTGGGAGCACCACATGGATCCGTTGATTGGCGATGCCGGTGCGCTGATCTCGCTACAGCAGAACCAAACCGATTCGTCGCCGCAGAAAGCCAGAAAAGGCTCTTTAACAGAGGGACGAAGCCGAACCCGGCCTTTTTCCCAGAACTGACGCCGAATCCCTTTCCGTGCCTGCCCAACTCGCGCCCCCTGCAGTCCTCCGTTCCAGGTCACCTCTGAAAGCTTCACGAGACTGACCACACGAGCGATGCTGGAGACCACGCGAGCTTGAGAAAATTGGGAAAACCGGGCGCACGAAGCACACCACGGGGACGGGGTCCGGGCGAGTCGACACGTCGCGCGGCATTGATGGGCATGGCAAGATAAGAACTGAAAATGTGGATGTGCGGATCTTCGTGGTGACGTGCGAGTGCGACCGCTGTGTATGTTTACGGGCGGCTGGCCAAGTCTGAGACGGCTGCGAATGGGGTGGCGCTACGCTTGTTCAGAGAAGAAAACGCCGTGGCTCTGCTTGATTGCTTACAGTTACAGACAGTCAAGGTTGCCGGTCTGGTTTGGCGTCGTGCCAGACTGACGTGACGACGGGCCGGGTCAGGGGAGTGGGAGCGGCAGCGGGAGATGGCGGCTTCGATGATTGCGAGGAGGGGAATATGAGACGAGAATATCCGTTTGGCAGGACGCGGATGGCATTGGTAGCAGCATATCCTGATCCTAGTGGGTGCCCAGCTTCTTTCTTTCTCACTCCTGGAAGTGGAACGGGCCAGCCAATCGGTGCCCGTGCTGTTAACTCGTTTGGCACCCTGTTCCTAGTTGTTCCTGCGCGATCTCCAAACTGGGGGTCAACCTATGACGGCACCGGTGGTCTTCTTTGTTGAGATGGAAGCACCGGACTACTACCACGTATAAGATTTGTCTAAAGTCAAACTACAAAATGTTTGTAATACTCCCTTCGTAAACTAATATAAAAGCGTTTAGAATACTAAAATAATGATCTAAACGCTCTTATATTAGTTTACAGAGGGAGTAGTTGTTTGATACCCTGTTGGTACTTGTTCCGATTCACTTTGATTATTTGTTCTACTGTACCTCACTAGCTGCTTTTTTTTTCTCTTCTTCTTCTTCTTTTTCTTTTTGAGCGGACCTCACCTCACTAGTACGTAGTAGCTGCTTGACGGCTGTTACACAAAGCATCAGACTTCAGACAAGAACCTGCGTTCAAGCATGGAAGGTCGTCCGCTTATTATAAGGGAGACGGATGGCCCAGGCCCAGCCCAACAGATGAAAAGGCCGGCTACGTGTCACAGTAATCCGTGAATTAGCACTAAAAAAAGTAATCCGTGAATTTCGCTCAAGGATCAGATTAGCACTGTCAGGTCCCTTCAAAAAAAGAAACTAACCAGGGAACGTTCGGTTAAACTACTACCTCCATCTCATAATATAATATTAGAACATTTTTAGCTGTTACTAAGAAAAAGAACATTTATAGCTTGAAAAATGTTCTTATATTATGGGGCAGACGGAGTGCTGATCTAAAAAAGGGTTCCACTCCTAACTTTTGCTTACCGAAATTTCAAGGGCTAAATACACACCGAGTCACTGTCAAGCACCCAAACAGAATTATAAAGTAGCGCAGTATAATTCTAAATAGCTGGCAATGAGTCCAAATGTAAGCATGCCGTGCCTAAGCGCTTTTCCGGACAAATTTTATGCATGCAAATAGTGCACTTGCGACTTCAAGTGATGGGCGATCTTGAGCCTTCACATATAATGGAAACTTATTCCTCCAACAGAATGTCCACAATACAGCTGAGCTACCAGTTCCTCCGCAAAATGGGGAGCGTCGCGTCAAAAAAGATCTAACCATTATACACTGACGGTCAGGGTACACACAAGGAACAACACACGGTGTGGGAAGAATTTCCTATAGCTATGTGCACTGCAAAGAGAGGCGTAAACTATCAACAAGCAGGGGCAAAACTTTACGCGTTGAACAGCTTACGGAACGGCCCGTCCTTCCGGTCTTTGGCCGCCTCTGTCAATGCTAGGAACCTCTTGAACCCCGTCGTGGCGGCGCCGCGCCCGAGCGCTGCGGCGCGGGCGAGTACGTCCTCCCGGTTGGCCAGAGCGCCCGTCAAGGCGGTGGACATGCTCGGTGACGCTGCGACGGCTTGGGTTGGGAGCGGGACTGGTGCCATCGGGATTGATGCTGTGGCTGTGGCAACTGGTGGCGCGGCTGTGGGGGTAATGGTAGGGTGCTTGATGCTGGGACTGTGCTTGTTGAAGTCTTCCAGTATAGCTTGTTGGTCTGCTTTCTTCAAGCCCTGTGGCAACGCGCAAAGAGCAACAGAAACAATGAAGCTGTGTTAGGCAACCATACCGATGGAAAGCTGCACCTGGCGTATAAGGAGTTCAAATTTTTAAGCAAAAACCTTAAGCTCAAGTATCCGCTGAAACTCAAGAGGCGTGCCTTCTGGAAGGAGAGCACGGTAGGTACTGGCAACAGAATCAACTGGTGACAAAATAACCTGCATTGAGTAATGTTATTAGCTTGATCCTATCTGGGTGTAATGCAAAGTGCCTTTCCACAGTACTCGTGTAGACCATCGAAACCTAAATTCATTTTTCCCAATTTACCTTGAGGAGTGCTTCAGCTTTGCTCATTTCCCGGGTTACAAACTTTGAGTAGCTAGCCGCAACTGTAGTCTGTTACACACAATACAAAAAACCAAGTGTGAGGTACGAAAAATAACGCAAAAAAAAAGTCTTTTTGCAACCAAGTATAAAGTGCAAATATGCTGCCTTGTGAAGCCAACAAAGCAAATTTATTGCACTCATTGGCTGCCAACCTTCTTTGAGTAACATTTTGAATTTGAACAATTCTAAACATATTTTACTATTTGCATGGCCAATTTCTTTCAAAGATTCAATGAAGACTTAGTACAAAATAATTACTACTCCACCTGGCTGGTTTCCTAAACCAGTCACTGTTAACTGAAAATACGTAGGCTATGCAGTATGGCGTGATGATTTTGTTCTGGCAAGACAAGGTTACCTGTTTCCCAAGAGCTGGGATGTCCAATAGAACAGTCTTAACCGCTTGAGTATCCAAAAGCATCTGAAGAAACAATGCAAAGTGATGAAATCTGTGCTAAATAGTAGTACTAAATAGCTTTTTTAAATTCATACGCACCTGCTGTGCACCAGTTTCCGATATGTGCTTGCACTTGTATATATTGAGATAAAACCGAGGACCAAGCGAGGCAGCCAGCTGCAGCACAACAATGAAAAAGGTATAATAAACAACGTTGATAGAAAAACAAGTGATAAGGACCTACAAGGTTTTATCTATAATAAAGAAAATGCTGAACTTACTTTGTCGAGGAAATACTGGAAGTAAGTAGGTGAAAGCAGGCTACCTAGCGCAGGAACGGTACTGGACAAAATAGAGCTGATACAATTCACGTACCTGGAATGGAACAATGTAAAACTTAGCTTCAAATAGAGTAGGGAAAAACTCAGTGAAACCACTTAGCAGTTATTTATAAAGTTGAATAAACTGAAGAATACAGCGTTCCAAACTTTCAATGAACTGATTTTTATGACAATAAATATGTAGTGCAAACATATTTGTGCTCGAGTGTGCTAGTTTTAGCATGAGCCATTGGTTGGACTATTTAGAAAAACCCGATGGGGCGATAACTTCGAATTTTAGGGGATTGCATGCAAATTCTGCATCCATGCTTCTGCCATGAGAGTTGGTGTATATGCATCTCTTTACAAGTAACGGCATGCCGCTTCCCATAATACAGACCCCAATTGGCAGTTCATATCAAATATCCTCTTCTTTTCAGTCAGAGAAAACCAACTACATCAGCTATGAGATATGTGACATCATTGCAATTTTATGGAACAGATACATTTTTCACAGCCCATGAAATATAGGCCATGGGGCAGTGAGTGGCTTAGCATAACTTCATATTACTTTCAAATATTAGTGGGGGGTGTGCTATAAAGGGGATTTGGCAAAATCCTACTCGGATTGATCGCCGACACTTTCAAGAGTCGACCATGGAACGCGAGTCATTGCAACCATTTCAGCGTCAAATTTGGTTTCTACGCCATGCACAAGTGTCATCAATGCTTTTGTGATCACAGCTGAGAATTCATCCTGCAAGCATTGAAGTATTAAGATATTTCCTAGAAATCTAATAGTGATATTAGAATTAGGTAGAAAGAAGAATAAAACAGAAAGATCAGTCACCTGAACGTCAGACACGTCCACCTTGTCAGAAAACTGAGAACTAATTATCTTAGCAACATTCTCAGCTAGCTCACCAGACTGCCAAATTTACAGAGAAAGTTAATTCACATGAGCATACAGAGGCATCACACACATGCAAGCACAGACATAAGGAAAGATTAGGTACATGCTGCTCCGTACTAAGCTTCCCTCTCCTCCAACCAACTTTGCACCGAGACTGACAACAGGCCAGCTATGCTGACAAACCAGCATGTATGATGCCGTTTTTTGCTCAATTGCAATCAGAATAGTATACCATCTTTTTTTAATCAAGAAACGTAAAGCTATTGAAGGGACTTTCACCCAGGAAGCACTGTGCGGCCCATCTCTGGTGCCACCCACTTCCAATGCCAGCTTTCTGATGTGAAATGCATGGTGGCTGGGTCTTATGACGAGGGACTGGAAAAGTGCCAGGTGTTATGCTATGGGCATCACAACATGGTACGCTTGGAGAACTGTGGAGAAGGGCTAGGTAACTGAAAATATGCAGGGGTTCGATTCCAAAAGTAACCAATGTTGGCAGCATGTGTTACACACTTGTTTGCAGTGGTTTTTTTTTTGAAGTGCGGTAATAATTTATGACACATAGCTAACTTTCCCCAGAAGGGGAAGAAACGTTTTGGTGAACAGCAGAACTGTAAACATTTACTGGAGAATAGAACGCTACTACTTGAATGCATAAACCTAGAATTTATTTAGTCCGAACATGTTGTTTCTGTCTCTCCAAGCAAGTTCCATAATTCTTGTCGTGGACAGTAATTTATTTCTGTTTTCTTCTACACCTACCAGCTATGGCTTAATAGAAAGAAAACTTACCGTTTGGTGACAATATTCTGCGGTATTTACAATGTAACATATCATTTTCTCGTCCCTGTCAGAGGTCTGCAGTGCCCACAGAACATAAAATGCTGTTACCAGATGAGGAAAACAAGTGATCGAAAAGCAACCGGTGCAATGATGATTGTCATACCCTGATCTGCCCGTCGGTACCAGTAGCAGCTGCAACAATGCCAGTACCACCTTTTGGCAACCTGGCATATAATTTTGCTGCATAGGCCTTAAGTATTCTTTGAAATACCTAAAAACAAATGTATTTCATCATCAATGAATCTGTTTAAATTTATCAGATGTGATAACTTATAAAATCGGCAGACAGAACCATAGTCGCTGAACTAATAAACGTGTGTTCAGTTGAACCATATGGTTGATTATTCAAGGTTATTTCATGGCGCATTCTTGTTCTGTAGGATGATACCTGTCCTATACTCTTTTTAACAATTGAACAGTGGATAAGAATCAACATTAGACATTGCAAGGAAACATATATGGTTCTCCATATGCAGCAATTTTCAGTGATGGAAATGCCAAATCACCTAATGTCGAGTCCATATTAAATTTTAGCACACCTGGATCAAGCATCATTATACATAGCAAAACAAAATGCTCAATAATCACATATGGAGAAAGTCGATGGAATTGGAAAATTAAAGAAAATCTGAGAGGTGCGCAAACAGTATGCATGAAGGCATAACATTTGGAAAGAACATGGAATTATCCATACAAAGGAAAACTGTTAACAAAATCTGGAAACACTGTATACCTGAAACAAGTTGAATAATGTTTGGTTCTTTGTCAATGCACTGCACCTCTTTAAGCTTCTTCTAATTACCAAGAACACCTGCATAAGAGAAATTGCAAAGCAGATTAACATAATGTTTTGAAATATGTTGTGGACCATCAAATGCAGATTTGCACATGAGATCTGCTACGGACGGCTTCAGGAAAAACAAACATAGTTATAGCACACCGGCAAAGTTTTGACCAATCTTGAATTGCTATTTGCTATCAGTCACATGTAGTAAATTTGCCAGAAACAAGATTTCGAAGTAGCAAGAATCATTTCCCATACCTGCATGCTGCTTGATAGAATGTTTGTTTGACTCCCTTCCTCAATTTCCCATTTTTCTTCCTGCCAGCATAGAAGGGCGAAATCAAGCTAAGCAGGCTCAAACACCAAGAGTTCAAACTTTTAAGTATGTCTATACTTGTCTAGCGTACCTGGATAAGTTTATCTAATTGTTCGACCAAAGATTTCTCCTCTAGTTCTATGTACACAGCCATGTATGGCTCAAAACAAGATGATATAATCCCATGAAAGTTGAACTGCCAGAGTATAGAGCAAAATATGATATATATGAGTATATGACACATAGCTCGTAATTCAAAGAAGTAATAAACATGCACTGGCCCATAGTTGATAAACTACTAACCCCAGCACCAGGAACTGACAAATCTTTCTGCTTCTCTTTGTCCTGCCAGTAAAGAATTGCAGAAGAGTTGGAAAGAAAATATCAACAGAGGAAGAAAACAGTTGAGACTAAGCAAGTAAGCAGCAAATACTTGTTCAGCTTCATCATTGGGCACTCCCAGTTTCTTCTCGTATTTCTTCCGTATATCTGAAACAATTTTATTGTGTTCCGTACCCTCATTTTCATCATCACTTTCCAGCTCTCTATTCCGAGCAGTCGTGGTTCCTCCACTGAATTTCTCAGCCAGTTCTTCCTCAAATTCAAGGGTTCTTTGCAACGCCTGCATTGCACGAATCGCAGAGTGTTTGGCGCAGAAGTTCCATATCGTAAATGAATGATTGCACACTCAGTTAAAACATTCGACATATGTAGTATGACACAGCTCATAATCCAAGATATAAGCTGCTACGGCATTAATGCATTATGTTGTACATAATTCCGTTACTTCATTGATATTTGTCGCATTAAAACCAACAGAAATCTAACAGTATACCAGAAGCAAGATGAAACCAATAGAAAAATCATCCAAAAGATAAAATGATTTGATATGATATAGGTATCAGTCGTCTGCACAAAATGGTAAGACAAAGGGCACATAGTAATTCCCATCTGTCACCCATACTTCCAAGAAATAACAAGCAACTTACCAATAATAAAGTTGCAACATCTGGCTTTTCTTTGAGATTATTCAGGATATCGACAAGTTGGGTCCTGGAAAAGAAGCAATTTGTTACCAGTAAACTAATTCGTCCAGCAGAAGATAATAATTGATCTGACATCTGAATGGTCAAATATAATTAGTGACATGATGCATAAAAGAGGATGTAAACTAAGTTAAGTGATGGTTGCTTTAGTTCTATGTAAAACTCCGTGCTTGGCGAAGAAAAGTAGGAAGTTCATAAAATGCAAAAGTGGAGAAGCAAAATCAAACCTTGTAATCTTGCAGAACTGGATACACAACAGATAATCAACATGCCAGGAAGGTGGAAATATTTTCCAGGTATCTTCATTTGACCGCAATCGACGCTTAATCCATGCATATCTCCTTTCAGTCTTGTCTAACTTGGCCAATTCTGTTCCCCCAAAGAAGCATCAGAATAATAATGGAGCAACATGTACACACATTTGTAATAAAGTGAACTAGACAACTGATGTATGTAACATATACAAGGTTTTGACCTGCTCCGTCAAAGATCTGCTTATACGAGATAAGCTCCTTGCTGCAAAAATTCTTTACTAGTTCTTCCCTCACGGACGGTTCCAGAGCATCAACCACCAAACAAGCATCAGATAGCTGCTGCAATAGATCCTCATCTTCTGTTTCCTTCCCAGTCCCTAAGCTGCAAAGTTATACTAATTTGTGGATCTGTTTCATAGTTTGAATTATATAGCAAACAAAATAGTTGGTTAATAAATACTCCCTCCATCTAAAAATAAGTGTCTTTGATTTAGTACAATTTTGTACTAAAGTTGTACTAAATCGAAGACACTTATTTTGAGATAGAGGGAGTACAACTTTGGCAGTGCTTCAATGTGTTCCCATTTCTCAGGCATGAAATAGTCAGGATTCCCAAACTGCCGGTCCAGCAGGGAAAGTATTTGATAAAGTAGCCTATTTAGGGAATATAAATTTTTATGGCTTTTTCAATCAAGTTATTTGCTATTCACTGGATTCGAACTATAGCCGCTGATAAAACCTCACTCATTGAGTGATAATACTTGAAAAATGACGAGGAAATGAAAAGGTGCCACTTCCCAAGTTTGGACACCTGTTTCTAGCTTACTCAGGGATTAACTGTCATTTGCATTGATCTTACTTGCAGTACCTGACTGGTTTACTACTCCAGATAGTGTTGCTACCAAGGACAAAATAAAGTTCATTTGTTGTGTACCTTGTAAAATCTGAATATACATGAGATTTGAGGATTTTCTTGATGTTCTTGAGTTTCTCTCTGAGCTCTGATATTTTTGGCACATCCCGATAGGCTTCAAAATGACTGCACAGCTGGTTCACTGCCTGAAGGAAAAAAAGGGTAATGAACTTTCCTGAATAACATATGCACACAAATAAAAGCACCAGCATGCCAATTCAAAATGGTTACAGTAAGAGGTAGCATGGAGATCAACGCTAGAAAGTTTGCAGATGTATCGCCGATTAATGTGTCCTACACGCTTACCTCGAGTTGTGCAGCTGCTTCTTTGTACTGACGCTTTGAGGCCATGACCTGAAGTTGCTCGACAGCAGAAACTGGACATGACATATGCACATTATGAATTAGCTTAGGTAGATGTATTTTTTCTGCTGAACATTTCTTTTTAAGCACAGTAGCGCGTACTCCAAATAAAGGGAAGTAAAGAAACTAACCAAGCATAGTAAGGCGGTGAAGAGCCGTTATTGTAGTTGTTATATGCCTCTTGGCGCAATCCAACTTCTTTATGTCCCGGCAGATTTCTTGAACCATTGTTTCACTTTGTTCAGCCTTCGTTTTTATTTCACGTATCTTATACATTAGTTCCTGTTAGTACAGAGCAAAGTTAAACTCCAATCATTCCATAAAGTATTCACTCCAGTACCTGATTAACATCCTACCCTTTTCCCCTAAATAGACATCCTACCCTTTCCAGAGCTAATCCAACTACAGCTTAGTAAGACTTGCCACTCAATCGATTATCGAGTAAGTTCATTGTGGGCAAAATGCAAATCATACAGAAAGGGGGAAGTATAACCTGAACAGCATTTGTGGCTGCAGCAAGTTCTTCCTTGGCCTTGGTTCCCGAGTTACTCTGTGGAGTAGCAATATCTTCCCGTTATCAGATATAGTATAACCATAAGCAACAATAAGCAAATACCAAACAATTCTGGAGCATATTCAAAGTAAATTCACTGCAATTGCATCATCATAATACCACACTACTTCCTCGTACCAAAGTACATAACACATCAGTTCTAAATGCAAAGAGCGTGGATATTGCGAACCACAACACTGCTACAAATGGATCACGAGATAACGAGCCCGAACCTGCTGCCGGACGGCGGCGAGGATGCTGGCGTCCACCCGGCGAATCTCGCTCTGAATCTTCTGCATCAGCGGCTCGACCCCCGACAGCGACGCCTCTGCCAAGCCGCAGAAGAACAAACGCAAGCTGTAAACCCTATAATCCTCGAGCAACCAATGCTAAATCTCGGGACAGCGAAGCTCGAAACGAGCGCATTGCCGCCGCCGCAGCAGCAGCATCGCGAGCGAGCAGCCTAGCCGAGGAAACGGGAATCGAATTCGAGCGGCGGGCGTACCGGTGGGGAACATCTGGTTGATGTACTCGAGGGCGCTGGACTTGTCCATGCCGGGCAGAGATCTCGCCGCCCCGAGCGCTGGCTCCCCGAGGATCTGGAGGGTTCTAGAAGGATCTGGGAGCAGGGGAGCGCGACTGGAAGGGGGCCGATCCGATGGGACCCGGGCGGTTGGGGAGCGGCTCCCTCCCGCGTGCGCGGGGGAGGAAATGGAAGGCGGGGACTCGTCGGCGGGGTCGTCCGCGTCGGCGTCGGCGTCGCCCGCTCGACCGATTTGTGCTCGGCGGCGGTGGGCGCCGAGTCGTGACGAGTCGGTTGCTGGCAGGTGGAGCCCCGGTATACCCGCTTTCCTGCTCTGAACCCGAACTTCATCACTGGTAGTCAGGCTATTTTTTTTTAACTTGTTGGTCGAGTAAAATGAAATGCACGTAGTGACTTTCTTGCTAGTGAGGGGGGCATGCAGAATTAGTGAGCTAATAATGGTACGAATATTCAAATATACTCCCTCCGTCTCAAAATTCTTGTCTTAGATTTGTCTAAATACAAATATATCAAGTCACGTTTTAGTATTAGATACATCCGTATCTAGACGAATCTAAGACAAGAATTTTGGGACGAAGGGAGTACATAAGCTTCTAAAACCTACACTTAAAGTTCAAATTTCAAGGTTGGCGAGTTCCAACGAGGTTAGGGTTTGGTGGAGGAAGAGCCGAGCACGTAGCTTCTAACGCATTCACAAAGTAAGGGGGAAAGCCGATTACCACAACATCATCAAGCCCTCGCATGAATGCGTTGTTGATCAATGCTACCGCAACTAAGATCATATAGATGGTAACAAATCCGCTCGTTGCGCTCGTCGCTTTCCCACAATAGTGACTAGGCCCTAACAGTGACTTGGTCTAATTTTTTGAATTTTGCGTGGACTGCAAAGCGGGTATTTGGTGGACTTGGCTTTGCTCATGTAATTGTTGTATGGTCGTCCAAATCTTGGTGGCATAGTCGATACAAGTTTTCGTTGTGTCGATTGTGTAGTTCTTTTGGTACTGTTCATTGCTCTTGTTCATCTGTATGCTCATATAATTGCTTTTCTTGTTGATGTGTGTAGTTGATGCAGAGGAGAAATTGTTTACTGTGTAGTTGAATATTTCATTTTTTATTGTTGCGTAGTTGATGCAGGTTTTTTTGTGCAATTTTTTTTTAGTTTCACAGATGGATCGATGTGCCATCTGATCGTAATTTAACTCATGGATCTATGATATGTCATGATTTTTGTGATATATGGTGATCGCTGTGTATGCATGCAAGTTGCTATGCCAGATTGGAACAAAGATTAACTAAAGTAAAATCAGTGAAACATGGCTAAAATAGTGTGAAACCAATACCAGTTAAACAACACACCATTTCAGTTCAGTATAAAACTCAGACGGCAATAACTGAAAAGGACAGGGAACTGGACTTGGTGTCAAATTAAAAGAGCAACAGAGGAAATTTGGTGGAACAAAGGCACCATATGTTGTGGGGAAATAAGTTGCTTCCATAGTACTCCCCCTGTTCACAAATATACGATGTTTTAGATATTTCAAAGACTGCATACGGACTGAAATGAGTGAACACACACACTAAAACATGTCTATATACATCCTATTCAGAAAAGAATTAGAACATCTTATATTTGTGAATAGAGGAAGTAGTGGGGAACCAGGAACTCATACAAACTCTCAGGTGATACTCCCTCCGTCCGGAAAAACTTGTCCCAAGCTTGTCTCTCAAATGGATGTATCTAGCACTAACTTGATGCTAGATATATCCATTTGAGGGACAAGCTTTTCCGGACGGAGGGAGTACTACTGAATACTGATACTGGTGTTAACACAACTTCAAACCGGAGATGGTGTCGCCAAAAAAAAAAAAAAAAGAGACGGCGTTGTGACAACTGATCTTACAGTGAAAGTGAGTTGTGTTTGTAGCTAAAACTTTGAGGTGTTATGTACAGGGTACAGGTACAGTCGGTTCATGTTCGTGTCGCATGCCTGTTACAAACTTACAGTCAAATCCTACTCCAGAATTTCTTCAAACTCTGCCCTTTCTGAGTGACCGGCCACAGAAAACCTACCAGCGCAACTGCGGAGCCTGGGGGCTGATCCGCTGCACACGGATGGGAGCAGCCTTAGAGTCACCAAGCATAGCTTCTGAGTTGGCCCCTTGAAAGTTGACATTCCAGATACGAGGTTTGCATGGACAGGTCCTTCCTGTTCGAAGCTCCAGCGCAATGGATGAAAGGTCATCACCGTTCATCATCTCTTGCTCTACTGTTTCTTAGCCAACGCAAGGGCTTTTGCCAAGTTCGATTTGGCAGCATCAAGCAAGTCGTCAGACTTGACAGCCTTCTCGAAACAGCTTACAGCATCCTCCCAACGGCCCTCCGCGACAAACACAAGCCCCAGGTTGTTGTTGGCTGGGGCGTATCCGGGACAAATTTCCAAAGACCTGGATAACATCTTTCTTGCAAGTTCATACAGCCTGTGCTGCCGATAAAGGATCCCAATGTTCGAGAGGATTGCGTACGACTGCTGGCTTGACGATAGCACTAGTGCCCGTTTATACACAGTTTCAGAGGACGGATCATTCGATAACTGCAACGCAATACCTGTGTAAACAGCCATCGGTGCATACACATTAGTCATGCAGTTAATTCAGAAATAATGTTTAGGGAATCACAGATAATGATTGGGAGTTCTGGTAAATCAACTATGGCGGTGAAGTTCCTTTTCCAAAGGTATGACTTAGAGAGCATTGCTAGAATAATCAGATAACTTGATAAAATTTGAAGATTGATGGAACTTTAACCAAGTATACTAACAAGAAAATGTCAGACCGTTTATTTAAGCATATGACACATGACATTGACAAACATAAAAAAATAACATTCTGCTGGCTTGCTTACTCAAGATATATACTCCCTCCGTTCGAAATTACTTGCCGCAGAAATGGATGTATCTAGACGTATTTTAGTTCTAGATACATCCATTTCCGAGACAAGTAATTCCGAACGGAGGGAGTATATGACTAAACTGAGCTTCAAACTTACCGAGATTAGACCAAGCATAGCAGCATTCTGGGGAACGAGCTATTGCAGCCTTGAGAAAATTTACAGATCGACTAAACTGAGTTGTGCACATATTGTATAAGCCAAGCTGATGCCATTGAACAGCATCATCTGGGTCCTCTTGGATTGCCTGCAAATAAGATGTCAATATAATATTATCAATTTTTGCTGCTGTTTTCCAGTACCCATATTTTGCACTTTGTCAGTTCAGGATGAAGTGAATGGTTTCGTGGTGGTGATAGTTTGCAAACGTCACCTGCTTTAGTGTATAAAGAGCTCGCTCTTCTGCCTCATTTAGAATTGTCTGTTCACCATCATAAGCAGCTGCAATTTCATGCTGTGCCCTGTGAGCCATTGCCAACCCCGCCCATGCAACTGGGAGATCAACTACTGAAGTGGCTCCTTCTTTTAGAACCGTTGCCATCTCATTTGCAGCCCAGATAAGCTGATCATCAGAACATTGCAATCTTACAGCATCTCTGATACGGTGAACTGCAATAGCATACCGGGCAGGCATATGATTCGGTTCAAATTTTGCTGCCTGCAAATAATAGAAAAAAAAAAGAATGTGATATCTACTTTGCCCATTTACCAAACCATCAGCAACTTCGTCACAATGAAATGTTGTAACACTGGGACCATCTAGTAAGTAGTACCATAACAAAAAGGAAGTACTTCATGGTATTGAGTACGCTACAGTGTTAGGCAATGGTGGAGCTGGAGGGAGATTGGCTGGTGGACAAGCATTTCTCAACTTGAATATTGTAAATTTCACTGAAGTTACTATACCACAAACTCAGTGATAACAGCCAGGATCCACAGTTTAAACCAGTTGGAAGCTCCGTGACTAGTCCAGTTTGAGGTACTGGCAGGGCAAGCGCCAAGAACTACTACCTCCGTCCCATAATATAAGACGTTTTTGCAAGCTATGTTAGCTTGCAAAAACGTCTTATATTATGAGACGGAGGGAGTAGCTAATAACTCCAATATAACAAGCGCAGGACATCATGTCACAACACACGTGGTAACCAGCTGGCAAACAGGCCACAGTTTATTTGGATGAACCACAGTAGTGTTCTTAGCAATGGACTTCATGCACCTCCCCCCCCACCTCCAAAAAAACACATACAGAAATTTGCACACGGAAAAGAGACAAGACACATCAAAGAATGAATTGTCATTAAAAAATTACTAAAATCTGGTACCTAGTGTGCTTATAAGATATACAGTATCAATAAACAAGTGTATATGACAACTCATTTCAGCAACACTAAATAACAACAGTTGTTACCTGCTCCAAACACCTCTTTGAATTTCTATGTTCACCAGCCATGTAATATGCATTTGCAAGATTGACCCATATCGATGCAGCTTTAGGATCAGACCTCACAGCTGCAAGTAAGCACTCTTTTGCAGCAACTAAGGCTTCTTTCTGATGCAGATAAGACCCTGCACTGACAGTACCACTTGCCCCTGCTATGTGACAATGTATTAGGCAGCAACTAAAAGTAATATCCACTCATCAAAATACCATGATATAGATAAGCTTGGTTCTAAATGGCGACCACACAGCTTTAAGATAAGATATGAAAAGACTAAAAAGAGAAGACTATGGCAAAGACGTTGCTCGTGTACCTGCGGCCAAAGACCCATATTTACATAGAAGGAGAGCACCGTAGTTCACCAGAGCAGCTGGGTGACTTTGATCTTTCAGAACGAGCTCTTGAAAGCATTTTGTGGACAATTCTAGATCCCCACTGAAAATTGATAAATATATTAACAGTGTGAAACAAAGGAAAATGGGAATGGTAATTTCAAGTTCACACCTTTGAATATATGCAACACCAAGATTGGCAAGCGAGTCCAGGTAATCTGGAGCAACAGTCGTGAGAGTAGAAAAAACTGAGATAGCACTCTGGACAGGGTGAACAATCAGGTAGTATTCCAAGAAATTTCCTTTTAGGCACTGACATGTGACAAATCGAAAGAATCGCACCACAATCAGCATATTGGTACCTGAAGTTGACCACCCCGAAGAAGAACTAAACCGAGAATGTTCCAAACAGCGGCCTGCCTGGGGTCCAATTCAACTGAACTCTTCAGCTTAACAAGGATTTCACTCAATTCACTAGTGTCAAGCTCTTCGTCAAAACTATCACCCATGCTTGCTTGCAAAATACACTGCATGAGAAATAGCTGCATCAAGTGGCAGTTGGGGGAATACACAGCCAGAAGAGTAGCAAGAAAAACATAAACAGAAGGTAGGCTGATGAACCTGAGCATGGTGAATCCTCACTGATGAGAGTAAATCAGGCCTCCGCACTTCTTGTTCATCTTGTAGCAATATTTCAGACGACTTATCATATGCTATTATTGCCTGGCAGATTTCAGGAGTCGATTAAGCTCTATGCATATGTTACAGAGTTTAACTTTCCGAGGTGAAGGAACATTTACCTTCTGTGGCTGACCAAGCCTTTGGTACATCAAACCCAACATAAAATGGGCATGAGCATTCTTAGGCATCTTCCGGGCAACATTTACTAGAGCCTGCAAAACGAACATTAAGTTTGTAACCATAATCATACTGGGAATTCCCCTTCAAATCACCAACTTGCACTCAAAGCGATGGGATGACAACCCCGTGGTCGATACAATATTAAATGGAGTCTAAATGCAGTTTAACCTTTTTTGTATTAGAGATATAAAAAATAACTATGATGCTCATTCTCCGGTGGCATCTCTGATACTCACAGCTTTCAGGTTGCTAACTTTCTCCTCGCGTGAAACGGAAGCCCCTGGACAATGTTGCTCGACATCTGTTCACAAAGAACCCTAAGTAATCAATTCACTACAGAAAACTTTCCTTCCACTGCTTAGCATGCCTTACCTTCGCATTCAACAGTATCAGGCTCCTTCACCACGGTCGTGTTTTTTGCCAAACTACCCTCCTCGTTGCAACTCCTGCAAGTAAAATATACAAATTATCAATGCATATGGCCTAAGCACTCAACAGAGAACCAGGAAATTACCAGGCAAGTGATAATAAAGGTCATCAAGTGCTGAAGAGATGTGTGCTAAACTGCTAATTCTAAAAGACTGCTAAGCAAGCTTCGAACTTCGTTGGATGAGCATGTGCAGTAAACCTAGCAGTCCATGTAAAGGGATCGTGCTGAACTCAACACAATTCGCCAGAGAAGTTCAATGTTATGGCAGGATCACCCTCCCACGCAAAAAAAGAAAGAGAGAGCACATCCTAGGGTTATGACCTACGAGTGACGACCGTGAGTGCGCGAGGAAGAACGCCCAATTCGAAACTATTTGCAGGGGGGATGAACCCACGAGTAGCAGCAGTCCAGCACAGTCAGATCGAATTCGAACTCTATGCTCGTACCTAGTGGAGGAGTCGACGGGGACCACCGGAGCAGCGGCGGCGGCTTCTACGGCCGCGGCGGCGATGGCGGGGTTGGGTTTGGGGGTTGGTGGGTGATCCTCGCCGTCGCTCTCCGGCGGGTCGACGTTGAGGTCGGCGAGCATCATCGCCCTCGAGGGCGGCGGAGGCTGGGCCTCCAGCATCGTCTCCGCCCGTGTCTCCGGCGAGGGGGCGAGCTCCGGCCTGCGGATGCGCTGCCGCGTACAGTAGCGACGAGATGTCCTCCCTGTGGGTCGATGGGAGTGAGGCCGGGTCTGCGGTGGTACGTCGCCGTGGACTGCGTACAGTGGGCCGAGTGAGACTGCTACGGCGTGTAGCTGTGATGGGCCGCACTGAGGCAGGCCCAGCTACTCGTTGAGGCATGAACAAGGTCGAATGCATGGCAGCAACCATTTCTCAAAGAAAAAACTATTCCCTTTTCCTTGCCTAAAAAAGACCACTGCCTTTTCCGGTTCTAAAAAAAACTGACTCAGCTCGACGTTCCACAGGCATACTGTAGTGTGTGTGCGCCTACATTATAATTGGTGTTTCTAAAAAAAAATCACCGACTCAACTCAACATGAAGCAGACACTACTCGGGTTTAACATGAACTCACTCAAACACACACATCCTAATGCACAAGGCTTACTTATTTAGTACAACGTTCACATACCCATGTCTGTGCGAAATCGATCAACAAGCGTCTGCCTAGAAACTGACGTGGCCTCAACCAACGTCTACAGGTTCTCGAACCGCCGTTGATGGACATTGCCAATGATGCTGATGTCGTTGATGGTCGCAAATGCAACGCATCCTTCGTCCATTAGTGGCAGAACTACACAAAAATCTGGGGGAGGCAAAACACGAAATAACTTGTTTGGAGTGAGCAAAACACTTTCATTTTTCTACTGTATT
>NC_041384.1:638959096-638960480 GCF_002162155.2 Triticum dicoccoides | reverse complement strand
CAAAGAAAAAACATAGCAACAACGTCACACGTTGTGTCATGATGTTGCTTTTCCCGACGAAATCAAAGTAGGTGTCCAAGATGTCGCTCGGTGTTTCGGCTGACAGCAACTGCATCATCTCATCCTTGAAGATCGAGGAGAGCACCACGTACGCCATGGTTGTCACCCGAGTGATGACTGCTCCATGGCGGAGAATATGAACGGATGAATGTCGACCTGCTTCTCAGCCACATTGCTCACTGGAGAAGCACGAAGTTGAAGGTTGGTGACTCTGTCTTTCTGAACATGCGGTCAACGTGAAGATCGACTCGTCGCCGAGCGCACGAAGTGTGAGGAACCCGAAGGAGAGGGGGCGGCGGGAGGCGGTAGGAGAATTGCCTCCTGTAGATCTCATTGTCTGTGACAAGAGCTATTGCCGCCACCAAGCCCTAGGAGACCGTCGAGTTTGTATAATTCTAAAAATATATAAATAAATAAATAAATAAAGTGATAATTCAATACAGACTCAAAGTTCACAAAGTTTGACTTTGTTCCAAAATATCTAAAGTTTTAGCATTGTCCCAAGTCAAAGTTTTATGAGATTGCCTAGTCTATAGAAATTTTTTTGCTACCTTTTACTCCTCCATTCCTCTTCATATGTGTCATATGTAAAAAAAAAAAACAGGTGTTTAGATCTCGGATCTCTCGTGATATTTGGTAACATATACTAGTATCATAATACTCCTAGATATCACCCCTTGATGCATTGAAGTCATATACTAGTATATATTGAATTATCATTTTGTTTATTTATATATTTGTAGAATCCCAATATAAAGTTATGTCTATGATTTATTTGTTATTATATTTTTCTCGTTCGACACACTATACTATTTTACCACAACGCCTCCTACCTACCAAATTATAGTGTGCATACAATATTTAGATAAAGTCAAACTTTTTGAACTTTGACCAAGTTTATAGACAAAATGATAAACATTTACAATACCATATGAACTTGGTCAAGTTTTGTTCATAATTATATTTTGTGGATGATACCACATCATATCATAGACCATTTTAGATTTGTCTTAAAATATTGCCTACAATTATATTTTATGAAATGTATCATCAACACCAATAAAAAATAATTTGTTAATAGATGTCGGACACTATATTTCAATAATTATCATCTGAATACATGGTTCATATACTATTTAGATAACTATCAACCCCATTATAACAAACATTTAGCTTTTCCCATAGTTTTGGTTCCGCCTCATCTTCTTTGCCGTGGGTATGAGCAACAAGGCTGGCCATGTTCACCTTGTCATTTTTTTTCTTCTCATAATTGTCAAGCCATGAGAAAGGTAATGCAGGCAAGTTTCGGCCTTATCTCTATCTC
>NC_041384.1:638931167-638958956 GCF_002162155.2 Triticum dicoccoides | reverse complement strand
TCAAGCGACCAGCAGTCCATGATCAGAGCCGGAACCTCGTACCAGTTGTCAACCTCAGAACCGAGTGAGGCTGCTACGGCTGTATCAGTGCACTGAGGCAGGCCCAGCTACTCTTTGAGGCGCGGCATGGGCGAATGGATTTTCTGGCAGCAACTATTGCCTTATTCATTTGTTGTTCACAAATGCCTCAAAAGTATTGTTGTTCACAAATACCCCTAAAAAACAAATGACAGTTTGTTGTTTTCCAAAGCAATGTGGCCAGAGTCGGAAGAAGTATATTTTTTGTTGGATTTTCACTAGTAGAAAAAGGGTCAAATGTGAAGCACATTAGTGCCGGTTTGAATTTGAGCCGGCACTAATGTGATCATTAGTGCCGGTTCCAACGGCTAGGCGGGCGGACATCATTAGTACCGGTTCGTGGGCAACCTTTAGTACCGGTTCATGCCACGAACCGGTACTAATGAGGCCAGTGCGGCTGTGGTCAGGCTGGGGCCCCCACGAATACCTTTAGTACCGGTTCATGGCATGAACCGGTACTAGGGTTTCTTATTAAGCTGATTTTTAGTCCCACCTCGCCAAGGGAGAGGCAGTATGAGCGGTTTATAAGCCGTGAGTGCAGAGACAATGACGAAGAGGCGCAATGCTCACCTGCACGTTGATTAGCTTCAAGCCTTTCGGAATAGCATAGATTGCACTGAGTTATGTGCAGTGCAGTCTACATTATTTCGAAAGGCTTGAAGCAAACTAACCAGCATTGCACTTCTTTTTTATTTTTAATAACTTATTTGGACTCCGGACTTCCTGTGTGTTCATTATGCATCATTCAAAGCGACGTCATCAATTTCCAACATGTTCTGACATCATTTGTTGTTTTTCAGTCATTTACCTAATTTTTTAGAGAGCTAAATGACCGTGAAATTAAAAATCACTACAAAATGAACTGTGAAAATGTTGATACTTGGCATGGTATCATCATTTCACGAACATAGCATGTGCGAAAGAGTAGAGAGGGTCACGGCAAAAACTGGACGCACTTCGTGTACAAACTGGACAATCTCTTTCGGAGTATCAGGGTTTGGGACAAGAACTCATCTGTTACATGGGCACTTCAATATTTTTTAAACTTATTTGGACTTTGGACTTCTTGTGTGTTCATTATGCGTCATTCAAAGCAACGTCATCAATTCCCAACATGTTCTGACACCATTTGTTGTTTTTCAGTCATTTACCTAATTGTTTAGAGAGCTAAATGACCGTGAAATTCAAAATCACTACAAAATGAACTGTGAAAATGTTGAAAATTGGCATGGTATAATCATTTCACCCGCATAGCATGTGCGAAAGAGTAGAGAGGGTCACGTCAAAAACTGGACGCACTTCGTGTACAAACTGGACAATCTTTTTCGGAGTATCAGGGTTTTGGACGAGAACTCATCTGTTACATGGGCACTTCAATGTTTTTTAAACTTATTTGGACTCCGGACTTCTTCTGTGTTCATTATGCATCATTCAAAGCGACGTAATCAATTTCCAACATGTTCTGACATCATTTGTTGTTTTTCAGTCATTTACCTAATTATTTAGAGAGCTAAATGACCGTGAAATTGAAAATCACTACAAAATGAACTGTCAAAATGTTGAAACTTCGCATGGTATCATCATTTCACCCGCATAGCATGTGCGAAAGAGTAGAGAGGGTCACGACAAAAACTGGACGCACTTCATGTACAAACTGGACAATCTTTTTCGGAGTATCAGGGTTTCGGACGACAACTCATCTGTTACATGGGCACTTCAATGTTTTTTAAACTTATTTGGACTCCGGACTTCTTGTCTGTTCATTATGCATCGTTCAAAGCAACGTCATCAATTTCCAACATGTTCTGACATCATTTGTTGTTTTTCAGTCATTTACCTAATTGTTTAGAGAGCTAAATGACCGTGAAATTGAAAATCACTACAAAATGAACTGTGAAAATGTTGAAACTTGGCATGACATCATAATTTCACCCGCATAGCATGTGCGAAAGAGTAGAGAGGGTCACGACAAAAACTGGACGCACTTCATGTACAAACTGGACAATCTTTTTCGGAGTATCAGGGTTTCGGACGACAACTCATCTGTTACATGGGCACTTCAATGTTTTTTAAACTTATTTGGACTCCGGACTTCTTGTGTGTTCATTATGCGTCATTCAAAGCGACGTCATCAATTTCCAACATGTTCTGACATCATTTGTTGTTTTTTAGTCATTTACCTAATTGTTTAGAGAGCTAAATGACTATGAAATTGAAAATCACTACAAAATGAACTGTGAAAATGTTGAAACTTGGCATGGTATCATCATTTCACCCGCATAGCATGTGCGAAAGAGTAGAGAGGGTCACGACAAAAACTGGACGCACTTCGTGTACAAACTGGACAATCTTTTTCGGAGTATCAGGGTTTCGGACGAGAACTCATCTGTTACATGGGCACTTCAATGTTTTTTAAACTTATTTGGACTCCAGACTTCTTGTGTGTTCAGTATGCATCATTCAAAGCGACGTCATCAATTTCCAACATGTTCTGACATCATTTGTTGTTTTTCAGTCATTTACCTAATT
Source organism: Triticum dicoccoides (assembly GCF_002162155.2). Taxonomy (NCBI): domain Eukaryota; kingdom Viridiplantae; phylum Streptophyta; class Magnoliopsida; order Poales; family Poaceae; genus Triticum; species Triticum dicoccoides. The sequence continues at coordinate 638,956,349 of NC_041384.1, read as the reverse complement.
GTTTAGAGAGCTAAATGACCGTGAAATTGAAAATCACTACAAAATGAACTGTGAAAATGTTGAAACTTGGCATGACATCATCATTTCACCCGAATAGAATGTGCGAAAGAGTAGAGAGGGTCACGGCAAAAACTGGACGCACTTCGTGTACAAACAGGACAATCTCTTTCGGAGTATCAGGGTTTCGGACGAAAACTCATCTGTTACACGGGCACTTCAATGTTTTCTAAACTTATTTGGACTCCGGACTTCTTGTGTGTTTGGTATGCAGCATTCAAAGCGACGTCATCAATTTCCAACATGTTCTGACATCATTTGTTGTTTTTCAGTCATTTACCTAATTGTTTAGAGAGCTAAATGACCATGAAATTGAAAATCACTACAAAATGAACTGTGAAAATGTTGAAACTTGGCATGGTATCATCATTTCACCCGCATAGCATGTGCAAAAGAGTAGAGAGGGTCACGGCAAAAACTGGACGCACTTCGTGTACAAACTGGACAATCTCTTTCGGAGTATCAGGGTTTCGGACGAGAACTCATGTGTTACATAGGCACTTCAATGTTTTTTAAACTTATTTGGACTCCGGACTTATTGTGTGTTCATTATGCGTCATTCAAAGCGACATCATCAATTTCCAACATGTTCTGACATCATTTGTTGTTTTTCAGTCATTTACCTAATTGTTTAGAGAGCTAAATGACCGTGAAATTGAAAATCACTACAAAATAAACTGTGAAAATGTTGAAACTTGGCATGGTATCATCATTTCACCCGCATAGCATGTGCAAAAGAGTAGAGAGGGTGATGGCAAAAACTGGACGCACTTCGTGTACAAACTGGACAATCTCTTTCGGAGTATCAGGGTTTCGGACGAGAACTCATCTGTTACATGGGCACTTCAATGCTTTTTAAGCTTATTTGGACTCCGGACTTCTTGTGTGTTCAGTATGAATCATTCAAAGCGACGTCATCAATTTCCAACATGTTCTGACATCATGTGTTGTTTTTCAGTCATTTACCTAATTGTTTAGAGAGCTAAATGACCGTGAAATTGAAAATCACTACAAAATGAACTGTGAAAATGTTGAAACTTGGCATGGCATCATCATTTCACCCGCATAGCATGTGCGAAAGAGTAGAGAGGGTCACGGCAAAAACTGGACGCACATCGTGTACAAACTGGACAGTCTCTTTCGGAGTATCAGGTTTCGGACGAGAACTCATCTGTTACACGGGCACTTCAATGTTGTTTAAAGTTATTTGAACTCCGGACTTCTTTGTGTTCAGTATGCAGCATTCAAAGCGATGTCATCAATTTCCAACATGTTCTGACATCATTTGTTGTTTTTCTGTCATTTACCTAATTGTTTAGAGAGCTAAATGACCGTGAAATTGAAAATCACTACAAAATGAACAGTCAAAAAGTTGGAACTTGGCATGGGATCATCATTTCACCCGCATAGCATGTGCGAAAGAGTAGACAGGGTCACGGCAAAAACTGGACGCACTTCGTGTATAAACTGGACAATCTCTTTCAGAGTATCAGGGTTTTGGACGAGAACTCATCTGTTACACGGGCACTTCATTGTTTTTTAAAGTTATTTGAACTCCGAACTTCTTGTGTGTTCAGTATGCAGCATTCAAAGCGACGTCATCAATTTCCAACATGTTCTGACATCATTTGCTATTTTTTAGTCATTTAGCTAATTGTTTAGAGAGCTAAATGACCGTGAAATTGAAAATCACTAAAAATTGAACTGTGAAAATGTTGAAACTTGGCATGGTATCATCATTTCACCCGCATAGCATGTGCGAAAGAGTAGAGAGGGTCACGACAAAAACTGGACGCACTTCGTGTACAAACTGGACAATCTTTTTCGGAGTATCAGGGTTTCGGACGAGAACTCATCTGTTACATGGGCACTTCAATGTTTTTTAAACTTATTTGGACTCCGGACTTCTTGTGTGTTCATTATGCATCATTCAAAGCGACGTAATCAGTTTCCAACATGTTCTGACATCATTTGTTGTTTTTCAGTCATTTACCTAATTGTTTAGAGAGCGAAATGACCGTGAAATTGAAAATCACTACAAAATGAACAGTGAAAATGTTGAAACTTGGCATGGTATCATCATTTCACCCGCATAGCATGTGCGAAAGAGTAGAGAGGGTCACGGCAAAAACTGGACGCACTTCGTGTACAAACTGGACAATCTCTTTCGGAGTATCAGGGTTTCAGACGAGAATTCATCTGTAACATGGGCACTTCAATGCTTTTTAAACTTATTTGGACTCCGAACTTCTTGTGTGTTCATTATGCGTCATTCAAAGAGATGTCATCAATTTCCAACATGTTCTGACATCATTTGTTGTTTTTCAGTCATTTACCTAATTGTTTAGAGAGCTAAATGACCGTGAAATTGAAAATCACTACAAAATGAACTGTGAAAATGTTGAAACTTGGCATGGTATCATCATTTCACCCGCATAGCATGTGCGAAAGAGTAGAGAGGGTCACGACAAAAACTGGACGCACTTCGTGTACAAATTGAACAATCTCTTTCGGACTATCAGGGTTTCGGACAAGAACTCATCTGTTACATGGGCACTTTAATGTTTTTAAACTTATTTGGACTCCAGACTTCTTGTGTGTTCAGTATGCATCATTCAAAGCAACGTCATCAATTTCCAACATGTTCTGACATCATTTGTTGTTTTTCAGTCATTTACCTAATTTTTAAGAGAGCTAAATGACCGTAAAATTGAAAATCACTACAAAATGAACTATGAAAATGTGGAAACTTGGCATGGTATCATCATTTCACCCGCATAGCATGTGCGAAAGAGTAGAGAGGGTAACGGCAAAAACTGGACGCCCTTCGTGTACAAACTGGACAATCTCTTTCGGAGTATCAGGGTTTCGGACGAGAACTCATCTGTTACATGGGCACTTCAATGTTTTTTAAACTTATTTGGACTCCGGGCTTCTTTTGTGTGCATTATGCGTCATTCAAAGCGATGTCATAAATTTCCAACATGTTCTGACATCATTTGTTGTTTTTCAGTCATTTACCTAATTGTTTAGAGAGCTAAATGACCGTGAAATTGAAAATCACTACAAAATGAACTGTCAAAAAGTTGAAACTTGGCATGGTATCATAATTTCACCCGCATAGCATGTGCGAAAGAGTAGAGAGGGTCACGGCAAAAACTGGACGCACTTCGTGTACAAACTAGACAATCTCTTTCGGAGTATGAGGGTTTCGGACGAGAACTCATCTGTTATATGGGCACTTCAATGTTTTTTAAACTTATTTGGAATCCGGACTTCTTGAGTGTTCATTATGCATCATTCAAAGCAACGCCATCAATTTCCAACATGTTCTGACATGATTTGTTGTTTTTCAATCATTTACCTAATTGTTTAGAGAGCTAAATGACCGTGAAATTGAAAATCACTACAAAATGAATTGTGAAAATGTTGAAACTTGGCATGGAATCATCATTTCACCCGCATAGCATGTGCGAAAGAGTAGAGAGGATCACGGCAAAAACTGGACGCACTTCGTGTACAAACTGAACAATCTCTTTCGGAGTATGAGGGTTTCGGACAAGAACTCATCTGTTACATGGGCACTTCAATGTTTTTTAAACTTATTTGGACTCCAAACTTCTTGTGTGTTCAGTATGCATCATTCAAAGCGACGTCATCAATTTCCAACATGTTCTGACATCATTTGTTGTTTTTTAGTCATTTACCTAATTGTTTAGAGAGCTAAATGACCGTAAAATTGAAAATCACTACAAAATGAACTGTGAAAAAGTTGGAACTTGGCATGGGATCCTCATTTCACCCGCATAGCATGTGCGAAAGAGTAGAGAGGGTCACGGCAAAAACTGGACGCACTTCGTGTACAAACTGGACAATACCTTTCGGTGTATCAGGGTTTCGAACGAGAACTCGTCTGTTACAACGGCACTTCAATGTTTTTTAAAGTTATTTGAACTCCAGGCTTCTTGTGTGTTCCGTATGCACCATTCAAAGCGATGTCATCAATTTCCAACATGTTCTGACATCATTTGCTGTTTTTCAGTCATTTACCAAATTGTTTAGAGAGCTAAATGACCATGAAATTGAAAATCACTACAAAATGAACTGTGAAAATGTTGAAACTTGGCATGGTATCATCATTTCACCCGCATAGCATGTGCGAAAGAGTAGAGAGGGTCACGACAAAAACTAGACGCACTTCGTGTACAAACTGGACAATCTTTTTCGGAGTATCAGGGTTTCGGACGAGAACTCATCTGTTACATGGGCACTTCAATGTTTTTTAAACTTATTTGGACTCCGGACTTCTTGTGTGTTCATTATGCATGATTCAAAGCGACGTCATAAATTTCCAACATGTTCTGACATCATTTGTTGTTTTTCAGTCATTTACCTAATTGTTTAGAGAGCTAAATGACCGTGAAATTGAAAATCACTACAAAATGAACTGTGAAAATGTTGAAACTTGGCACGGTATCATCATTTCACCCGCATAGCATGTGCGAAAGAGTAGAGAGGGTTACGGCAAAAACTAGACGCACTTCGTGTACAAACTGGACAATCTCTTTTGGAGTATGAGGGTTTAGGACGAGAATTCATCTGTTACATGGGCACTTCAATGTTTTTAAAACTTATTTGGACTCGGACTTCTTGAGTGTTCATTATGCATCATTCAAAGTGACGTCATCAATTTCCAACATGTTCTGACATGATTTGTTGTTCTTCAGTCATTTACCTAATTGTTTAGAGAGCTAAATGACCGTGAAATTGAAAATCACTACAAAATGAACTGTGAAAATGTTGAAACTTGGCATGGTATCATCATTTCACCTGCATAGCATGTGCGAAAGAGTAGAGAGGGTCACGGCAAAAACTGGACGCACTTCGTGTACAAACTGAACAATCTCTTTCGGAGTATCAGGGTTTCGGACGAGAACTCATCTATTACATGGGCACTTCAATGTTTTTTAAACTTATTTTGACTCCGGACTTCTTGTGTGTTCAGTATGCATCATTCAAAGCGACATCATCAATTTCCAACATGTTCTGACATCATTTGTTGTTTTTCAGTGATTTACCTAATTGTTTAGAGAGCTAAATGACCGTAAAATTGAAAATCACTACAAAATGAACTATGAAAATGTTGAAACTTGGCATGGTATCATCATTTCACCCGCATAGCATGTGCGAAAGAGTAAAGAGGGTCACGGCAAAAACTGGACGCACTTCGTGTACAAACTGGACAATCTCTTTCGGAGTATGAGGGTTTCAGACGAGAACTCATATGTTACATGGGCACTTCAATGTTTTTTAAACTTATTTGGACTCCGGACTTCTTGTGTGTTCAGTATGCATCATTAAAAGGAACGTCATCAATTTCCAACATGTTTTGACATCATTTGTTGTTTTTCAGTCATTTACCTAATTGTTTAGAGAGCTAAATGACCATGAAATTGAAAATCACTACAAAATGAACTGTGAAAATGTTGAAACTTGGCATGGTATCATCATTTCACCCGCATAGCATGTGCAAAAGAGTAGAGAGGGTCACGGCAAAAACTGGACGCACTTCGTGTACAAACAGGACAATCTCTTTCGTATCAGGGTTTCGGACAAGAACTCATCTGTTACATGGGCACTTCAATGTTTTTTAAACTTATTTGGACTCCGGACTTCTTGTGTGTTCGGTATGCAGCATTCAAAGCGACGTCATCAATTTCCAACATGTTCTGACATCATGTGTTGTTTTTTAGTCATTTACCTAATTGTTTAGAGAGCTAAATGACCGTGAAATTGAAAATCACTACAAATGAACTGTGAAAATGTTGAAACTTGGCATGGTATCATCATTTCACCAACATAGCATGTGCGAAAGAGTAGAGAGGGTCGCGGCAAAAACTGGACGCACTTCGTGTACAAACTGGACAATCTCTTTCGGAGTATGAGGGTTTCGGACGAGAACTCATCTGTTACATGGGCACTTCAATGTTTTTAAAACTTATTTGCACTCTAGACTTCTTGTGTGTTCATTATGCATGATTCAAAGCGACGTCATAAATTTCCAACATGTTCTGACATCATTTGTTGTTTTTCAGTCATTTACCTAATTGTTTAGAGAGCTAAATGACCGTGAAATTGAAAATCACTACAAAATGAACTGTGAAAATGTTGAAATTTGGCACGGTATCATCATTTCACCCGCATAGCATGTGCGAAAGAGTAGAGAGGGTCACGGCAAAAACTAGACGCACTTCGTGTACAAACTGGACAATCTCTTTTGGAGTATGAGGGTTTAGGACGAGAATTCATCTGTTACATGGGCACTTCAATGTTTTTAAAACTTATTTGGACTCTGGACTTCTTGAGTGTTCATTATGCATCATTCAAAGTGACGTCATCAATTTCCAACATGTTCTGACATGATTTGTTGTTCTTCAGTCATTTACCTAATTGTTTAGAGAGCTAAATGACCGTGAAATTGAAAATCACTACAAAATGAACTGTGAAAATGTTGAAACTTGGCATGGTATCATCATTTCACCCGCATAGCATGTGCGAAAGAGTAGAGAGGGTCACGGCAAAAACTGGACGCACTTCATGTACAAACTGAACAATCTCTTTCGGAGTATCAGGGTTTCGGACGAGAACTCATCTATTACATGGGCACTTCAATGTTTTTTAAACTTATTTTGACTCCGGACTTCTTGTGTGTTTAGTATGCATCATTCAAAGCGACGTCATCAATTTCCAACATGTTCTAACATCATTTGTTGTTTTTCAGTCATTTACCTAATTGTTTACAGAGCTAAATGACCGCAAAATTGAAAATCACTACAAAATGAACTATGAAAATGTTGAAACTTGGCATGGTATCATCATTTCACCCGCATAGCATGTGCGAAAGAGTAGAGAGGGTCACGGCAAAAACTGGACGCACTTCGTGTACAAACTGGACAATCTCTTTCGGAGTATGAGGGTTTCAGACGAGAACTCATATGTTACATGGGCACTTCAATGTTTTTTAAACTTATTTGGACTCCGGACTTCTTGTGTGTTCAGTATGCATCATTAAAAGCAACGTCATCAATTTCCAACATGTTTTGACATCATTTGTTGTTTTTCAGTCATTTACCTAATTGTTTAGAGAGCTAAATGACCGTGAAATCGAAAATCACTACAAAATGAACTGTGAAAATGTTGAAACTTGGCTTGGTATCATCATTTCACCCGCATAGCATGTGCGAAAGAGTAGAGAGGGTCACGGCAAAAACTGGACGCACTTCGTGTACAAACTGGGCAATCTCTTTCTTATGAGGGTTTCGGACAAGAACTCATCTGTTACATGGGCATTTCAATGTTTTTTAAACTTATTTGGACTCCGGACTTCTTGTGTGTTCGGTATGCAGCATTCAAAGCGACGTCATCAATTTCCAACATGTTCTGACATCATGTGTTGTTTTTCAGTCATTTACCTAATTGTTTAGAGAGCTAAATGACCGTGAAATTGAAAATCACTACAAATGAATTGTAAAAATGTTGAAACTTGGCATGGTATCATCATTTCACCAGCATAGCATGTGCGAAAGAGTAGAGAGGGTCACGGCAAAAACTGGACGCACTTCGTGTACAAATTGGACAATCTCTTTCGGAGTATCAGGGTTTCGGACGAGAACTCATCTGTTACATGGGCACTTCAATGTTTTTTAAACTTATTTGGACTCCGGTCTTCTTGTGTGTTCAGTATGCATCATTCAAAGCGACGTCATCAATTTCCAACATGTTCTGACATCATGTGTTGTTTTTCAGTCATTTACGTAATTGTTTAGAGAGCTAAATGACCGTGAAATTGAAAATCACTACAAAATGAACTGTCAAAAAGTTGAAACTTGGCATGGTATCATCATTTCACCCGCATAGCATGTGCGAAAGAGTAGAGAGGGTCACGGCAAAAACTAGACGCACTTCGTGTACAAACTGGACAATCTCTTTTGGAGTATCAGGGTTTCAGATGAGAACTCATCTGTTAGATGGGCACTTCAATGTTTTTTAAACTTATTTGGACTCCCGACTTCTTGTGTGTTCATTATGCATCATTCAAAGTGACGTCATCAATTTCCAACATGTTCTGACATCATTTGTTGTTTTTCAGTCATTTACCTAATTGTTTAGAGAGCTAAATGACCGTGAAATTAAAAATCACTACAAAATGAACTGTGAAAAATTTGAAACTTGGCATGGTATCATCATTTCACCCGCATAGCATGTGCGAAAGAGTAGAGAGGGTCACGGCAAAAACTGGATGCACTTCGTGTACAAACTGGACAATCTCTTTCGGAGTATCAGGGTTTCGGACGAGAACTCATCTGTTACACGGGCACTTCAATGTTTTTTAAAGTTATTTGAACTTCGGACTTCTTGTGTGTTCAGTATGCAACATTCAAAGCGATGTCATCAATTTCCAACATGTTTTGACATCATTTGCTGTTTTTCAGTCATTTACCTAATTGTTTAGAGAGCTAAATGACCATGAAATTGAAAATCACTACAAAATGAACCGTGAAAATGTTGAAACTTGGCATGGTATCATCATTTCGCCCGCATAGCATGTGCGAAAGAGTAGAGAGGGTCACGACAAAAACTGGACGCACTTCGTGTACAAACTGGACAATCTTTTTTGGAGTATCATGGTTTCGGACGAGAACTCATCTGTTACATGGGCACTTCAATGTTTTTTAAACTTATTTGGACTCCGAACTTCTTGTGTGTTCATTATTCATCATTCAAAGCGACGTCATAAATTTCCAACATGTTCTGACATCATTTGTTGTTTTTCAGTCATTTACCTAATTGTTTAGAGAGCTAAATGACCGTGAAATTGAAAATCACTACAAAATGAACTGTGAAAATGTTGAAACTTGTCATGGTATCATCATTTCACCCGCATAGCATGTGCGAAAGAGTAGAGAGGGTCACGGCAAAAACTGGATGCACTTCGTGTACAACCTGGACAATCTCTTTCTGAGTATCAGGGTTTCGGACGAGAACTCATCTGTTACATGGGCACTTCAATGTTTTTTAAACTTATTTGGACTCCGGACTTCTTGTGTGTTCATTATGCATCATTCAAAGCAACGTCATCAATATCCAACATGTTCTGACATCATTTGTTGTTTTTCAGTCATTTACCTAATTGTTTAGAGAGCTAAATGACCATTAAATTGAAAGTCACTACAAAATGAACTGTGAAAATGTTGAAACTTGGCATGGTATCATCATTTCACTTGCATATCATGTGCGAAAGAGTAGAGAGGGTCACGACAAAAACTGGATGCACTTCGTGTACAAACTGCACAATCTCTTTCGGAGTATCAGGGTTTCAGACGAGAACTCATCTGTTACATGGGCACTTCAATGTTTTTTAAATTTATTTGGACTCCGGACTTGTTGTGTGTTCATTATGCGTCATTCAAAGCGACGTCATCAATTTCCAACATGTTCTGACATCATTTGTTGTTTTTCAGTCATTTACCTAATTGTTTAGAGAGTTAAGTGACCGTGAAATTGAAAATCACTACAAAATGAACTGTGAAAATGTTGAAACTTGGCATGGCATCATAATTTCACCCGCATAGCATGTGCGAAAGAGTAGCGAGGGTTACGGCAAAAACTGGACGCACTTCGTGTACAAACTGGACAATCTCTTTGGGAGTATTAGGGTTTCAGACGAGAACTCATCTGTTACATGGGCACTTCAATGTTTTTTAAACTTATTTGGACTCCGGACTTCTTGTGTGTTCATTATGCGTCATTCAAAGCGACGTCATCAATTTCCAACATGTTCTGACATCATTTTTTGTTTTTCAGTCATTTACCTGATTGTTTAGAGAGCCAAATGACCATGAAATTGAAAATCACTACAATATGAACTGTGAAAATGTTGAAACTTGGCATGGTATCATCATTTCACCCGCATAGCATGTGCGAACGAGTAAAGAGGGTCACGGCAAAAACTGGACGCACTTCGTGTACAAACTGGACAATCTGTTTCGGAGTATCAGGGTTTCGGACGAGAACTCATCTGTTACATGGGCACTTCAATGTTTTTAAAACTTATTTGGACTCCGGACTTCTTGTGTGTTCAGTATGCATCATTCAAAGCGACGTCATCAATTTTCAACATGTTCTGACATCATTTGTTGTTTTTCAGTCATTTACCTAATTGTTTAGAGAGCTAAATGACCGTGAAATTGAAAATCACTACAATATGAACTGTGAAAATGTTGAAACTTGGCATGGCATCATAATTTCACCCGCATAGCATGTGCGAAAGAGTAGAGAGGGTCACGGCAAAAACTGGACGCACTTCGTGTACAAACTGGACAATCTCTTTCGGAGTATCAGGGTTTCGGACGAGAACTCATCTGTTACACGGGCACTTCAATGTTTTTTAAAGTTATTTGAACTTAAGACTTCTTGTGTGTTTAGTATGCAGCATTCAAAGCGACGTCATCAATTTTCAACATGTTCTGACATCATTTGCTGTTTTTCAGTCATTTACCTAATTGTTTAGAGAGCTAAATGACCGTGAAATTGAAAATCACTACAAAATTAACTTTGAAAATGTTGACACTTGGCATGGTATCATCATTTCACCCGCATAGCATGTGCGAAAGAGTAGAGAGGGTCATGGCAAAAACTGGACGCACCTCGTGTACAAACTGGACAATCTCTTTCGTAGTATAAGGGTTTCGGACGAGAGCTTATCTGTTACATGGGCACTTCAATGTTTTTTAAACTTATGTGGACTCCAGACTTCTTGTGTGTTCATTATGCATCATTCAAAGCGACGTCATCAATTTCCAACATGTTCTGACATTATTTGTTGTTTTTCAGTCATTTACCTAATTGTTTAGAGAGCTAAATGACCGTGAAATTGAAAATCACTACAATATGAACTGTGAAAATGTTGAAACTTGGCATGGTATCATCATTTCACCCGCATAGCATGTGCGAAAGAGTAGAGAGGGTCACGACAAAAACTGGACGCACTTCGTGTACAAACTGGACAATATCTTTCGGAGTATCAAGGTTTCGGACGAGAACTCATCTGTTACATGGGCACTTCAATGTTTTTAAAACTTATTTGGACTCCGGACTTCTTGTGTGTTCAGTACGCATCATTCAAAGCGACGTCATCAATTTTCAACATGTTCTGACATCATTTGTTGTTTTTCAGTCATTTACCTAATTGTTTTGAGAGCTAAATGACCGTGAAATTGAAAATCACTACAAAATGAACTGTGAAAATGTTGAAACTTGAAATGGCATCATTATTTCACCTCCATAGCATGTGCGAAAGAGTAGAGATGGTCACGGCAAAAACTGGATGCACTTCGTGTACAAACTGGACAATCTCTTTCGGAGTATTAGGGTTTCGGACGAGAACTCATCTGTTACACGGGCACTTCAATGTTTTTTAAAGTTATTTGAACTCCGGACTTCTTGTGTGTTCAGTATGCAGCATTCAAAGCAACGTCATCAATTTCCAACATGTTCTGACATCATTTGCTGTTTTTCAGTCATTTACCTAATTGTTTAGAGAGCTAAATGACCGTGAAATTGAAAGTCACTACAAAATGAACTGTGAAAATGTTGAAACATGGCATGGTATCATCACTTCACCCGCATAGCATGTGCGAAAGAGTAGAGAGGGTCACGGCAAAAACTGGACGCATTTGTGTACAAACTGGACAATCTCTTCCGGAGTATCAGAGTTTCGCACGAGAACTCATCTGTTACATGGGCACTTCAACGTTTTTTAAACTTATTTGGGCTCCAGACTTCTTGTGTGTTCATTATGCATCATTCAAAGCGACGTCATCAATTTCCAACATGTTCTGACATCATTTGTTGTTTTTCAGTCATTTACCTAATTGTTTAGAGAGCTAAATGACCGTGAAATTGAAAATCACTACAAAATGAACTGTGAAAATGTTGAAACTTGGCATGGCATCATCATTTCACCCGCATAGCATGTGGGAAAGAGTAGAGAGGGTCACGGCAAAAACTGGATGCACTTCGTGTACAAACTGGACAATCTCTTTCGGAGTATCAGGGTTTCGGACGAGAACTCATCTGTTACATGGGCACTTCAATGTTTTTTAAAGTTATTTGAACTTCAGACTTCTTGTGTGTTTAGTATGCAGCATTCAAAGCGACGTCATCAATTTTCAACATTTTCTGACATCATTTGCTGTTTTTCAGTCATTTACCTAATTGTTTAGAGAGCTAAATGACCGTGAAATTGAAAATCACTACAAAATGAACTGTGAAAATGTTGAAACTTGGCATGGTATCACCATTTCACCTGCATAGCATGTGAGAAAGAGTAGAGAGGGTCACAGCAAAAACTGGACGCACTTCGTGTACAAACTGGACAATCTCTTTCGGAGTATCAGGGTTTCGGACGAGAACTCATCTGTTACATGGGCACTTCAATGTTTTTAAAACTCATTTGGACTCCGGACTTCTTGTGTGTTTAGTATGCATCATTCAAACCGACGTCATCAATTTTCAACATGTTCTGACATCATTTTGTTGTTTTTCAGTCATTTACCTAATTGTTTAGAGAGCTAAATGACCGTGAAATTGAAAATCACTAAAAAATGAACTGTGAAAATGTTGAAACTTGGCATGGCATCATTATTTCACCCGCATAGCATGTGCGAAAGAGTAGAGAGGGTCACGGCAAAAACTGGACGCACTTCGTGTACAAACTGGACAATCTCTTTCGGAGTATCAGGGTTTCGGACGAGAACTCATCTGTTACACGGGCACTTCAATGTTTTTTAAAGTTATTTGAACTCCGGAGTTCTTGTGTGTTCAGTATGCAGCATTCAAAGCGACGTCATCAATTTCCAACATGTTCTCACATCATTTGCTGTTTTCAGTCATTTACCTAATTGTTTAGAGAGCTAAATGACCGTAAAATTGAAAATCACTATAAAATAAACTTTGAAAATGTTGAAACTTGGCATGGTATCATCATTTCACCAGCATAGCATGTGCGAAAGAGTAGAGAGGGTCACGGCAAAAACTGGACGCACTTCGTGTACAAACTGGATAATCTCTTTCGCAGTAACAGGGTTTCGGACGACAGCTCATCTGTTACATGGGCACTTCAATGTTTTTTAAACTTACGTGGACTCCAGACTTCTTGTGTGTTCATTATGCATCATTCAAAGCGACGTCATCAATTTCCAACATGTTCTGACATCATTTGTTGTTTTTTAGTCATTTACCTAATTGTTTAGAGAGCGAAATGACCGTGAAATTGAAAATCACTACAAAATGAACTGTGAAAATGTTGAAACTTGGCATGGTATCATCATTTCACCCGCATAGCATGTGCGAAAGAGTAGAGAGGGTCACAACAAAAACTGGACGCACTTCGTGCACAAACTGGACAATCTCTTTCGGAGTATCAGGGTTTCGGACGAGAACTCATCTGTTACATGGGCACTTCAATGTTTTCTAAACTTATTTGGACTCCAGACTTCTTGTGTGTTCATTATTCATCATTCAAAGCGACGTCATCAATTTCCAACATGTTCTGACATCATTTGTTGTTTTTTAGTCATTTACCTAATTGTTTAAAGAGCTAAATGACCGTGAAATTGAAAATCACTACAAAATGAACTGTGAAAATGTTGAAACTTGGCATGGTATCATCATTTCACCTGCATAGCATGTGCGAAAGAGTAGAGAGGGTCACGGCAAAAACTGGACGCACTCCGTGCACAAACTGGACAATCTCTTTCGGAGTATCAGGGTTTCGGACGAGAACTCATCTGTTACACGGGCACTTCAATGTTTTTTAAAGTTATTTGAACTCCGGACTTCTTGTGTGTTCAGTATGCAGCATTCAAAGTGACGTCATCAATTTCCAACATGTTCTGACATCATTTGCTGTTTTTCAGTCATTTACCTAATTGTTTAGAGAGCTAAATGACCGTGAAATTGAAAATCACTACAAAATGAACTGTGAAAATGTTGAAACTTGGCATGGTATCATCATTTCACCCGCATACCATGTGCGAAAGAGTAGAGAGGGTTACGACAAAAATTGGACGCACTATGTGTACAAACTGGACAATCTTTCTCGGAGTATCAGGGTTTCGGACGAGAACTCATTTGTTACATGGGCACTTCAATGTTTTTTAAACTTATTTGGACTCCGGACTTCTTGTGTGTTCACTATGCAACATTCAAAGCGACGTCATCTATTTCCAACATGTTCTGACATCATTTGTTGTTTTTCAGTCATTTACCTAATTGTTAACAGAGCTAAATGACCGTGAAATTGAAAATCACTACAAAATGAACTGTGAAAATGTTGAAACTTGGCATGGTATCATCATTTCACCCGCATAGCATGTGCGAAAGAGTAAAGAGGGTCACGGCAAAAACTGGACGCACTTCGTGTACAAACTGGACAATCTCTTTCGGAGTATCAGGGTTTCAGACGAGAACTCATCTGTTACATGGGCACTTCAATGTTTTCTAAACTTATTTGGACTCCGGACTTCTCGTGTGTTCATTATGCGTCATTCAAAGCGACGTCATCAATTTCCAACATGTTCTGACATCATTTGTTGTTTTTCAGTCATTTACCTAATTGTTTAGAGAGCTAAATGACCGTGAAATTGAAAATCACTACAAAATGAACTATGAAAATGTTGAAACTTGGCATGGTATCATCATTTCACCCGCATAGCATGTGTGAAAGAGTAGAGGGTCACGGCAAAAACTGGACGCACTTCATGTACAAACTGGACAATCTCTTTCGGAGTATCAGGGTTTCGGACGAGAACTCATCTGTTACATGAGCACTTCAATGTTTTTAAAACTTATTTGGACTCCGGACTTCTTGTCTGTTCAGTATGCATCATTCAAAGCGACGTCATCAATTTTCAACATGTTCTGACATCAATTGTTGTTTTTCAGTCATTTACATAATTGTTTAGAGAGCTAAATGACCGTGAAATTGAAAATCACTACAAAATGAACTGTGAAAATGTTGAAATTTGGCATGGAATCATTATTTCACCCGCATAGCATGTGCGAAAGAGTAGAGAGGGTCACAGCAAAAACTGGAAGCACTTCGTGTACAAACTGGACAATCTCTTTCGGAGTATCAGGGTTTCGGACGAGAACTCATCTGTTACACGGGCACTTCAATGTTTTTTAAAGTTATTTGAAGTCCGGACTTCTTGTGTGTTCAGTATGCAGCATTCAAAGCGACATCATCAATTTCCAACATGTTCTGACATCATTTGCTGTTTTCAGTCATTTACCTAATTGTTTAGAGAGCTAAACGACCGTGAAATTGAAAATCACTACAAAATGAACTTTGAAAATGTTGAAACTTGGCATGGTATCATCATTTCACCAGCATAGCATGTGCGAAATAGTAGAGAGGGTCACGACAAAAACTGAACGCACTCCGTGTACAAACTGGACAATCTCTTTCTGAGTATCAGGGTTTCGGACGAGAACTCATCTGTTACATGGGCACTTCAATGTTTTTTAAACTTATTGGGACTCTGGACTTCTTATGTGTTCATTATGCATCATTCAAAGCGACGTCATCAATTTCCAACATGTTCTGACATCATTTGTAGTTTTTTAGTCATTTACTTAATTGTTTAGAGAGCTAAATGACCGTGAAACTGAAAGTCACTACAAAATGAACTGTGAAAATGTTGAAACTTGGCATGGTATCATCATTTCACCCGCATAGCATGTGCGAAAGAGTAGAGAGGGTCACGGCAAAAACTGGACGCACTTCGTGTACAAACTGGACAATCTCTTTCGGAGTATCAGAGTTTCGGACGAGAACTCATCTGTTACATGCGCACTTCAATGTTTTTTAAACATATTTGGACTCTGGACTTCTTGTGTGTTCATTATGCGTTATTCAAAGTGACGTCACTAATTTCCAACATGTTCTGACATCATTTGTTGTTTTTCAGTCATTTACCTAATTGTTTAGAGAGCTAAATGATCATGAAATTGAAAATCACTACAAAATGAACTGTGAAAATGTTGAAACTTGGCATGGTATCATCATTTCACCTGCATAGCATGTGCGAAAGAGTAGAGAGGGTCACGACAAAAACTGGACGCACTATGTGTACAAACTGGACAATCTTTTTCGGAGTATCAGGGTTTCGGACGAGAACTCATCTGTTACACGGGCACTTCAATGTTTTTTAAAGTTATTTGAACTCCGGACTTCTTGTGTGTTCAGTATGCAGCATTCAAAGCGACGTCATCAATTTCGAACATGTTCTGACATCATTTGCTGTTTTTCAGCCATTTACCTAATTGTTTAGAGAGCTAAATGACCGTGAAATTGAAAATCACTACATAATGAACTGTGAAAATGTTGAAACTTGGCATGGTATCATCATTTCACCTGCATAGCAGGTGCGAAAGAGTAGAGAGGGTCACGACAAAAACTGGACGCACTATGTGTACAAACTGGACAATCTTTTTCGGAGTATCAGGGTTTCGGACGAGAACTCATCTGTTACATGGGCACTTCAATGTTTTTTAAACTTATTTGGACTCCGAACTTCTTGCGTGTTCAATATGCATCATTCAAAGCGACGTCATCTATTTCCAACATGTTCTCACATCATTTGTTGTTTTTCAGTCATTTACCTAATTGTTAACACAGCTAAATGACCGTGAAATTGAAAATCACTACAAAATGAACTGTGAAAATGTTGAAACTTGGCATGGTATCATCATTTCACCCGCATAGCATGTGCGAAAGAGTAGCGAGGGTCACGGCAAAAACTGGACGCACTTCGTGTACAAACTGGACAATCTCTTTCGGAGTATTAGGGTTTCACAAGCGAACTCATCTGTTACATGGGCACTTCAATGTTTTTTAAACTTATTTGGACTCCGGACTTCTTGTGTGTTCATTATGCGTCATTCAAAGCAACGTCATCAATTTCCAACATGTTCTGACACCATTTGTTGTTTTTCAGTCATTTACCTAATTGTTTAGAGAGCTAAATGACCGTGAAATTGAAAATCACTACAAAATGAACTGTGAAAATGTTGAAACTTGGCATGGTATCATCATTTCACCCGCATAGCATGTGCGAAAGAGTAGAGAGGGTCACGGCAAAAACTAGACGCACTTCGTGTACAAACTGGACAATCTCTTTCGGAGTATCTGGGTTTCGGACGAGAACTCATCTGTTACATGGGCACTTCAATGTTTTTAAAACTTATTTGGACTCCGGACTTCTTATGTGTTCAGTATGCATCATTCAAAGCGGTGTCATCAATTTTCAACATGTTCTGACATCATTTGTTGTTTTTCAGTCATTTACCTAATTGTTTAAAGAGCTAAATGACCGTGAAATTGAAAATCACTACAAATGAATTGTGAAAATGTTGAAACTTGGCATGGTATCATCATTTCACCAGCATAGCATGTGCGAAAGAGTAGAGAGGGTCACGGCAAAAACTGGACGCACTTCGTGTACAAACTGGACAATCTCTTTCGGAGTATCAGGGTTTCGGACGAGAACTCATCTGTTACATGGGCACTTCAATGTTTTTTAAACTTATTTGGACTCCGGTCTTCTTGTGTGTTCAGTATGCATCATTCAAAGCGACGTCATCAATTTCCAACATGTTCTGACATCATTTGCTGTTTTTCAGTCATTTACCTAATTGTTTAGAGAGCTAAATGACCGTGAAATTGAAAATCACTACAAAATGAACTTTGAAAATGTTGAAACTTGGCATGGTATCATCATTTCACCAGCATAGCATGTGCGAAAGAGTAGAGAGGGTCCCGGCAAAAACTGGACGCACTTCGTGTACAAACTGGACAATCTCTTTCGGAGTATTAGGGTTTCAGAAGAGAACTCATTTGTTACATGGGCACTTCAATGTTTTTTAAACTTATTTGGACTCCGGACTTCTTGTGTGTTCATTATGCATCATTCAAAGCGACGTCATCAATTTCCAACATGTTCTAACATCATTTGTTGTTTTTCAGTCATTTACCTAATTGTTTAGAGAGCTAAATGACCGTGAAATTGAAAATCACTACAAAATGAACTGTGAAAATGTTGAAACTTGGCATGGTATCATCATTTCACCCGCATAGCATGTGCGAAAGAGTAGAGGGTCACGGCAAAAACTGGACGCACTTCGTGTACAAACTGGACAATCTCTTTCGGAGTATCAGGGTTTCGGAGAAGAACTCATCTGTTACATGGGCACTTCAATGTTTTTAAAACTTATTTGGACTCCGGACTTCTTGTGTGTTCAGTATGCATCATTCAAAGCGACGTCATTAATTTCCAACATTTTCTGACATCATTTGTTGTTTTTCAGTCATTTACCTAATTGTTTAGAGAGCTAAATGACCGTGAAATAGAAAGTCACTACAAAATTAACTGTAAAAATGTTGAAACTTGGCATGGCATCATTATTTCACCCGCATAGCATGTGGGAAAGAGTAGATAGGGTCACGGCAAAAACTGGACGCACTTCGTGTACAAACTGGACAATCTCTTTCGGAGTATCAGGGTTTCGGACGAGAACTTATCTGTTACACGGGCACTTCAATGTTTTTTAAAGTTATTTGAACTCCGGACTTCTTGTGTGTTCAGTATGCAGCATTCAAAGCGACGTCATCAATTTCCAACATGTTCTGACATCATTTGCTGTTTTTCAGTCATTTACCTAATTGTTTAGAGAGCTAAATGACCGTGAAATTGAAAAAATCACTACAAAATGAACTTTGAAAATGTTGAAACTTGGCATGGTATCATCATTTCACCAGCATAGCATGTGCGAAAGAGTACAGAGGGTCACGGCAAAAATTGGACGCACTTCGTGTCCAAACTGGATAATCTCTTTCGGAGTATTAGGGTTTCAGAAGAGAACTCATCTGTTACATGGGCACTTCAATGTTTTTTAAACTTATTTGGACTCCGGAATTCTTGTGTGTTCATTATGCGTCATTCAAAGCGACGTCATCAATTTCCAACATGTTCTGACATCATTTGTTGTTTTTCAGTCATTTACCTAATTGTTTAGAGAGCTAAATGACCGTGAAATTGAAAATCACTACAAAATGAACTGTGAAAATGTTGAAACTTGGCATGGTATCATCATTTCACCCGCATAGCATGTGCGAAAGAGTAGAGGGTCACGGCAAAAACTGGACGCACTTCGTGTACAAACTGGACAATCTGTTTCGGAGTATCAGGGTTTCGGACGAGAACTCATCTGTTACATGGGCACTTCAATGTTTTTAAAACTTATTTGGACTCCGGACTTCTTGTGTGTTCAGTATGCATCATTCAAAGCAACGTCATTAATTTCCAACATTTTCTGACATCATTTGTTGTTTTTCAGTCATTTACCTAATTGTTTAGAGAGCTAAATGATCATGAAATTGAAAATCACTACAAAATGAACTGTGAAAATGTTGAAACTTGGCATGGTATCATCATTTCACCCGCATAGCATGTGCGAAAGAGTAGAGAGGGTCAAGACAAAAACTAGACGCACTTCGTGTACAAACTGGACAATCTCTTTCGGAGTATCAGGGTTTCGGACGAGAACTCATCTGTTACACGGGCACTTCAATGTTTTTTAAAGTTATTTGAACTCCGGACTTCTTGTGTGTTCAGTATGCAGCATTCAAAGCGACGTCATCAATTTCCAACATGTTCTGACATCATTTGCTATTTTTCAGTCATTTACCTAATTGTTTAGAGAGCTAAATGACCGTGAAATTGAAAATCACTACAAAATGAACTGTGAAAATGTTGAAACTTGGCATGGTATCATCATTTCACCTGCATTGCATGTGCGAAAAAGTAGAGAGGGTCTTGACAAAAACTGGACGCACTATGTGTACAAACTGGACAATCTTTTTCGGAGTATCAGGGTTTTGGACGAGAACTCATCTGTTACATGGGCACTTCAATGTTTTTTAAACTTATTTGGACTCCGGACTTCTTGTGTGTTCAATATGCATCATTCAAAGCGACGTCATCTATTTCCAACATGTTCTGACATCATTTGTTGTTTTTCAGTCATTTACCTAATTGTTTAGAGAGCTAAATGACCGTGAAATTGAAAATCACTACAAAATGAACTGTGAAAATGTTGAAACTTGGCACGGTATCATCATTTTACCTGCATAGCATGTGCGAAAGAGTAGAGAGGGTCACGGCAAAAACTGGACGCACTCCGTGTACAAACTGGACAATCTCTTTCGGAGTATTAGGGTTTCGGACGAGAACTCATCTGTTACATGGGCACTTCAATGTTTTTTAAACTTATTTGGACTCCGGACTTCTTATGTGTTCATTATGCGTCATTCAAAGCGACGTCATCAATTTCCAACATGTTCTGACATCATTTGTTGTTTTTCAGTCATTTACCTAATTGTTTAGAGAGCTAAATGACCGTGAAATTGAAAATCACTACAAAATGAACTGTGAAAATGTTGAAAGTTGGCATGGCATCATTATTTCACCCGCATAGCATGTGGGAAAGAGTAGAGAGGGTCACGGCAAAAACTGGACGCACTTCGTGTACAAACTGGACAATCTCTTTCGGAGTATCAGGGTTTCGGACGAGAACTCATCTGTTACAAGGGCACTTCAATATTTTTTAAAGTTATTTGAACTCCGGACTTCTTGTGTGTTCAGTATGCAGCATTCAAAGCGACGTCATCAATTTCCAACATGTTCTGACATCATTTGCTGTTTTTCAGTCATTTACCTAATTGTTTAGAGAGCTAAATGACCGTGAAATTGAAAATCACTACAAAATGAACTTTGAAAATGTTGAAACTTGGCATGGTATCATCATTTCACCAGCATAGCATGTGCGAAAGAGTAGAGAGGGTCACGGCAAAAACTGGACGCACTTCGTGTACAAACTGGACAATCTCCTTCGCAGTATTAGGGTTGGCGTCTAACCGCTGATCCTCGATCGGTGCAGTATGCTCCAAATCAATGGTCAAAACCGATGCGTATGCAGCCTCCAAGGCGCTGTTCAGCGGCAGAGCTATATCATACCCATCGAGACAGTGCGGCGCGCTTGGCTGTGGCTCAAATCCGTCGAAGATCAAGTCCCGTGGATGTCAGCCGTGTAGTTTAGGCTTCTAAACCTGACCTGATGGCCAGGGGCGTAGCTTTCGATCTGCTCCAGGTGGCCGAGTGAATTGGCCCGTAGAGCGAAGCCGCCGAAGACGAAGATCTGTCATGGGAGAAAAGTTTCACCCTGGACCGTATCGTTGTTGATGATCAAAGGATCCATCGGGCCTAAAGGCGACGACACAGAGGAACTCTCAATGAAAGCACCAATGTCGGTGTCAAAACCGGTGGATTTCGGGTAGGGGGTCCCGAACTGTGCGTCAAGGCCGGATGGTAACAGGAGACAAGGGACACGATGTTTTTTACCCAGGTTCGGGCCCTCTCGATGGAGGTAATACCCTACTCCTGCTTGATTAATATTGATGATATGGGTAGTACAAGAGTAGATCTACCACGAGATCAAGGAGGCTAAACCCTAGAAGCTAGCCTGTGGTATGATTGTTGTATATGGAGTTGATTGCCTACGGACTACAACCCTCCGGTTTATATAGACACCGGATTGGGTTAGGGTTACATAAAGTCGGTTACAATGGTAGGAGATCTTGAATATCCGCATCGCCAAGCTTGCCTTCCACGCCAAGGAAAGTCCCATCCGGACACGTGATGAAGTCTTCAATCTTGTATCTTCATAGTCGAGGAGTCCGACTGAAGGTATAGTCCGGCTACCCGAACACCCCCTAATCCAGGACTCCCCCACCTGTCGCCGCTCCGGCTGCTCCAGTGCGTCGTAGTCCTTCTCCTCTGCCTCGTAAGCACGTAAGGAAGACAACCGCTCCGTCTGCTCTGCCGGCGTCTAGCAGTACAACCAGAGGCGGGAGGAAATACAGATTTGGTCCTTCTCTGAAGACTCCAGAGAAGTTACCATACGAGAGGACCCCGGAGGAGAACGCCGAGATCGCACGAGAAGAAGTGAGGAACTACTTTGAAGGGGTGAAAGCAAAGAAACATCCACCTCCGGAGGAGAAGGTAGATCCAGTGAAAGCGAAGCGCACTCTGGCTGCCCTGACAAAACCACCCAAGTCTCTGCCGAAAGGAAACTATGAGCGCATTATTGGAAAGGAATTTGCCGAAGCGGAACGGTCGGGAAGTACTGTCAATGATCAAAGGCTGAAAGAACGACGAGCTGGGAAACAAATTGCCCAGCTCGGCGAACAAGCGAAGCAATCGTGCCCCCCGCTCAAGGTGTAGTGACAACGTCGCTAATGATCCGAGGATGGTGCCCGGTTATAGCAATCTTGGCGATCACCTGCCCGACGATGTACATTATGATTTCATGGAGGTGCAGATACAAAGATACGAGTACGGGAAGCCTCTCGTCAAAGATGAAAGATCTCTATCAACGATGATGCAAAGATTGCATGACTGGTACTTGAAAATCTGCAGAGACTCTGGGGGGAGGAGTACTTTGTATGTGAAAGTTAAAAAGGAGCATGACCTCGTTGGAATTGAACTGTTGCCTGTTCCATTTGAGGCGTTCTTTCAGTTTTTCAATCAATTGGCCCTCGATAAAACAGCGGTCGCCTGCTACTGTCTGTAAGTAGTACTACTTCTGTCATTAAGTCTCTCTATATAGCTCAGCTCTTTCATTGCATGTATTTATAATCATCCTCAATATATTATGCAGATTGAAGATCTCCGAATTGAAGAAAAGACAAGTCGGTGATATTGGGTTCATTAACACATATCTCATAGATGCAACTCAGGTTAAATTTCATGCCGCAGATACCGAGGCCAACTTGCTACGATCGTTGGTAATAAATGAAAACAAAGATATAATACTCTTTCCTTACAACTTCAAGTGAGTGTTACTGTCTTGTGCATATTCGGTTTCCCTTATATATTAGTCAAGTTATAGTAATGTAATTGATGAGTTATGCATGCGTGTGTAGTTACCACTATATTCTCCTAGAGATTAAGCTTGAGCAGGGACTAGTAACCGTCTTAGACTCAAGACGAAAAGATCTCCAGGACTATGCAGACATGACTCAAATGCTCGAGAAGTAAGTTAGATCGATCATTATCCACCATATCAGCAACTTTGTTCATTTCCTGATATATTAAGTAATTGTTTTCTTTGTCTGGCAGGGTTTGGAAAAAATTCTCCAAAAAAGCTCGAGGACTCCAGAAGAAGCTGCAATTTAGACACCCGAAGGTAAGTACTATAGTAGCATGTTCCATGCATCTCCTATTGATTCAAGCGCTAGTTTCATCAATACCATTTGGCATTCTTGCTTATCAATTTGATTGACCTCTATTTCTTGTAAAGTGGTTGTGGCAGGAACAAGGGAATGATTTTTGTGGATACTACGTTTGCGAGTCCATCCGCCACACGACCTGTGAGCGGGGCTACACTGACGAACAATATGAAGTACGTAAATAACAACATTCATAATTTTATTTTATTACCATCATTTGTGTTGAATTTCATTCATTCATATATATATGTATTGACCCCCTTTTTCAAATTAGATGTTTCGGAAGCGGGATGAACTCCTAGCACCAGCTCGCATGCGAGCAATTCAAGAGGAATTGGCGGCATTCTTTCTTGACCACGTGATCGCTGAAGACGGAGAATACTATGTGGACCATGAGTCCATATGATTATATTTGTAAGAGATCATTATTGTATATATGTAGCCGGTAGTGTCGGATAGATATATGAGAACTTGTTGTTCGACCAATCTCTCGGAGAAGGAGAGGTGGTCGATATCACTTCTCTCTGTATGCATATATGTTCATGACGATCTTCTGTTTCCTTCGTTTGCTTACTAGCTAGCTAGCGTGTCTAGTCCTCTCTATACGTATGTATAGTACGTAGCGTCGACCAAGCACAGACATAAGAGAGGACACTTCTCTCTATTATTTATAGCTAGCTAATGCAATATATGAAACACCTAAATTAACCCCCAAACCCCCCCCTTTCAAAAACAAAAACAAAACCCCAGCCACAGAAATGCTGACGCGTGGATGCCCATATGTGCCACCAACCGGGACGAAAGGGTTTCCTGCCTGGGCTCCGCGCACAGGCCACGTGGAGGCCCATCTATCCCGGTTCTGGATTGAACCGGGACTAAAGGGACAGGACATTAGTATCGACCCATTAGTCCCGGTTCAGGAACCGGGACAACAGGCCCTTTTTCTACCAGTGACGGCCGCCTCATGCCCCCGACCTCAAGGGGGCCCAACTTGGGCATTCCTTGTATGGGCGTGGCCCAAAGTGGCTGCACGCACGCATACAGAATACACTAAAACCGCATCGTTTGTTTCCAAAAATTGAATTGCCCTTGTAACTGCGGCGCTTAATCTCCGGGATTTCTGTTCGTGGTGCCTTTTGGAAGCTGATGCGGTCAGGCACTACGGCTGCGTTAAAGATCGAAGGTCTAGGAAAATTAGGATTTTGCGACAACCAAATATGTATGCGCCATGTTTGATCTAGGTGGTTCTTCTCCTAGATCGACCACTAATTAGGATACTGCGACAATCAGGTATGTATCCGCCAGATTTTTTTTCAAAACTATGTTATTTTTTGTAGCAATTTCGGAAACTATAGGACGTAATGCAAAAAAACCAAAACTAGTAGCCCGTCGGCCATTCTTTGGCCGAAGTAGTACTTTTCGGCCACAGTTAGGCCGAAGTACTACTTTTCGGCCACAGTTAGGCCGAAGTAGTACTTTTCGGCCATCCCCTGGCCGAAAAGGCACTTTTTGGTCAACTCTAGGCCGAAATAGACTTTTTGGTCTAGTCTAGGCCGAAAAGTCACTTTTTGGTCAACCCTAGGCCGAAGTTGCATGGCTCATGCTGAAATGTATTTTGTCGCCACCCGTTTCCCGCCCACCCCTTCCCGCCATATGTTTCCGCCACCCGTTTCTCGCCAACCCCTCCCCACCAATCCCTTCCCGCCTTATTT
>NC_041384.1:638911804-638930767 GCF_002162155.2 Triticum dicoccoides | reverse complement strand
TTATTTTCCCGCCAATTCGTTCCCGCCTTATTTTCCCGTCAATCCCTTCCCGCCTTATTTTCCCGCCAATCCCTTCCCGCCTTATTTGCCCGCCAATCCCTTCCCGCCAACCCTTTCCCGCCATACCGCAGTTATTCTTTCCCGCCATTTTCTCCTCTGTATCTATAAAACCCGCTTCAGGCGGAGGTGGATAAGCATTCCAGTGTAGTGTAGTCGAGATGTCCCATTATCCATTCGATCGTAGTTTTCACCCTGAGATGAGCAGCACTCTGCTGAGTCTAGCTACCGATTTCAGGATGGACAATAGGATAGTTCCATGGGACGAACTCACCGGTAGTGACACCATAATGAATGAGTTGGCTCACCAATTATGTAGGTCTGGGTGACCTGAAAGGACCTATGAGGAGGTAGGTCAAGAACTTCTTAGGTTGCATGAAAGGTGGAAGAAGGTGGTGGAGCCGAAGAGTGAAACTTTCAGAAGGACTGCAGAAAAGCATCCATTTTTATGGACTGAGGAGAGCGAGGACGACGATGATATCTTCATGCCGCCGCTTCCGGGTTCTGCATCGTCGAAGGGCAAGAGTTCTGCATCATGCAAAGGAAAGAGTTCTGCATCCGCGAAGGGAAAGAGTTCTGTATCGACCAAGGGCAAGAGTTCTGCATCGACGAAGGGCAAGAGGAGCGCATCATCGAAGGGCAAGAGGGCTGCATCAACGGAGGATGACGATGATGACTTCATGTAGTATGTAAGATGTATTCCAGTTGTACCGTTTCATTCAGATGTATTTGCATTATTAGTTTGTATTGTATTACTGTAGGGCATTATGTTCTATCTGAATTTCATTTTGTAGTATGTAAGATGTATTGCACAAGTTCAGCCACACCGTTTAATTCAGATGTACTTGTATCTTAATTATCGGTTGTAGTCTATTTGGAAATGTAACTGAAATAAGAATGCGAATTAATAGTAATATGTCTCTCGCATACATAAAACAATATATGTCTCCTAATCACATAGAAGCAAGTGCGATAGTAACACATACATGAAGCATGTCTCATACATAAATACTGACACACAGCTGCGAATAGTCTGAAACTAACATAGATAATGAGTCATACATAGATAGATAAGCATATCACTGCGGGGGACGACGATGAGTCTGGGTCTTCCTCGGGCGAGGACCGGAAGGCGATAAGCACTGAGGCGGTGGACGAGGCTCGCGATAACCACGACCATAGTTAACCTCGTCTGTCACGGTCTGTGTCTCCTGCGTCGGTGGTGGTGGTGGAGTGTGAAACACTGTCTGCGAGAAGCCATAAATGTTTGTAGCTTGGTCATCATCCTCGCGGTCGCCCTCAAAGTATGAAGCACCACCACTAAGGATCGGTGACTGCTCTGAATGCATGAACGGTTGCGAATGGTTGCCGCCTGCGGTAAAGTAAAATTGATACAAATGCATGAACGAAGCACCACCAGTAAGCATCAGTGACTGCTGAGAATGCAAGAACGATTACTACATTGTTCAAAAGAATGTAGTGAGTAGTGTTACCTAGATTCATCTGCTGATGCCAGTAAGCGCTCCCTAGCTGTGAAGGAGGTGGCTCATGCCAGGAAGAGCTCCCTGGCTGTGAAGGAGGTGGCTCATGCCAGGAAGAGCTCCCTGGCTATGAAGGAGGTGGCTCATGCCAGGAAGAGCTCCCTGGCTGTGAAGGAGGTGGCTCATGCCAGGAAGATCTCCCTGGCTGTGAAGGATGAGGTTCTGCACGGTGCACAGAGGGTCGTGGTTCTGAACGGTGCACAGAGGGTCGTGGTTCTGAATGCTGTACAGAGGGACGTGGCAGACGATGTGCTGGAGGAGGAAGTGTAACATCCGAAGTCCGTCTACACGTAACAGCTGCGTAAATCCCGCGTAGCTTGTCATCAAGACGCCTCAACCATGAGACGCCCTCTCGCGGTGGGATAGTTTCTCCCCTCTGAAAGCGCCGCATTAAAGCGGAAACCTCCTCTCGCGCCTGTAGTGTCAAGTCACCCTGTACACAAAGAGTGAACCAATTACATCCTTGTTGTATGATAGACACCACGAATAGACAACCAAGCGAATATGTCCAGATTAACAAAAGACTTAACATATGAGAACCAAGGCATTTACCGCGTGGTGTCTGGTTCCCACAACAGAGGCAGTTGGGTACATATCGCTGGTGAGAGGGGCTTCGATCTGATCAGGAGCAGCTGATGGAACCAAGTAGATCCTCGTTGTATGCCGGTAACGCTGCAGATACAACCCGAACATTTCCTAGTTAAAGGGCCGAACCTCACCCCAGATATTTGTCGCAGCGGTAGTCCATTCGTCAACGTAAGGGGTAATGCTCTGAAGCCAATAAGCCATGGACTTGTTTCCTCCTAGGCGACTGTCCCTGAGATTGACATGCGCGATACATGATTAGGTATATTATGAATGCAGAGCTGCCAACTAAAATAGTATTAGTACTTACTTGTGCACGTGGTCTGGCAAGTGTGGAATATCTGGAATCTCAGGCTGTTGATATAGACCGAACTATCTCATCACCCTATGAAGAGACATCTCCTCAACCGTCACGTTGAACACCAACTTGGCCTTGGTCATCCAAAAGTGCCGATCTCTAGTGCACAATCCAGAAATCCCAACTGGGTACCTCGATGATATAGCCTGAGGCGAGTATGGCTCCCAAATAACTTGATCCTCGTGCAAACTATCAAACTGCGCCATGAAGGACGGGTAGCATCCCCTAACCTGAGATGGCGCCCCGGTGCTTTCTATTAATGTTACCATTAAGCAACGGATACGAAGACATATCTGCAATTCAAACAACAAATCTCAGGTGCAAATAAAACATAGTACGACATATTACAAATTATAACATAGTCCTGACACATTACGAATTAAAACATAGTCCTGACATATTACATATTAAAACATAGTCCTGACATATTACAAATTAAAACATAGTCCTCACATATTACAAATTAAAACATAGTCCTGGCATATTACATATTAAAACCCACTACGGCACATTATATAGCTTGTGAGTTATTTCTTCCTCGTCCGCCCCTTCGGCCTCGACTGCCACGACCACGTCCGCCTCTTGCTCCTGTTGTCGTAGCCGTCGATGTGGAAGCACTCGTCGATGCGGAAGCACCATCTTTGTTCAGGTCGGGACAATATTTCATCCTATGCCCATAAGCCGCGCATAACAAACATTGTCTGGTTGCTCCACCAGCTTCAGACTGGTCCATATCGTTCCGGATGCGACGGGCCTTTCGTCTGCCCCTACTTGTTCGCGGAAGGTCTGGATGCGGGATGTATACTCTCTCACCGTCGTTTACCTTGTTGAAATTGCCGACGACTCTAAACCCTGTCATCTCGCCTGTCCAGGTGTTGAGAACTGCCTCTTTTAAATAGTATGGGGACATGAAGGATATAGCATCCAACTGAATATGGCCACAGGCAGCCAACACATGAGAGCAAGGTAGGTGCAACAACTTCGGTTTGTTGCATGTACACTCACACGTTGGATATAATTCCGTTCCAATTTTTACCTCGTGTGTCTTCACCTCATTTCCAGAACCAAAACCATCGGTAGGAAGCTGAACCTCATACCTCCTTTCTTGATTCCCTATGAGTCCGACACTGTGCTTCTTTGCTTTCTCTATCTTCTTTGCCATGTATTCCATGACACGGCTACAATAAGGTGTGTTCTGATTATCTTCAATATGCTTCTTTGCTAACTCGTGCCTTTCTCTGAAATATCTCAAAGTGCCATGGAATACAGCCTCCACAATAGCTGTGAGTGGCAATGCTCTATTCCCTCTCAGCACAAAGTTATACACCTCTACAAGATTGGTTGTCATGTGGCCATACCTAGCTCCATGTGTGTCATGCAGCAAAGACCAATTCATTGGAGGCTCTTTCTCTATCCACTCAGAAAAATTCTTTATTGCCCTTCCCTTCTTTCTCTTAGTATTAGGAGGGTCAATTGCTGGCAAGTCACAAAGACCAACTGGCTCCTCTAGCTCCGCGATGAGTGCTGCTAATTTAACCTGATCTTCTTCCATTTTCTTCCTTGCATGGACCTGCCTCTTAGTAAACTCATCTAGTTTTGACCAAATAAATTCGTATTTCCGCTGCTGGCTCTGCTTGCATAATTTTTTGAACAAGTTCATCAACCGCTTGTTCTTGAACTGTGAGAAAAAATTAGCCCCAAGATGGCGCATGCACCACCGGCTCTGCAAGTCCCTCCAAGGTGTTGGTTCGTCATCTGCTGGATTACGAAGTGTCTTCACGGCCTTCAATATACCAGCATGTCTGTCATGAATGACACACACGTTTGGTCGGTCCTTCATGATGGCAATTTTCACTTGGCGGAAGAACCATACCCAGCTGAGAAAGTTCTCACCCTCCACAAATGCCATGGCAAGTGGGATGATTTGATTGTTCCCGTCCACACCAATAGCAGTCAGGATTTGCCCTCTATACTGACCGGTTAGGAATGTACCATCCACAAATATAACAGGAGGACAATGCCGGAAAGCTTCGATGCACATAGCAAAAGAGAAGAACACTCGTTTCAACACCTTGAAATCTGGTATACTCAGAAACCTCATGTGTTGTACGTTCACATAAGTGCCGGGATTCCTCTCCTTCAGTATGCCCAGGAGACGGACAACATTATCATATGAGTCGAAGAACGTCCCAAACCTTTCCTCCATAGCCTTCTGCTTAGCCCTCCAAGCCTTCCCATAAGGAATGACATAATTCCATCTGACCTTCACTGCTGTCTGGATGTGTTTTGCTTCCATATCTTTCTTCTCTACTATCTCAGTATACATGAGTTGCGCAATGAGACTTGAAGTCAGGTTCGGATGCTTGACCAGCATGTTCGTCCTCACACAATTATGTGGGACGACAATGGTGACAACCCAGTGGATGTCATACTTCGGCACGTGCCCGTGCACCTTCCCAGGACAACCTGTTACAGCACATTTCACGGTATAGTTTGTTGGACTTGATATGTGTGTCTTGAAAACCCTCTGCGTAGACATAGCCCACTTTATCATAGCATACTTCAATTTTTTCTTTGTATCAAACATAGCCCCTATTTGTACTTGGTTCAGATTATACTGCCATGGAGTCTCATGGCCATCGTTCACCGTAAGGCCGGTGGATATGTCCTGCTCCCATGCAGAAGGAATCGGTACCTCAACTTCATCCTCAGAATTTTCAGAATCCAGTTCCTCCACCAATCCATCCTCGTCCTCTTCCTCCATCACCCTCTGCATTTCATCCCCTTCCTCATCCTCATCAGCAAAACCAGAACCAGCTAATATCATCGAATGGCTACTCTGCCCAGTATCAGGACCACAAACATTGTGTGGCACGTAGTCTGACTGTTTCTCGGGTTGGCTACCATCCACATCTTGTGGCTGTGACCCGGATAAAACAATCTCGTTAGCCACTTCACTGCCTTGGCCGGGTTCATACCCCCTGTGGAGTTGTACGGTATTCTCCTCCTTCGGCACAGGTTGCACAAGTGCATATGGGTGGATTCTTCGGTCTCGGCAGCGTCTTAACAGGGACAACCAATGTTGGCTCCTATCTACCGGCATCAACTCCCACTTGACATTTTTACAAGATTTGGTCCACAATGCATGAATACTGACGGAACATACTTCAGGATCCAGCCCGAAACTAGTTGTCAACCAGTACTTCAATTGTCTAATGTCCAGTCTGTCCGGGTCTGCTAGTGTCATGACGCCATTTTTAAACTCGCTAAGAT
The DNA here is from genome assembly GCF_002162155.2 of Triticum dicoccoides. Taxonomy (NCBI): domain Eukaryota; kingdom Viridiplantae; phylum Streptophyta; class Magnoliopsida; order Poales; family Poaceae; genus Triticum; species Triticum dicoccoides. The sequence goes on along the minus strand of NC_041384.1, from coordinate 638,924,953 downwards.
CAACCCCCAACTCATTATATCGAACATTACCAGCGCCGTAGTAAACATTCAGATTTACTGATTCAGACATTTTCACCTGTCAGACATTGCCATCTTCTCATTAATCACAACGAACTATGCGCTAAAATGCCTCCAAAAATATATTAACACTAAAATTCACAATATGACTTATATACACTAACTAAACTATATTAATCACAATATACACTAATATTATCCGCTACACGAACTATGCGCTAAAATGCCTCCAAAAATATATTAACACTAAAATTCACAATATACACTAATATTATCCGCTACACGAACTATGCGCTAAAATGCCTCCAAAAATATATTAACACTAAAATTCACGATATACACTAATATTATCCGCTACACGAACTATGCGCTAAAATGCCTCCTAAATTAAATTAACACTGAAATTCACAACGAACACTAATATTATCCGCTACACGAACTATGCGCTAATATTTACATAATATTTGTGACGACGTGATTATACCTTCGAAGTGTGTGTCCGCTTCTTGCTTCTCTCTTTGACTCAGCGGCACCGGCCACCTCGCGAAGTACTTGCACCACCGGAGAACGACAACGCCGCCCCCGACGACCGGAGGTTCAACTCCGGTCAGCCCCCAACCTGCTCCTCCTCCTCACCACCTCCTCCTCTGCAGCTGCTGCTACTAGTCACCACCACCTACTACCCGTCCTCCTCTCCACCATGGCTCCTCCTCCCCACCATGGCTGCTCCTCCCCAAACACATCAAAAACTAGATTAATCCAAAAACTATCCCATAGCAAAAAATAAGACCGTAGGCCGGTGGGGATTGCTATGATCTACCGATTCTGTGGGTTGGATTTGCAAATGTGTGGCAAATGGAGGAGATCGGCGCGGGGGGGAGTTCTATAGAGAAGAACTGAGAGAGAGAGAGAGAAAGGGAAACGAAGAACAGAGCACATCGCAGGGGCGAACGGGTGCTTATCCGCACCTTTTCGGCCTAGACCTGGCCGAAAACGGCTTCGGTCGAAGCCTGGCCGAAAAGGCCAGCTTCGGTCACCGGTGGGCCGAAAACGGCCCAGTTCGGCCACCTAGCAACCGAAGCTACTATTTTCGGCCGGCCCCCCGCCAACAGCGAGTTTTCGGCCCAAGCGCGGCCGAAAAGCCTACTTCGGCCATGGCCTGGCCGAAAACTCCCTTTTCGGCCCACTCCTGGCCGACGGGCTACTAGTTTCGCGTTTTTTTCATTCTACGCTATAGTTTCCGAAATTGCTATAAAAAACATGATAGTTTTGAAAAAAAATCTATCCGCCATACTTGATCTTGGAGGTTCTTCTCCGCTGATAGGTCGTAGACTTGGGTCTAAAGTGTAAAGTCATGTTCAAAATCCTTGGACTGGTTTCGATTCAGCTCTACCCATTAACTTCTATTTCATCAAATCGGTCTAGTTCATGTGACTGCGGTTGTGCTTCTAGAAATAGTATGAACTTATAGAAGTGAGGGAAAATGATTTCGCCAAAAGAGAAGGTCTGTCTATCTGTAACTTGAACAAGAAAAAAGAGGTAAATACACCCGAAGTCATAGAACTTGCACGCGATGGTCAGTTTGGTGCACAAACTTGTAAAATACATGTTTCCGGTCATCAAACTTGTACAAGCGTTCATATACGATCACATTTCATGTACACGGACGTATCCATGGGTTATGTGGCATTCCAGTGTGGTCAGGGCCCATTGTCATCCGCTGTAGCATGTAGATCTGCAGAGAAGCCTTTGGCTTTTTTTATTTTCGTATTAAGCCCCTAAAAATAAAATGAAAAAACAAGCGATGTGGGGTCTTGAAGCTGCAACGTGCCCTAGGTAGTCATACGTGGAAACCACCAGACTACTGATCATTCATGTCTATGTAGCATGACTAATTTCTGTATCATATAAACATTGACTGAAAATAATTTTTACAAGAAATGTAACACGCAAAAAATGAGCACCGTGGCTCGACCATGTGACCTTGTGCTCAAGGTTAACTAACATTACCACTGACAACACAACATGTCCAGATGTAACAAAACAATTTATATTCTTGTGTTTGTGACATTCAAAAAATATTTATGTGTTACAAAAAAGATACGCGGCATTTTAAAAAGTTTCAAAAACTTGTATTTGGAAAAATGTTAATCAACACAACACGTCCATATTAACATTTTTTCAAATACAAGTTTTGAAACTTATGTGTATTGAAACATATACTCCATGTGATACATATATCTTTTGATGTTTTAAATACTCCAGTATACATCTATGTTTTGATACACATATATTTTAAATACTCCAGTATACATCTATGTTTGGAGTATTTAAAAAATATATGCTTAATACTTTTTAAGTGTATGATTGGCATTTTTTTCAAATACAAGTTTTGAAAAGTCTTGAAACTTTTTTCAACTATGTTTTTAACATTTTCGGATGGTACGGAACATTTTAAAGCTACACAAACTGTTTTATACATTGTATAGGCATTTAAAAAATGTCATGACCAGTTTTTTTGGAATGCATGAACATTTTTAAAATGCAACGTATCATTTTTAATTACATAAATGTGGTTTACAATGTTTATTTTTTTTAAATGTCACACACCTTTTTTTGTAACACATAAACATTTATTAAATATCACAAACACAATAATATAATATTTTTTCTTACATAGAACAAGAAGGAATAACAACATGAAAAATATTTATCCCATTTGATATGTTGTGTTGTCGAAGCCCGGTGGTAATCTTAGTTAACGTTGACCACGAAGTCACATAGTCGAGCCATGGTGCTCCCTTTTTTGGGGTTACATTTCTTGCAAAATTGATTTTTCGGCCGTGTTATATGATACAAAAACTATTCGTGCTATCTAGACATGAATGGTCATTGGTTTGGTGGTTGTTAACCCAAGCCTAGTAGGGGCATGTCCCTAGTTTCTAACCGAACCATCCCTTATTTTTCCATTTTATTTTAGGGGCTTTATACGTAAATAAAAAGTCATTTTATTTTAGGGGCTTAATAAGTTAAAAAATAGGTGCATAATACGTAAATAAAGAAAAAGCCTACAGATCTACCATGCGTGGTGGGCTTATAGTGGGCCCTGGCCATGCTGGCATGCCACATAGGCCATGGATACGTCTACGTACATGAAATGTGACCGTATATGAACGCTTGTGCAAGTTTGATGACCAGAAACACGTATTTTACAACTTTGTGCACCAAACTGACCGTCACGTGCAAGTTCTATGACTCCTGGTGTATTTACCTCAAGAAAAAAATATGAAAAAACCTTATAGCATACCATTATTCTTTACATGAATTTGAATCGATAGCTACCATGTTGCCTATTATTTGCTTCATCTAACACCCATGTGCGAGACCACAGATGTTTGATTCGGTTGTATTGATGCCATCTTGTAGCATTGTGGGATGAATAACCTCACAAATATTATTTGGATATGCTCTATTGACATGTTCATGAAGTCTTGCCTCGTCATCATTTTTTTTATCAGTTGGACTACACCATGTTATTGATTGTTATAGAAGCAAAAAAAATGTAGACATCACGTTTGTTGACATCTATTCGCTCATGCCATATTCCGCAAGTTAAGGGCCCCTTTTTATAGCTCGCCCCGGGCCCCCGAAATCTTAGGACTGGCCCTGCTCTCACTAGTTGATGATCTTGGTGTTCATCATCTCTATATAGCGTCAGATTACTTGAGCGTCATCAAGAACATTAAGGAAGGAGGGGTGGCCAGTACAGGGCAATCATTAAGGAAATCACAAGTCGAAAGTTTTTTTTGCTACTTGCATTTTTGTTCAAGAATCTAGGAGCTCAAACTATGAGGCTCACCATATTTGTAGGCATGTGTTTTCTCTAGATTAGAGCCGACATATTTGGCTAGGTCAAACATTATCCCTGTAACCATTGGTATTGTCAATAAAGCCTCACAGATTGTTCTAAAAAACTATTGCATGTTCCGGTTCTATCCGATTGAAGATGGTCCTAGTGAGCTTGTTCTCTTTTGCTATATGATGTAACTATGATTACAAGTAAATAAAGAGGAGATCTTAGTTATAAAAACATAACAATTGCTCAAAAAACACATACATGTCATATTACACACCGACTCATCTTGATGTCCAACAGAAGTAGCGACTCAACTCAATACAAAGCCAATCTAGGCACTCCTTAGGTTTAACATGAATCCACACTAACACACATAGTGACCCACACTAGAACTCATCAAGATCCTAATGCACAAGACTTGCTTATTTATAACGTTCACCATGCACATGTCTGTGCGAGAGCGATTAATAGGCGATGACCCAAAAACCGATGAGGCCTCGGCCGACATTGCACAAGGCCTCAGAAGTGTGTTGCTGGACATTGTCAATGATGTTGATGGCAATGGTGGCCAAAAAGGCGAGGTAGCGGTCGTCCATTAGTAGCGGAGATAGCCAACAATCGAGGAGGGGGTTGAAAAGAAAACAAACTTTGGGGGGAGGGTGAAAATGCTTTTTTTTTTTCTATTCCATTTCCTCTAAGGCTAGGGGGCAATGCCCCCCCCCCCCCAAAAAAAACCAAAGTACACATAACTCTAGCATTGTTGTGCCATCGAAAACCCGTTGGACGTAGACCCACTGGATGGGGTGAAAAGAAAACAACCCTTTTTGGTGTTGAGCTCCACCATCATGTTGTCGTTGAACAACAACGCCACACGTGGTATCGTGATGTTGGTCTTGCCAGTGACATTGAAGCAGGTGTCTCGGGTGCCGCTCGATGGCCCCGTTGAGTACTGCATCATCCTGTTCTTGAAGATTGAGGAGAGCGTCCTAGAGTCCAGCATCGACCCGACAAAGGAGCAGACGGGGTCCAACAATAGTTCGGACGGTGTGTCAGCCTGGGCGTTACAGCGCACCGAGGAGATGTCGCTAACGGTATGACGAGGAATGTCAAGGACACAATCCCAATGGTCACCAAGTACTCCATCGAGCCTAGCGCAACTCCCAGGAGGGTCGGCACGCTCACGTTGACTGGTGCAACCTGTCAGCAACCCATTGGATGTAGCCCTCTCGGGCGATGTCAAGGCACGGCCGCTCCGCCAAGCTTCACTCTTTAATGGATACATATGAATATGTGTTCAGTTCACAAGCTGTTGGTAGTTCACAGTCGCTCTATCGTGTGAGTATTTCTTATAATTCTCAACCATGTTAAGATATTAGCATTCTTGGGCCATCTGTGCATGTGAACAAGCCTTAGTGTAAACTGTTTGTTTGCTCTAAGTTTATATAAGCTTGTTCTTCGCTATCTAATAAAGGGTATATAATTCGGTCTGTGTTTTTAAGACATTGGATGTGTTGTATATTTATGTTCTCTTATACTTTCTTTTTCTTTCCCCCCTTCTTTTTATGAGGCACATTTCCTTAGCAAAATTAAGAAGTGGCGTGCACCTTCAACTCGCTTGGAAGGTTAGGGCAGAAAGAAAAACTCAGATTTTTTTACTTGGCTCTTGCTGCAAATCTGTTTTTGCGGCAAAGTGAGACATGTAATTTGTGCTTCACACCTAAAGATGTCTTGCCCTTTCTCCAAAGAAGTTTGTCTTTCTTTTCAAGCTAGTCACCTGTCGGTATGTCATGTTGCGACATTTGCGCAAGTGCGGGAACAACATTTCCACGGGCAAATGGGACGATGAGAAGAAGAGAAACCACAATCTGCTTGTTTATTCTACCCGCAAAAAAAATCTGGTTGTTTATTCATAGTGGCATTTGTGGAAGGAAGGAAACAAGAGAATATTTGAGCGCAAGGAAGGCACCCCTCCCGCGATAGTTGCGATGATCAAGGGTGATATCAAGGCTCTTGACTCTTGAGGACACGTTCACTGTGTAATTAAATTGAGTTTGTGTGGGCGTGTTAGCGTGTGTGTTCCTTCTTTTTTCTTCTTTTTCTTGTGGCCTAGCGACACCTCGGTAATATGGAGTAATTTACAAAGATCTAATGATTTTCTGGGGTTCATCGATTTAGCAGATAGTAAGTGGGAAAACATGGTTTGATCAAGCGATCAGTGGATGGTTAACAGAAAGAAATGGAAAGAAAAGGGGGAAATGCCCGTAGGCTCCTTGTGCAGTCCAGTTTCTCACGCTATGTCCCCAAACAGGCTCTCCATGCATTTTGCGCATGCAAGGCCGCATTTCTCGACGTTTCTTGCCAATGACATCGCTTTGGGCCGGCAACTTCTCTCTCTGAATGTGCAGTTGTTCCGTTCATGCCAAATTTCCCAAGAGATCAAGATCACCATGGATCTAGTACCTCGTCCTGCAGATGTGTCAATTCCAAATGGCGATCGCAAAACCGTGGTTCTAGAAGAGGTGTAGGGAGGATAGAGGTTAGGCATGCACAAAGGGAAGAAGTATCCATTGATCCAGCCCCTCCGTTGCGGTCTGTCATTGCACCATAGGTGGTTTTGGTGCAACAGCCATATGAACAACTTTGCCACACGCTTTCAAGAAGATCTTATTGTATCCCGTGGCTTCTCTCGTTGCAACTTGCAGACGGTATGCACAACTTGTGGTGTATGCAGAACATCTTATGTCCCTGTGAAAAGAGTAATTGACAAAAAACTATCACATTTCACGTATCCGTCCAACAGAACTAACACATTTTGAAAACTGACCGAAAACTCGAGATTAATACTAATTTTCTGACAAAAAACTATCAAGTTGAGTTGATGACCGTTTTTATGATTTTAAACCTGTTTATGACATGTGGGACTAGCAACAAAGTCAACTCTGTTTATTTTGACCGTGAAGTTAACCGTTATGACAAATGGGACCCACACGTCATCATCAACCTTCTTCTTCCTCCCCTCCTTCCCTGTTTGACATTTCAACAAGCATCTTATGTGCATCGGGCAGCACCACCGTGCCGACGCGTCGACGCCGGTGAGCAGCGGTAGCCCGTGGCACCGGCGACCTTCTTCCTCCTCCTCTTGCTCCCTGCTCCCTGTGGCCTTGTTTGCACGGCAGCGAAACGTGATGCTTGCTTCATGCCGTCACGCGCGACGAGCCACCCGCGGGCAACCAACCAGAGCGGCCGGGAGGGCGGCGGTCTTCACCGACGCAGCAGCCGTCCGCCTCCTGGTCGTGGCCAAAACCTAGCGCTGCGGCTGTGGTCGCTTCCCTCCTCCTAGTCCAAGCCAAGGTGGTCTCGCCGGCGCGTCGCCTTCATGATGATGGTGCTGGAGGACGCCTGGGGCTTCGGCGCATACCTCCGTCACCCTCCGCTGCCGGGGCTCGCGCTTGCTGGTCTCCCACATCTGACCGATGCTGCTGCATGCTGCTGCTACTCTCCCGCATCTGGACGGTGATGCGGCCTGCTGCTTGTGCAGCGTGATGGAGACGGTGGTGGTGACCGGATCCACGCCGGCGGCATGCGGGGACGATGGTGGCTACCAGATCCGCGGCTCGATGCACCGGGGCGCGAGGAGGAGGTCCTCAGCGAGCGGCAGCACCGATTAATTTAGCTGACACCGGTGTCCTGCTCTGCTGCTGGTAAGGTGTTCGAGGAAATGCCAACAAGAAGGAGAAGAGGAGGAAGAAGGTTGGTGCTGACGTGTGGGCCGTTAGCCGTTAGCGCGGCAACCGTCCCGACAGGTGGGCCAGCTCTGTAAGAAAGGGGTTTAAAACGGTTAAATCGGTCGTCAACTCGACCTGGTAGTTTTTTGTCACGAAATTAATATTAATCTGGAGTTTTTGGTCAGTTTTTAAAATGCGGTAGTTCTGTGAAACGGATACATGAAATGTGGTAGTTTTTTGTCAATTACTCCTGTGAAGAACATGCAAAAGCTCGTGCTGGTTCGGGTCAAGTGATATGTTCTTCTTTTTGTTTCTGTATATACAAATCATATATACATATATTCCAGTGACCGCAAAATGCTTTCTGCCGCAAGGAATTAATACCCTCAACACAAGAAGTTCTTTAAAATTCGCCGTTTATCTTGACGGATCCACTTCCATTATAGGCCGAAGACCCAGACTAGTGAGATCAACAGGAGAGCCATAATCTTGGCACGCCTCCACTACGGTGTCATACGACTTTGCAGAGAGCTTGAGCCCTTGGTTGGAGGCCCTGATGTACATCTCATAGGCAAGCTTGGGCTTACCATCCTGCACAAGGGCTTCGATCAACACCTGATATGTGACCTCACTCGGCTCAACCTTGTGCATCTTCATCCTGTGGAACCACTCGAACGCCGCGCCGCTCCTCGTGCAAGCGGTGATGATCGCGTTGAAGGTCACGACGGTCGGCTCTATCTTCGCGGACACCATGTCCCGAAGAACTGCGTCCGCCTTATCATGGTCGCCCTTGCCGGCGTAAATGGACGCCAGGATCGTGTACGCGTGCAGGTTCGGGTCGACGCCGACCTTGCGCATGTGCTCCCACACCCTCAGCGCCTCGTCGTACAGCCTGCCCTTCTCGAGCGCGCTGAGCAATGCTCCATAGGAGACCACGTCGGGTTTCAGCCCCCGCTCTATCATCTTCTTGAATGTGTCCACTGCGGCGGACGATTCGGCCGCTCTGGAGCAGGCGAGGAGCACGGCGTTCCACTCCCGGCCTCCGGGCTCCAGGCCCTTCTCCTGCATCTTCTCGAGCAGCCTCAGAGCCCACCTCCAGATGCCCCTCCTCTTGGCGGCGCTGAGCAGGACGTTGAAATGGGACCTGATGAGCTCGTGTGACAGATTGTTCGGCCTCGGGCCTTTCTCCAGCAGGTCCTCGTAGATCTCCAGAGCCGCCCACCACTTCTTGGCCCTGCCCATGAGCCAGATCAGGTGGTTGCACACTGACAAGCTTATCATCTCCCCGTCGTCGCGCTCGCGGATCCTCTGGTACAGCTCCTTGGCAATGGTGTAGTGCTCCTCCCCCGTGCAGGCCCACACGAGGCGCTCGTAGTAGCTCCTGTCCGGCCTCACCCCTGCTTCGTCCATGGCGAGAAGCACCTTCAATGCCGTACCGGCTGGGTTGCCCGCACTTGCCAGTGACCGCCGCATCGCCATGTGACATACCCGGATGGCCAGCTTCTCATACTTGACAAAGTCTTGCTCCCAATCCGCCGGGTTCCCCACGAGATCGCCGTTCTTGTGCCTCTCCCTGAGCTTGACGAAGAACTTGAGCGCGGCGAACCCGTCCCCGGCGCTCTTGTACGCCGACATGACCGTCGAGTACGTCGCGGCGGTCGGCACCAGCCCGCGGCCCTCGATGTCGTCGTACACCCTGAACACCTCCTCGACCTTGCCTTGCTCGACGTAGACGGACATCAGGGTGTTGAAGGTCACTATGTTCGGGGAGATCCCCTGCGCCTCCATGTCCGCGAGAACATCCTGGATCCTCCCGAATTCCCCGGAGTTCTTCACCGCGCCTAGCAGGCAGTTGTACACGAACTGGTTGAGGCTGCTGCCGTCTCCCCTTCCTTTGAGATGCTCCACGACGGCGAAGGCGGCGTCGAGGCGCTTCTCCTTGCCGAGCCCCCGAATCACCGAGGTGTATACCTGGAGGGGCAGGTGCTCGTCGCCGCCGCCGAGGAAGTCCTCCACCGAGAGCTTCACATCCTCGGCCGTCTTCGCGTCGCGCAGCGCCGCGGCGACCGCGACGACATCGACGGCCCCTCCCCTCCTCCTGCCGCCGCCGCCGCCGCCGACGGCTGCGGACTCGGCGGCGAACCCGCGGGGGCGGCGGGGCGACGCGGAAGCCGGGAGATAGAGGAGCTTCAGGGAGGTGCGCGGGCATGCGTGGTTTCGTGGACGGCGGGGAGAAGGGAGCTGGCCGGCGGGGTGAAAGACGGCGAGGGAGGGAGCCATTTGGCAGGTTGCCGCCGCAGTGGCCGGACGCTGGTGACTGCGGAAGGTCTAGAGGGCTCCCACGTGGCATGGTTTAGGATTTTCTTCAGGATAACGCGAGATCCTATTTCTTTCTCCACCGAGCACTGGCTCGTCTTATGGCGTGCTGTCACAGCTCGCGCGCGCACGATCCCAATCGTGCGGTCGAGGGGATGCGCATTAATTTTTCCGCGTATAATTTATTTTATTTTCCCCATTGGCATAGAGGGGTTGACAAAAGATGAGCAAAATGAGAACTTACATATCTTTTTTCTATAAAACTTACATATCTTTTAAATAGGGGAGAGAAGACACTATCTTTCTATGTGTGTCTTTTTATTGTTCTCATCAATTTTCTTTGGGTTTTTTTCTCATTTTTTTCTGTGTTTGTCTTTCAAATACATGTCGACTTCTTTCAATACACGTTGTACATCTTCTGTATACATGTGTAATATTTTTTATGTAAGTTTAACATTATCCAAATACATGTTTGATTATTTTCCTGTTTTCATGTTAAACATTTTTCAAATACACGTTGTACAACTTTTTAAATGCTATGGAATATTTTTTACATTGTATAAACATTTGGTAAAAAGCCACGGATATATTTTTGAACCACATGAACATTTTATTTAATTGTCATGATGGTAGAACCCAGGGTCCTACCGGACCTGCTCCTTAGGTTGTAGGGGCAGGCAGGGGGAAGATGGAGGCGAGGGCGACGTGGCCGGCGCGTGGGCGCTGTCCTGATCGGGAGAGGGAGACGGCGGCGAGAGGGAGGTGGTGTGGCTAGGGTTAGGGTTCCGGCTCCTTCAGGGAGCCGGGCAATAGAATATGTCTTATTGCTTAATCTTAAAAATAGTCTTACAGCTAGTATATATAACCACAATGCTGAAAATAAGATAACTTGTGGGCCAAGCCCTTAATCTAAACTTGCCTGGTGGGCCTCCTACGGCCATAACATTTATTTGAATGGTATTGAACATTGCTTAAAATTATTAACACTTTATTACATCGTATAGGCGTGTCGCAACTTGCATACGGTATTAGAAATAATTCAAATCTGACATAGATACCTACCATTCCAGTTCAACGGAGGGTGTCTGGATATGAAGACTCCGTCTGAGAGCACGCTTTTTCTCGACTTCCTTGAAATGACCTCAAATTTTTCGCATGGCCTTGTACGACAAATTCAAGGCACCATTCTAAGTTGTTTTAGTATTCGATGAATTTTGCATTTTCTGAAGTTTTCTCGGATAAAAAAGGCTAATAAGTGGTCGGACTTGTCACAACTTCTATACGATATCAAAAGTCGTTCAAACCAGACATGGATGCCTACCATAGGCATGCCCACCTGCTTTCAAATTTGGGTTCATTTGAAGGATGTCCACAAATATACCACGTGCAATGGAAGTTGTTCGGGTATAGCCAGAAGGGTTTGTTTGAAAAGCACGTTGTTTTTCGACATTTATCAAATGGCCCCAAAATTTTTCCACTAGCTTCTATGATGAATTCAAGGCATCATGCTAATTTTTTTTTAGATTTTTTCCAAGTTTGAATTTCTGTCAATATCAATCAAGATGAACATTTTCTTATATCCTAACAATTTCTTGAAATTTATCAACAATTTTGGAATTTCAAATTGTATACACAAATTTAATAAACTTGAACAAATTCCCAACAATTTATGTCGTACAAAAATTGCAAACTATGTAGTTTTTTTAAATGTATCAACTTTATTGAAACGCAAACATTTCTTAAATTCTGATTTTTTTTTCAAAAATGCAACATTTTTTAAAATTGCAGAACATTTTTTAAATTGTAAAAAACATTTAAAATTTGAATTTGGTATTCCGAAAAATATTTAAAAAAATTAAACGGGTTACAAAAATAATAATAAAGTTCAAAAAGGAAACAAAATACGAATTAACGCAAAAAAAGAAAAAATAGAAAGAAAAAAAACGCTTGGGCCTTAGCTCTACTAGGCGACGTCATCACTCTGCCTGTTGGGCGGGCCCAATCGTTCACGGATTTGAAAAAGGTTCATAAATTTTGAAAACAAATGTTCATGCATTTGAAAAAAAATCACAGGATTTGGAAAAATCTCGTAGAAGTTTAAAATAGTTCGTGTATTTGGAAAAAAAGTTCACGTATTTAAAACAAAGTTCACGACTTTAGAAAAATATTTACGAATTTGAAAGCTTTATGGATTTAAGAAAAGGTTCACGATTTAAAAATAGTTCATGAATTTCTAAAAAAGGAAAGGAAATGAAAAATATAAAAAAGGAAAATGGGACAAGTAAAAACCGAAAAAAATAAATGCAGAATTTTTAAAAAATTGTTTATGTTATAAAAGATGTTTTGTAATTTTGTTCAGATTTCAAAAAAATGTCTGCTCAAATTATGTTTATAAATTCAAAACTATTCTGCATGTCAAAATTATTTACATTTTTTCAATAAAAGTTCCAAATTTTTTCTGCAAATATTTCATATATATGTATGTTGTTGTGTTTTCCTATATATTTCGCGCTAAAAATACCACAAGCATTGGGTGAAGTGGCTAGCAACGTGCACCTTTAAGTGCGAGGTCTCGAGATCAGGTCCTCATGAATTCTCCTTTTTCTCTGTATTTTTACGTCAGGAAATTGTAAAGTTATGTCGCCAAGATCACCCTGGCTTAATTAATAACTTTCTTAATTTGAAAAAATACATGTAATGAAGATATCATGAGTGTAAGTGTTACATCCTACATGGATTTTTTTATGCTTTGGTTCCAAGGTGTAATAAAGTTGCATAGCTCAACCTCCAAGGATGACATCAAGCATGAACTCGGCCGCTGCATCAAGCACGGTAAAGGAGAATTCAAGCAAAAGTCTGGTTGCCAGTTCAAATGACGACATGGACATCTTGCTGCAACCAGGTTGTATCTATAATTTCTGCACATGTTAGTTTCTGATTAGTATTGCCTATTCTTTGTCATATGGTTGGACATGTCATGTTAGAGTTATTTACAAGATGATTAATTTGCGGCAACACATTTTAGAATGACTAAGTTCTATAAGTCCACGCAACAATACTTTATTGAGTGGCTTATACTGTTATACTCCCTCCGTTCCAAGCTAGTACAAAGTTGAGTCACTTATTTTGGAACGGAGGGAGTACATGGTAATGAATATAGTATGAGTGCAAGTGTTACATCCTACTTCACTATTTTGGTAGAAGAACTGCCTCCAGTATGCAATAATAAAACTA
>NC_041384.1:638882918-638911550 GCF_002162155.2 Triticum dicoccoides | reverse complement strand
GGCTCGTTTGGTAACCCGTGATCCTGGGGGGATCCCCTCTTATTCCTTGGCCCGAGAAGCTCCTTTCCACGACCTTTACATGGGAAAGAGTTCCACGCCTAGATAGATCAGGTAGGAAAACCTTCGCTCACTCGCTCTCGCGTTCGAACGTCGATGGTCCTTCGGTGCGGTGCCTCTCGACCTTCTTTCTCTAGCGACCGGGGACAATGGCTCCACTCCCCTCCGGTGTTGACCCCTAAGCTCTACAACTGCACGCTCCTCTGCCCTCCGGCGCTGGCGACGCTGAAGGCTCCAGACCGGTGTTCGTGTTTCTCCTTCTCGCAAGATCCACTCCTCTCAAATCTTTGTCATGTCTAGCATTCGTGTCCCTCCTCCTTCGAAAAAGGTAAACCCCCTCCTTCTCCCCCTTTTAGTGTCCAAACCTTACCGTGGACTGTTTGTTTGCGTCGAAGCCTATCTAAGCTTGTTATTTGCTATATCTAGTAAAGGGTCTATAATCCAGTATGTGTTTTTGAAACATTGGGTGTGTTGTATATGTATGTTCTCTTCTACTCTCTTTTTCTTCCCCTTTCTGTTTTTTACCTCCGACAACATGGAGGTTGTTGGTTGACATGCATAAGTGATGGCTTGTAATAATCTTATGGAACCGTACTTTTCTTAGGCAATAAATTTTATGAGCAGAAGGAACCAAAGGAAACAACATAGTGGGAGAGTGGAGGAGGGGACCTTTAAATGTATCCCATCTGACTCTTTCAGCCACTGAGGACTACTTGAGTTAGGGCTAGGGGGCAGTAGCCCCCCCCCCCTCACACACACCCCTTCGCTCCAAAATATATGAAGTTCTAACATTTGTCATAAGTGAAACTTTTATTAATTTGACGTAGTCTATAGAAAAATGTCCGAAGCATCTTGTACTCATTGAGCTTATTCATATGCATCATATGCAGAAAATAGGTATTTAGATCTTAGATCTCTCGGAATGTGAGGTCTTATGTACTAGTATCATAATACTAGTCTATGATATTACTCCCTCAATGCATTGATATCATACACTAGTATCATATCATCATTTTGTTATAACTAGCCATGCCTGCGTGGCAACACGCCGCGCCCTGTTGGTGTGTCATGGTGAAATATGTTGTTTCTTTTTTACTTGATGAATTTGAATGTAAGACAAAAAGAATTACATGCATAATTTGGGCTCTGCAATAAATGAATTAATGCATAAAGGCGAATTGAAAATCATAGGTTGTTAATTACATGATAGCTAGCCCGCAAAAAAAACATGATAGCTACATTTTACAAAGTAGGAAGTACACATTGCTATGCATAGTTTATATCATTCTAGTGCGCCTCCTGCATGATTGTTGCTTGCAATAAAGTGTTATACAGCTTCTGCCAATTGCTGCATACAATTTTGTGGTGGTTTACTACCAGGCATTGTCGATGCTTTATGTTGAAGTTTCATATGTGGTAAAGAGAAGACTCATGTGTTAATTTTTGACTATTCAATTAGTTGCTAGTTTGGCCACCATTATTTTGCTCACTTGGTCAGTTATATGGACGCATAACAATGTTGCGCCTCACTGATTGTTTTGTGTGTAGTCTTCTATGTTTTGTATCCTATTTAAGATTCTATGTATTCGATCTTATTTTACTTGGGCATTTTTATTGGTTTTTTGTATCATGGGGTTCGGTGAACTCCCTTCCTCCACTCAACCCCCCACAAATCCCGCCATAGAGATTTAACAAAAAATCCAAATGCTAGAGATTTGATCTTGGATACTACTTCATACAAATTAAAACCATGCTATGATCAGCTTATTTGTTCCCCATTTTTATTCCCAAAGTGGAACTTATATTAGATATACGTACATCCACTGACCACTGCTCAAACTACCATTTTCATGTATTCATCACCGTGATAGCATCTCTGCCGTCTAGGGAGTGGCGAGCTACTATTCCTACGATTTTATTTATCTTTAATTGTTTGTTGACAGGTTTGCTCGCATCAGACTGTACATTGACAAACTTGTCTCACCACCAGCTCGCTTGTCTTGTCCCTTTCTTTCGTTAGGATGAATAGACATCATCTCTCTTTGCTGCTAGGAGCTTGATCATGCAAGTTACATGCAGTGTGACTATCAAACAGAATAAAATTCAGCGTCTAAAAACAGAAATTGGATCAATGCGCGCATTTGCAGAAATATAGAGTAGCTCTGCTTGACCCTCTTCCATGAACAACCTGCTTGACGCCCTTGCGGATGTTTGCCTGCCAGCAGAAATGTTTTTCCATTATTGCACTTGCATATGTGATGTGAAACCCTTGCATATTAGTAGCAGTGAGGAATTTAGCTAACAAGGCACACCCCAGTGGTTCTCATCCTATAATTGTTGTGAAACTTTAGTGCTATAAGAAGAACAAGAGATAACTTCCTTTCATTAGTTTCAGTGTATGAAGGCAGCATTAGCCCAGGAAGTGTCATATCAGTAGTTAACAGGATAGAATTGAATATATGGGACGAATAATGTGCATGAACCTGTGCCTGAATCAGTAATTTATCACCATATAGACTTCAACTGTACAACAAGATACATGTCTATATAAAATTAGTGATACCAACTCTTATGTATAGGAAAAATACCAATAGGTACGCCCAGCTGTTGCAGGTTTTTTCTTTGCTTTACTGCTAGCTAACTTGCATCCATGGCATGGCAATTGGAAAACATTTTCTCAGCCAGGCGAAAGTAGAACACACATTTCACTGAGCTTTTAGACTGGTCATTATCTTACAAAGTTCAAATACATAAACAAAGAGACATAGCTAGTGCGATGGCAACACACCACACAATGATCGCAATATAAATCAGTAGACTGTGCATACAAAGCTAGATTCACAAACTAAAGTTTATTTTCGCCAAAATATGCACTGGGAGAGAAAGGTAAGCTTTCCAAATCGCACACCGGGGAAAAAATGTAAGTTGTCTCTGTAAAGTTGGTCTTCTGCAAAAAATTATGAATACTGAAAATAACAACTCACAACAACATCTTGCATTATCCTGTTGACATGGTAAGCATTTTAACACAGGTAGGACATAACAGTACTAACTTTACAGTTTTCATATGAATAAAATCTGACCCAACCTGAATCTAAAATAAGTAGCAGGTCAAGAGCGCCATTAAAATGCATATTGCTGTGTTCAGCTTAATAAAACAACAGTTTTTTTTTTGCTAATACATTGACACTGCTTGCATTTTTTGTACCTTTAAGGATCTTATGTAAGCTAACAGGAAAAGGTTCTTAAACAAACTTTACATGAAATCTGTCCAAGGAAAAAGATAGACTAAATCTAGATCCACTAAACTAACCACCGGCATAATCACCTACTCATGACGAAATCCACATGGCATAGTATATGCAAGTAAGGCATTGTTAAGGCGCCATCACATCAATAGGAGATTTTGCATCTGGGCGAAGCAGAGGGACAAATTCAGAGCAAAACTTCCTGTCCAGCTGAGTGGACCTTCTTACCAGGAACGGTTCAGAAGATAAAACTACCTGGGCATCTTAGTCCAAGTTTATCTCATGAAGAGCCAATGTAGAAGCAGGTACATGCTCCTACATGGAAGGATAAAATAAGTTCAAATGACATGGCAAGAAATAACCCCATCGGTGCTGTTAAAATTTACGCTTATTCAACAAAGAATAATTCAGTATATTAGGATAAGTAAAAGGAGTGAAAGGATGTCGTATTATGATATATTATCAGTTCAAATACATAACCAAAAGTTGGAAGTTAGCAAAGAGCGCCTCAAGGAAAATAACCGATACATAAGCATTCACTGTGCTGCATGATAAAAAAATCTAGAAAATGAACACAACTATAGTCATCAGAAGACATACATGTAGCAGGTTGAAAATCTTATTAGGATATATTGGAATACTTCCATTCAATCCAATTGTTTCCGGACTGTTGATATAATCATTGTATCCACTTTTATGGAGTATCAAATCAAATATAAAAATGCTCGTACTCATGCACACGCAACCTAACCAGATTCGATCTTTTTTTCAGATCGAAAATCAGATTTGGTCTTGCTATACTAAAGAAGAGATCATTCTATTATATTAAAGAAGAGATCATTCTATGAATGCAGATGCACCAACCCCATACCGATTTTTGATAAAAAAATATTTTACTACGACGATGCATTCTCTATCAACAAGACAAACTGAAGAAAGAAAAAACAGTATGCATGGATAAGACAGGATCACATCATGATATATCTGAGTGAGCATGAACCTCGATACAAATAGAAAAGAAAGACCATGAACAATGAAAATATATCTTTGCTCAATTTTTATTACCAACAAATAGCAAATAAATCTGCTTACTTATGCAATGATTTTTCTTGAAATTTAAGGTATCAGCAAATTTAAGCAAGTAAAACCTGAAAAGCCTTTTGAAATGATCGATATGGTTGACTAGAGGGGGGGGGGGTGAATAGGCAACTAACAATTTTTAGCTTTTCTTTAGCAATTTAAACTTTGCATGAAGTAGGTTGTCTAGATATGCAACTAGGTGAGCAACCTATATGATGCAACAAGGATAGGAACACAAGCAAGCAAGATATATGAAACAAATAAGCTTGCACAAGTAAATGCACGAGATAACCAAGAGTGGAGACGGTGGAGACGAGGATGTGTTGCCGAAGTTCCTTCCCTTTGAGAGGAAGTACGTCTCCGTTGGAGCGATGTGGAGGCACGATGCTCCCCAAGAAGCCACTAAGGCCACCGTAATCTCCTCACGCCCTCACACAATGCGAGATGCCGTGATTCCACTATTGGTGCCCTTGGAGGCGGCGACCGAACCTTTACAAACTAGGTTGGGGCAATCTCCACAACTCAATTGGAGGCTCCTAACGACACCACGAAGCTTCACCACAATGGACTATGGCTTCGCGGTGACCTCAACCGTCTAGGATGCTCAAACACCCAAGAGTAACAAGATCTGCAAGGGATTAGTGGGGAGAATCAAATATCTCTTGGTGGAAGTGTAGATCGGGGCCTTCTCAACCACTCCTGAGAAAATCAACAAGTTTGGTCGGCTAGGGAGTGAGATCGGGCGAAAATGGAGCTTGGAGCAATAATGGAGCTTAGAGGTGGAAGAGGTAAGTCAACGGGAAAGAAGGGGACCCCTTATATAGTGTGGGAAAAGGATCCAATCGTTACCCACCAACCAGCCCGCGGCCAGCGGTACTACCGCGCCTGGCCAGCGGTACTACCGCAAGGCCGCGCGGTACTACTGCTTGCAACCAAGCGGTACTACCGCACGGCTGTGCGGTACTACCGTACCGACCCACGGTACTGCCGCAACCCCAGCAACAGAAAAGATAAACAGACGCGCAGGAGCTGGGGGCGGTACTTCCGCACGCGCGGTACTACCGCGAGGCAAAAATCCCAGCCAGGGGAAGGGAAACTTCCATGCCTACTTCCACAAAGAAACGGAAGTAGCAAAACCCGACACAGTAGTACTGCTGAGGGGCGGTACTACTGCCTGACTGCATAGCGCGGTACTACCGCTCGGCGAAAGCGGTACTACCGTGGGCACGCGCGGTACTACCGCGCCACCGCGCGGTACTACCATTGTCCTGGGAGCAGTACTACCGCAACCAACAACAGCAGCCAGACAAGGGAGGCAAGAAGACGGAGGAAGCTCCAAGGAAAAAGGAGGGGACAAGAAGGAGACGTGTACGTGATGATTTCACCCAAACCTTTCCAACACGGACCCCCTCTTAATAGTACGGCTTTCCTACGACTCAAATCCACCAAAAAGAAACGTAGAAAAGACGCCGTCTTCATCAGTCTTCGAGGGGCACCCAATCGTCTTGTGCCTAGCAATGAAGTGTCTGGAATACTCATGGCACACGATTAGTCCGCAAATGCGTTGTCATCAATCACCAAAACACTTAGGGATAAATATGCCCTTACACCTTCTTTTCTTGTTCCATCTCATTTAACTTCATCTCATAATGTTGCTTCAGAACAGAGGTGTCACTCTTGGCAAATTGTTTCATCTCCGCCATCAGGAATTGAAAACAAAAAAGGTATGATTAAATTTCCAGGTGGAACAAAGAACCCAATACCAGACCACAGTTCTGACTATTAGAATCGTAGGTCAAATGTGGTTATCTTTGAACACGAGTTTACGATGGATGGTGGAATGAAGATTATTCTTACATGTGAACAAAATGTCCAGGCTGAGCCATACGAGTTGTAAATTCGTATATGAACAATTACAATCATAAGGAAAGAAAAATAGTACATCCTTTCTTCTGAAGTCCTTTATTTTGATCTTGCAGCTCCATATCCAGTGTTTTCGAGATGGATGAGTGTTCTCTTTTCTTTTCTTCTTCATCAACTTCACCTGAAAAAGAAGAGTGCTTATTAGAGAAAGTGTCACGAACACGTGGCATTGTTTCAGTAACTTAATTGACACTTCGAGTGCTCCTATTCTTCTCATGGATCAAACCACCTCTAAACTTTAAACCGGATAAATCACCCCCTAAATTTTTTAAAACAGGATAAATCAGCCCCTAGATGGATGTGCACAGAATTGCAGGTGGTTTTTGATGTAATGTTGCTCGCTGACTGAGCTTGCCCAACTTTATAAATAAAGCCATAAGGCACGAGCCACAACGTCATACAAACACAAACTAGATAAATTTGGTTCAGAAGTTGCAAACGCGGCAACGAGTACAAATAACTGGGCACGTAGGTCGACAACCTACGCAGTAAGAGGATGACACCAACAAAGGGCTACAAAACGCTAAACTACACTAAATGATCTTGATTACGCCGGATGAGAGAGAACGTTGTTCCCCGAACACGAGAAATCAGAAGCTCCGTGGCATCCTCGTCGGAAGTTTTAACCAGTGGCTTCCACTTCTGTAAAATGATGAATGGTTTGAAAATACGGTCAACAGGTTTGTTAGGGAAGACATGTTCAACAGTGAATTTGTTACGAATGGTCCATAAAACCCAATACATCGCAGCAAAGCCAAACCAGAAAACACGTTTCACTTGAATGGACAAGGTCTTGGCAAGCTCAAGCAACTTAACAAAAAGAGTTAGGGGCTCAGTTTACATCCAACCACGGCCGAGTACAACTCCAAAGTAAAGCAGCTAAATTACATTTGAAAAAGATATGATCAGAATCCTCACGCCCAGCACAGCTCACAAAATCCAGATGCCGGCCCATTATGTTTACAAGAACATGAAAAGAGTCACAAAGTGGGGTATCGTCATGCCATCAGTCAAGCCAAAACTGGACAGACTTTGCTGGCATGGACGACAAACTTGACCAAAGAACGAAAATCATCACGAACTTTAACCAAGTCAAGCCAAAATTGAGAACCTCCAGCAAAGGCTAGCATGGGGCTAAAAGTTCAAAAGTATTGAGCTTTAAGAATGTCATACCACAACAACCCAGGAGAAGAACTGAGAATCCTCCACCATCACTTAATAATGAAACATTTGTTCATGATAGAGGTGTTAATAATGCCAAGCCTCCCAAAGCTCTTTGGCAAGCACATGATAACCATTTAACCAGGCGGTAATTTTTCTTGTTGCTAGCGGTATTCCAGTAAAATCCACTACGGTGTTTATTGAAACCAGCATGAAGATAAGAGACCTAAGATACGAGTGTTCTATTAAGACACAACTCCTTTGTTTACACATAGTATGACTCAAAGTCCGTATATAACCTCCCTTGTACATAACATTCGACACAACTCTAACACGTTAGCCTTAACTTCCTTTTGAAGGTGGTGTCTCCAACACAACAGTGTGTGTAAAACTTTCGTATGAAGATGCTCTCCATACTTTAATCTGGATAACCGAACAATCTGACTTTCTCAGGACAATGTTGCGTATAAAAAGGGAAATGACGCTTTGGTGCGCCGTTGGATCAGTATAAATCGTGTGTCCCAGTTATGTTCCAATCCAGCGAACCACATTTTCCACCCAACTTATCTTCTCTACCATCGTTCTCCTCCACACATACATTCCTCCTCCAAAATCAAGCCCCCTGTCTCTCTCCTCAAATCAGCTCCTGGCCGCGCCATCGCCCAACTTAGGCTCGACTTGCACGGGAACCGATGGCCGGAGCACCGAGGAGGAGACGGTAGCCAAGCCCATGCAACACGCGAGCCCTAGTCCTCCCAGTTTGTGGTCTCGAGCGAAGGCCGCTGGCCCTCCTGGAGTTGACCAGAGTGGAGGCTGCAGCGGCGATAATGGACGGTGGGGTAGCGCAGGTGAGAATCCGGATTGCGACGTCGCCGGTAATTTTTTTCTGTAACAACACATGTGTTGCAAAAGTTATTTTCACAACATCTATGTTGCCAAAAGTAAAGACTAAAAAAAAGAAATTCTGCAACATCTCTTTTGTTGCTTTTGCAACAAAA
Source organism: Triticum dicoccoides (assembly GCF_002162155.2). NCBI lineage: Eukaryota > Viridiplantae > Streptophyta > Magnoliopsida > Poales > Poaceae > Triticum > Triticum dicoccoides. The sequence continues at coordinate 638,903,083 of NC_041384.1, read as the reverse complement.
ACTCTATTGCAAAGAAAAAAAATCTGCAACAAGATTTGGTTGCAAAAACACCCCACAAGACAATCTTCGTTACAAATATTTCTGCAACAAAATCTTTGTTACAAAGCAGAGGAAAACGTTCAACCGCTATATTGTGTCAGATCTGCCGGCTCGTGAGGCAGCGGATCTTTTAGCTATAGCCGCCGTTAAGCGCCCACCACGATCCATCAGCGTGCGTCGAGCTGGTGCCCGTGGGGTACTTCTCCTTGGGGTGGCCTCCGCCGTCCTCGCAGCTATGTAAACATCGGTTATATGCAGTGGCCCGTGACCCGGGGTCATCAGATATCCCTCAAGCAGTCGAGCTACTTCCTGTAGACGTCGAGGAGCGCCTGGTCGCTAGTGGTTTGAGGCAGGGTGCACACATATGTCGTGACCAGTGCGATTGAACAGGCTCCGACGCGGTGATGTGATGAATTTCATAGCATACGGCTGCTGCTACGCGCGGCGTTCTACCACGAATGCAGGGATCAGTACGAGAAGATCAACATTAGGGCAACTCCAACGCGGCGATTCAAACAGACATAATTTTTGTCCTTTTTTTATCTGTTCAGGTAGATCAGGCGGACGCCAATGTTCTTTTATTGTCCGCCGGCCCGTATGTCTGTTTGACACGACGGACTCATTTCGCATTTGCGCTAGATTTCGGAAATTTAGAAAATCAAGAGAAGTCGAGTTTACATTAATTAAAAGTAAACAATATTAAAGAGAACATTAAAATAAAAAAAGCCAACAATGGCTGTAGATCTAGGCGTCGTTGTTGTCCTCCTCCTTGGTCAGGTCGACGTAGACTGGCGCCTCCATCCACGGTAGTGTCTGCTGGAAAGCTACAAGCGTGGCCGGTTGCGCTGCCTGTTGCTACTCCGACTGCCCGCCCCGACGAGGAGCCGGCCTCATAGTCATGATTGCCGCCCTTGCCGAAACTCATGGTGGGCGGCTGCTAGGGCTGGGTGTCGGGCGGCTGAGGGGCAAGAGGAAGAAGACGAGGTGGAAGTGGATTAGGCGGCCCCCTCTGCCGCATCTGTGACATTAAAAAGACGCGCGGCAAGAGGTTGGATGGCTGACATGCAGACCCCAACGCAGACGTGAACTTAAAAAGGACCGATTGATGGTGATTGGGTGGCTGACACACGGATCTGAGGCAGACACCAAGCGGATGTGCGACGCGTTCGTCTCGTGTCTATGTGGACATAAATCAGACGCAAATTTGAGCAGGATTTGCGACAAAATATGTGTTTGTGTCGGAGGCAAACAAAATATTTGTTTGTGTCGGCGCGTTGGGCCACGTTTTGGTCTATGCAAACCGAAACAGACGCAGGCGGACGAAATGGTCGCCGCATTGGAGTTGCACTTCCAATAGGAGCAGTAGATTGATGACGCTGATTGGGACCTTGCGTTGTCAGTGACTTCATGACTGGGCACAGGAGTTGGACGTTGTGTTTGAAACTTTGAATCCTTCAGGTTGAGGCTTTCTTTGGTTCATAGGATAGGGTTATCATAGGAATAGGAAACTTGTAGGAAATGTGATGATATGTATTTCAAATTTTATAAGCATGATTAGGAAAAGAGATGTCATTTGGTTCATATTATATGATTTTTTTCATTGAGTCTAGACTCATGTTTATTTTCTTTTGAAATACGAAAGATAGGAACCAATCCTATGAAGTAATAGGAATCCATTTCTATGAACCAAAGGGTTTTAAAGCAAAAATTCCTACAAGAATCCTATCTATATAATTCATGTGAAATTCCTCCAAACCAAAGAAGGCCTGACATAGGAAGGTTGGCGTGATGATACAACAACAAGTGATCGCAGAGAAGCTACGAGGCCGATGTTCACTGTTGGATCGATCCTGCGATGACTTATTTTTTAGGGAAATCATGCCCTGACTTTAAATGCTCGCTAAAGCGTGTTCAATTCTGCAATGCCTGTAATGTTCTGTGTAATGTCCAGTTCCTATAGTTCTGTTATGTGGGTAGTTTCAGGTTCTTCAAAGATTCCTTCATCTCTCGAGAATAGAGTGCGTGACTGGGCAACGAGGGAAATGCAAGAGATGCAACATTGCCCGTGCACCTTCCCCACGACATACAACAAAATAGAGTCAAACGATATATTCATAGGGAAAACACAAAGAACCAGAATAAACGGTAAAGGGGGAAAACAAGAGGAGCAATCTATTTGAAAACACCACCACACCAGTACAGATTGCCATGAGATAGATCGTAGAACGTAGATATAAGGGGACGGTCAGAAAGAATCAAGTGATGCTTTTATCTAGATGGACATATTACGTCACCCCTAAGTCATTGCAAAATTTATTTTTATTTTATTGCATTTGATCTCCTTAACTCTATTAAATATAACACTTTTTTCCTAATTGTTTGCACTTATTTTTCTTCTAAATTCAGTACAGTTGTTGTCTTTACCGACACAAATCAAATAAGTATTTTTTCAGCTTATTGCGCGATCTTGTTCTCATTTTAACAAATATTCTTCGGCTCTTATTTATTCCTAATTGATTGCAAATGATCTCTGCTCATGTTAGCACACATCCACTAAAGAGACGACTTATCATTTGGTTAGCCCAACAATTCATAGCACCCTGTAAGTCTGCAATTCATAGTCTCCTCACTTGTAAGTCTGCAACCAACAAATGAAGAACATGAAGATTTTATTCTTCGCCCTTGCGCTCCTCATGCTATCTTCAGGTATATATATTTTTAGGGAACTATCTTCAGGCATCTACTTCCTCCGTTCCGAATTACTTGTCGCAGGTATGGATGTATCTAGATGTATTTTAGTTGTAGATACATCCATTTTTATGACGAGTAATTTGAAACGGAGGGAGTAGGAAGTAGATGTTGTTATCTTTAACACTTACGCCTGGGAATTGTGTGTATGTATATGTTGGGCTGCTCTAACTTTTCCTATTTTCTCTTTTGATTTTGATACCTCTAGATATGGCAGCCTCCCTCCAGTGCAGGCATGTCCTCAAAAGTGGCCCATGTAAAATCGATGATTGTAGAGCTTACTGCAGTAAGATACCTAGAGTGCCCTCACCCAAAAATCCTGACGTGTGTGTTCCTGAGGGATGCAAATGTGTCGTGTGTATAGGGGCGCAAGAAGGGATGTAGTGTTTCCTCTAAGGTTGCTTAACTAATAATAATGGTCTCACATACCATGTGGCCTTGTATAATTGTCAAGGTCAATATTGATGATAGAATAATGAAAATGTTATAATATTGCATTGGGCTCTTAACTTATGAATCGTATTGTATTTATCAATCGTCTATCTATATATATATATATTATGTATCGAATTTATGATATAGAGGAAAATATGGAGATGAGCTACTTTTTTATATAGAAAGGCAAAATACCCGGTCATCGATGTGGTGAATCATCTCATTTTGGAAGACAATGACCATTAGACCCACCTAACTGTAACATAAACAGACTACACCATTCAGATCTACATCAATAAGTTGTTCGATAAAAACAAGGGACAACGAAACAATTTTTTTACGAAGAAGACCATAGAAATAAACAAATAATAATCCCATAAAGAGTTAGACTCATCTAGATAAGACTTAATTACATCTTAGGGAAAGTAGTGGCTGCACCCACTTTCGGTGCACCCACGCAAGAAAATATATCAAAACATTTAGAAAAAATATGAAACTTCGTGAAAATGATCATCAATAAATGTTATGAGGGCTTGCAAAGTTTGGTGGTCAAATAACATTCGAGAAGCGCTCTACAAAAAAGACAAAATTGCAAAATCTGCTCAAACAGTGCACATACATTTTGACTAATTTTCAGTGATTTTGTCTTTTTTGTAGAGAGCTCCTCGAATGTTATTTGACCACTAAATTTTGCAAGCCCCCATAACATTTGTTGATGATCATTTTCACGAAGTTTCAGATTTTTTCGAAATGTTTTGATATGTTTTTTTGCATGGGTGCACCGAGAGTGGGTGTAGAAGAACCACTCTTGACATTAACTTGAAAAAATATCGCAAGAACCTCCGTGTAGACTCAAATGTCATAGAAGTTTGATAGGACATTATTAATTATCATCTAACTGAGAATTAGCAAATTTATTGTTTCTAAACTGCTATATGATCTCATCTTTGTGATCTGGGATCCAAAGACGAAATCTGATAGGTGCAACAGGTAGGATAAAAGATGTTGCAGTGAGTAGTAACTGTAATTTTTCATGATAGCAAAGGACGGGCACCAACGGCTCAAAGAATTGTCGGAAGTTTTGCGCACACAAGGAGTAATAATCAATAGAAATACCAAGAAACAATATAAAAGGAAAAGAGAGAAAAATTGTTCCAAGTCCGACTTGCCGGATTCGAACCAGCGACCTAAGGATTAATCTGCACAAACTACAGTCCTCCGCTCTACCAACTGAGATAAAGTCGGATTGTGCGGATGTTCATATTGTACGGTTAATAGACAAAAGACATATTCGATTTACACGTCCAATGCATGATGCTAAATGGATCATCAGTACTTTTATTCTTGAGCAGGTACTTGATTTCCGTAGTTTGTAGTGACTAGTTATCAAAGCACTTCTCCATCAGATTACGCATGGACATTTTCTTTTGAGAAACGACTATTTATGTTTCATACGATCTGTTGATAGTTTTGTGCACATTATCAGTATAACATCTAGATCAATAAAAATAGAACACCATGATTTATAGCAAGAGAAAGCGCGAAACCCATTCCCCACAAGAGTCATCTGTCACCCCCGGACGGTTTCGCTCCTTTTTGCCCCCAGTGACTTCGATGCTCGCTGCGGAGTGCTCAATTCTACAATGCTTGTGATGTTCTGTGTAGTGTCCAGTTGGTACTTTCAGGTTTTCTGAAGATTTCTTCGTCTCTCCACAATGCAGTGCGTAGCTGGGTAACAGGGAAATGCGAGAGAAGCAGCATCGCCTTTCGCCAGTGCACCTTGCCCGCTACACAAACAAGGACACAAGGTGGATTGTCAAAAAAGAGTCAACCGATATTAAAGTAGGAAAATGAAAGGAAACAGAGCAAGATAAGATAAGGTAGACGGTCATAGAAGAGTCAAATGATGCTTTATCTAGATGGAACATATTAAGTCGCCCCCAATTCACTGCAAATTTTGTTCAAAACTTATTTTATGGCAATTGATATCCTTAACTGTATCCTATATCATTTTTCCTAGTTGCCTGTACTTATTTTTTTTCTTAATTCAGTATAGTTGTCAGTTGATCTCTTTATCAGCATGAATCAGATTACACCAACTTATCGCGTAATAGTGTTCTTAATTTAGCACCTTATCTTTGGTTGTGTATTTATTCCTAATTAATTACAAATAATATTCTTCGCTTATATGAGCACACAACCACTATAAAAAGAGCCTACTTATCATTTGGCTAGCCCAACAATTCATAGAGGCAAAAAAAAATCCCCTCTGTAGCGACTTGTAAGTCTCCAATTCATATCCTGGGGCTTGGACGTTTGCAACAAAAAGACGAAGAACATGAAGGTTTTACTCTTAGAGCATCTCTAGCAGACCTCTTAAAATCGCAAATTGTAAAACTGAGATACGGATTGGAAAAAAAATGCATTTTAAGGGTTTATTTTAGCTACGACCGAACAGATACCATAAAACAAACTGTAAAACTGGGATAAAGAACTCCTTCCTCCAGTCCGGCTGCTGCCGCCCCTTCCCCAAGCCGATCATGCCCAACTCCGTCGGCAGCGCCCCATCGCCCGTCGGCCGCGCCCCATCAGCATGCCGGCCGCACCCAGCCTCGCCGGCCATGCCCCGTCGCCTCCGCCGGCTGCGCCCAGCCTCACTGGCCACGCCCCGTCGCTTCCGCCGTCCGCGCCTTGCTCTATTGCCAGCCGCACCGACCGAGCCATGCCCCTTTGCCTGCGCGCCGGGAGGATTCCGGCGGCCAGGCTGAGGTCATGGGAGGCCACGGCGATGTCGAGCTCGTCCAATTCAAACCGGCGGCGATCGATTGCGGCGTCTAGCGGCCTTTTCCGGTGTGCGGTGATGAATTCCGGCGAGTTTAGGACGGATTTCGGCAAACTCCGCGGCGGCGTATTTGCTCCGACGAGGTTTGACCGGTATACGCCCCCCCTAGGCTCGGCCTTCCAACCTCCAAATATAAGGGTTTCGGGTGTGCATTTTCCGTGGCCCTTAAATTTTTTACAGGTTGGACCACTTTTACGGTTTCTGTTCTGGACACTTTTTTGGACAAAAATTGTAAAACGCAAAAATTATAAGGGTTTGACCACTTATACGGGGTCTGGTAGAGATACTCTTAGCCATTGCACTCCTCACACTATCTTCAGGTATCTCGGGAGTTTGCACTATCATCTTCAATATCCACACTTAGGGAATCATAGTATATTTATGTTGTTGGGCCAAGCAACATTACAACTAATGACTGGTCCGCTTTAACTTTTCTCATTTTCTCTTTTGATATATGTAGATATGGCAACCTCACTCGAATGCATGTTTGTCTACAAAGATGGCTCATGTCAAATCAATGAATGTAGATCCTACTGCAATCAGTTTTTTAGAGCGGAGCCCTCACCCAAAAATCCAAACATGTGCATTCCTCGGGGTCGGGGATGCAAGTGTGTAATATGTGGAGGGGTGCAAGAAGGGATGTAGTGTTTCTTCCAAAGTTGTTGAAGTAACAACATAATAGTGGTGTCACATGTTTTGGCATATTGATGAGAGATTAATGAAAATTATTGCCCTTTCCTTTCTTCTTGTATCTAATTCATCAGTACTCCTTTGGGTGTTATCCTTGTTCATTTCTTCAGACAACCGAAATACACTGCTAAAAGTCATTGTATGCACCGACAAAGCTCTAAATTAAATGCCCTGTACTGATGGATTAATTATCTGATATGTTTGGTAGCTGCCCCACTGTGTTGATGATTGCTGACTGCACTTTTTTCTTGCTTGTGTGCAAGGAGACGGCATAATAATATTAACAAAGTTGCTTTGCATAGACTGAACTGTTGATATAATGTGCCAAAGAAAATTGTGCTGATCCTTATGTTCGAACCATGTCATCCAGATTAAACACTTGCCTGTTGGAGATGCTCTTTGGATTGCTCGCCATAAAGAACTTGACATGGATTATGTTCTTGATTTCATTGTTGAAAGGAAAAATGTGGATGATTTACTTGGCTCAGTTAAAGGCAACAGATACAAAGATCAAAAACCAAGACTGAAGGTACCATCTAAAAATAGCTTTGATTTTTGTCATTAATATTACAAACCTTCCATCGTAACTTTCCCAGTTCTTCATGCTTTCAATTTCTCACTGATAGTAAAAAGGGCAGCCCGGTGCACGTAGCTCCCACTTGCGCAGGGTGCGGGGAAGGGTCCGACCGCTTTGGGTCTATAGTTCGCAGCCTTTTCCTACATTTCTGCAAGAGGCCCGTGACCTCATGGTCACAGGGTAACAACTTTACCGTTGCGCCAAGGCTTCCCTTCCAATTTCTCATTGATAGTGATAAAAAAATTGTATCGTAGATTACCATTTGTTTCTTGTGACAATCCTGATCAGCAGTTGTGGCAACAGAACACATTGTTTTGGTCATGTTGCAAATAAGTTGATGGGCATAGTCATTAGCCTGTTTGGCGGCACAATGGAGGCATCTCTAAACAATTAGATAAAGAACTTCTTATTTTGACGAAGAGCAGCAGCGCATCAGATCTGTGCTTTTTTTAGGTGAAGAACTTTGTGATATATTGTTTATTTTAGATTTCAATTGGGTTCCAGACATGCTGAATACGAAAGGAATGTTTCCCTGCAACGTGCTGAGCGTCTTTTGACCAGCCATGTTTTATGCCCGCATGCTATCCCGTGTGATTTCTTGTTGCTTCAGTTTAATACGAAATAAGGTTTCCCCCCGTTTTGTATTATAAACTATACCACCAATCCACAAGCTCAATGTTCACGGGCAACAACAACAATAAAATAAAATAGGTCTGGCTGGGGCACAGCACAACAAGCCACCAAAAAAAGCAACTAGCTAATCAGGCTCCGGGGGTGGAGGAGGTAACGGTGGCGCGAGGGAGATGGCGGTGGAGCGAAGTCCGGTGATGATGGTGTTGATGCCGTCCTGATGACGTCGCTTGCTAAGCGGCCGCCAAAGCTGCAAGAATCCGCACATTTTGTAAATGGCGTCAGTCGTCCGAAGTGAAATCACATGCCGAGGAGTTTTTTTTTCTTATTCTTTGTTATCATTAATTGAAAAGCATAGCCCATATTTGGGTATGATATGATGAAGGACGATGTTATTAGCAGACATAAGCTTGAGCCTGTAGATTGTGCATCTCTTCCCAAAGAAATTGTATTTCTTGTCCATATATATGAGTTTGTTGTGGTTATTTTAGCAACAATATGACGTGATACCTCCATTTGTTGTATCCTTTGCAGAAATGTGGGCTAAGGAAGCTGATATATCTAGTTGAAGGGGATGTAAACACTATAGATGGATCAGAGAGCATTAAAACAGCGTATGTACTCTTCTCATGAAGCCTGGACGATCATGTTAACCCCTGAATGGCAGTACTTTTTTCTTGTTGTTTAACATTATTAAATATTGTTCCCAATGCTTTGACTGTCAGCCGTATGCCTACTAGTGGAAAAAGTGTTAGCCACAACTTTTGTTGGTAGAGCGCCATTTTGGTGTAGGCCAAATCAGCACGTCAGCTTTACAAGCATAGCGCTGGCGTTGCTTTTTTGAAAACGTCACAAATCTATTGGCCCATATGCACTCACCGTTTGGAAAGCACTGGTGACGTTGGTTTTCTTTGCACGCCATAGTTAATTTGTTAGTGCTGGCGTTCTTTTTCTTTGCACGCCATAGTTAATTTGTTAGTGCTGGCGTTCTTTTTCTTTGCACGTCAGAAACACTTTTCCTATTTGATCAAGTGTTTCAAGTATTTAATTATATTATGCTTTTTTGTCATCATTATTTTTACAATTTTTATCATTTAGGAATTTTATTTCTTTACCACTAGTTAAATTTTGAGTCTTTTATTTTGTCAAGTCTTTCATTAATTTTAGTCTTTTTGTTTGGCATGTGATTAGCTATGGCGTTGCCATTTTATCCAACGTCAGCAATAACCTATCTGAGTCAACTTAGTAAAAGACCTAAGTCACCGCTCTCTCTCATTTCACATCCCATCCGGCCCGGTCGTAGACACAACTCCCCCTGGACCAAAGCCGCCGCCGCCGCCCCGTCGCCACCCCTCGCCGGCACCAAGGTTAGATCCACTACTCTTCCGTTCGCGGACATGCCAAACGACCGGGATTTGCTTTGTGTCATGTAGATTCCAAAGTTAGTTGCATGGATTGCTTTGTGTAGAAATTGTAGTGATAATCGTCCTATTGCTATTGTGTAGAATCCGATATTTATAATGCATTTTTACTTGTATGTCTCCCCTCCGTTGGCGGATCTGAACTAGTTTAGTAGAAATTGATATATAGAATGTGTTATGTTTAAAAATCAGGGCAATTTGTTGTTGTAGGGCTAGTCTTCTATGGGACTCTTATACATTCATACAGTATTTGATTCATCCAAATTTAATACTTATCTGCTGCTGGCAGTCGACACCAGACTTCCATCTCTATATTCTTCAAAGTTATCATTTTAGTTTTTTTCTTCACATTTTTGTATAGGTTGATTGGTATATGTAAATCAAATAGCTTTGCATACAGAAGTTACTCTTATATATATGATAGTATGTGTGTATAGAAGTCAGTTTTCTATATCTTATTTATCAAAATAGATTCATAATTTTATCTATTCTACTTAACTAACAAAATCATGTCTTTCCAACACATGCACTATTCACTATAAAAGTATCTGATTTTGTTTTGATAAAGCTCACACCAAGTATTTGATAATGAAACTTTACAAATCATGTATTTCCAACATGTCATGGGGTTAACACGACAGATGTCCTAGTGTGAGAACTTAGTCATGAGGCCAACACATCTAAGTGGTAGTTTGAACAGGGTTGAGCAGGACGAGAGACGCGAGATTTTATCCAAGTCCGGCCCCTCACGGTGGAGGTAATAGCCTACATCCTGCTTGATTGGTATTGATGATGACGATGATCTCGATTACAAAGGCGGTGTTTTGCTACCTCTATCTCGAGAGCATCTACTCTGATCTTGTCTAAGACTTATCTGTCTAAGACCTATCTATTGTGACCTGTCAAAACTCTGACCCTCTTGGGGTGCCCCGCCCCTCTTTATATAAGTTGAAGGGGTGGGTTACATGTAGAGACCTAGTAGGATTAGGACTTAGCCTATTTCTGGCTTCTTCTCATAGGCTTCTTATCTCTGGGATTCTCTTCGTGGGCTTCTTAACGCATGGGATTCTTATTTCCAGGCAGCTCATTTTCATGGCCAAGTACTTGCCGGGTTAGGATCTGTCTGTCGGCTTACAACTGTCTGTCGGGTTACAACTGTCTGCCGGGTTACAATATGTCTGTCGGGTTAAAATTGTCTGCCAGGTCAGGATCTGCCGGGTTAAGTCCAGAGATGACTTAACGCCATGAGCCGGGTTAAACCATAGGTAATTCCCCCGACATAACACATGAACTACTTTACATTGCATATTATCTTGATCGTATATATACGCGGTGTGTTTGTGGTCATGGCCAATTCTGGACGCAACAAGGAGTCGGTGTGCGATGTGGACATGGCCAACAATGAATTCTTAAACACTTTTGAGTATGTCATCAAGAGCGTGCAAGGGGCAAATGACGATCTAAAGGGGGAGATTAAAGAGCTACGCAAGGATGCTGTTCGGCTCGTTCATGAGACTAATCAGTTTAGGGACGAGAGGGATAAGCTCGTCGAGGATCGGGATAAACTGAAGTAGGAGAGGAGACGCCTCAGGGTGAGAGGATTGACCTGAAGATGGACATAGATCATTTCAGAAGAGAAGGAGAGGCAGATAGAAAGAAGCTTCTCTAGCTGGGCATACTCCTTGATGAAGATTAGCTTTTTAAGTAGCTAGCTAGTTAATCTTATTAGTTGATGATGATCGAGTAACTAGAGTACTTGAGTGAACTTTTGTGAAGTTTAATATCAACTTGTTGAATTCATGATCCTCTTATGTAATGATTATCTGTTAAGTAAGTACATAGTGTCCTCTTTTCCTTTCAACTTATACAATGTTCTTTACGCATACAACTTATACAATGTTCTTTACGTATACAACTTATACAATTTTACTTGTGAGTCCTCTTTTCCTTCCAACTTATACAATGTTCTTAATTTACATATACAACTTATACAATGTTCTTTACATATACAACTTATACAATCATAGTTACTCATTGCAACAGATGTGACCAGTGTATGTACACACACATCCTTAGCTGCTCCTCGGTCTATTAATGTACAGAACAATTCAACATGTCTGTAGAACAGTGGCATCCGAGCCAGGTCTATGCGTAGGTGTTATATGCACTTGTAGAACACAAAGGACTTGTGGGTGTGGGTATATATATATATTGCTTGCCGTCACTAGTTGATTCTTGATTCAGCGGTATTGTTGGATGAAGCGGCTCAGACCGACATTACGCGTACGCTTACGCGAGACTGGTTCTACCGACGTGCTTCGCGCATAGGTGGCTAGTGGGTGTCAGTTTCTCCAACTTTATTTGAATCGGATTCAATGTACAGGGTTCTTTCTAAGGATCAAAAAGCAATCACTATACTGCGTTGTGGTTTTTGATGTGTAGGTAAGAACGGTTCTTGCTCAGCCCGTAGCAGCCACATAAAACTTGCAACAACAAAGTAGAGGACGTCTAACTTGTTTTTGTAGGGCATGTTGTGATGTGATATGGTCAAGACATGATGCTAAGTTTTATTGTATGAGATGATCATGTTTTGTAAAAGAGTTATCAGCAACTGGCATGAGCCATATGGTTGTCGCTTTATTGTATGAAATGCAATCTCCATGTAATTGCTTTACTTTATCACTAAGCGGTACCGATGGTCGTAGAAGCAATAGTTGGCGAGACGACAATGATGCTTCGATGGAGATCAAGGTGTCAAGCCGGTGATGATGGTGATCATAACGGTGCTTTGGAGATGATGATGGCCATATCATATCACTTATATTGATTGCATGTGATGTTTATTCTTTATGCATCTTATTTTGCTTAGTTCGGCGGTAGCATTATAAGATGATCTCTCACTAAATTTCAAGGTATAAGTGTTCTCCCTGAGTATGCACCGTTGCTACAGTTCGTCATGCCGAGACACCACGTGATGATCGGGTGTGATAAGCTCTACGTTCACATACAACGGGTGCAAAGCCAGTTTTGCACACGCAGAATACTCGGGTTAAACTTGACGAGCCTAGCATATGCAGATATGGCCTCGAAACACTGAGACCGAAAGGTCGAGCATGAATCATATAGTAGATACGATCAACATAGTGATGTTCACCATTGAAAACTACTCCATCTCACGTGATGATCGGACATGATTTAGTTGATATGGATCACGTGATCACTTAGATGATTAGAGGGATGTCTATCTAAGTGGGAGTTCTTAAGTAATATGATTAATTGAACTTCAATTTATCATGAACTTAGTACCCGGTAGTATTTTGCATGTCTATGTTGTTGTAGATATATGGCCCGTGCTGTTGTTCCGTTGAATTTTAATGCGTTCCTAGAGAAAGCTAAGTTGAAATATGATGGTAGCAATTACACGGAGTGGGTCCGTAACTTGAGGATTATCCTCATTGCTGCATAGAAGAATTACGTCCTGAAAGCACCGCTAGGTGACAAACCTGCTGCAGGAGTAACACCAGATGTTATGAACGTTTGGCAGAGCAAAGCTGATGACTACTCGATAGTTCAGTGTGCCATGCTTTACGGCTTAGAACCGGGACTTCAACGACATTTTGAATGTCATGAAGCATATGAGATGTTCCAGGAGTTGAAGTTAATATTTCAAGCAAATGCCCGGATTGAGAGATATGAAGTCTTCAATAAATTCTATAGCTGCAAAATGGAGGAGAATAGTTCTGTCAGTGAACATATACTCAGAATGTCCGGGTACCACAACCACTTGACTCAGCTGGGAGTTAATCTTCCTGATGATAGTGTCATTGACAGAGTTTTTCAATCACTGTCACCAAGCTACAAGAGCTTCGTGATAAACTATAATATGCAAGGGATGGATAAGACGATTCCCGAGCTCTTCACAATGCTAAAGGATGCGGAGGTAGAAATCAAGAAAGAGCATCAAGTGTTGATGGTCAACAAGACCACCGGTTTCAAGAAAAAGGGTAAAGGAAGAAGGGGAACTTCAAGAAGAACGACAAAAAAGTTGCTGCTCAAGTGAAGAAGCCCAAGTCTAGACCTAAACCTGAGACTGAGTGCTTCTACTGCAAAGGGACTGGTCACTGGAAGCGGAACTGCCCCAAGTATTTGGCGGAGAAGAAGGATGGCAAAGTGAAAGGTATATTTGATATACATGTTATTGATGTGTACCTTATAATGCTCGCAGTAGCGCCTGGGTATTTGATACTGGTTCTGTTGCTAATATTTGCAAGTCGAGATAGGGGCTACGGATTAAGCGAAGATTGGCTAAGGACGAGGTGACGATGCGTATGGGAAATGGTTCCAAAGTCGATGTGATCGCCGTCGGCATGCTACCTCTACATCTATCTTCGGGATTAGTTTTAGAGCTAAATAATTGTTATTTGGTGCCAGCGTTGAGCATGAACATTATATCTGGATCTTGTTTGATGCGAGGCGGTTATTCATTTAAATCAGAGAATAATGGTTGTTCTATTTATATGAGTAATATCTTTTATGGTCATGCACCCTTGATGAGTGGTCTATTTTTACTAAATCTTGATAGTAGTGATACACATGTTCATAGTATTGAAACCAAAAGATACAAGTTTAATAATTATAGTGCAACTTATTTGTGGCACTGTCGTTTAGGTCATATTGGTGTAAAGCGCATGAAGAAACTCCATGCTGATGGACTTTTGGAATCACTTGATGCTTGCGAACCATGCCTCATGGCAAGATGACTAAGACTCTATTCTCCGAAATAATGGAGCGAGCAACAGACTTGTTGGAAATAATACATACTGATGTATGCGGCCTGATGAGTGTTGATGCTCGCGGTGGGCATCGTTATTTTCTGACCTTCACAGATGATTTGAGCAGATATGGGTATATCTACTTGATGAAACATAAGTCTGAAACATTTGAAAAGTTCAAAGAATTTCAGAGTGAAGTGGAAAATCATTGTAACAAGAAAATAAGGTTTCTACGATTTGATCATAGAGGAGAATATTTGAGTTACGAGTTTGGTCTTCATTTGAAACAATGTGGATTAGTTTCGCAACTCACGCCACCTGGAACACCACATCGTAATGGTGCGCGCAAACGACATAACCGCACTTTATTAGATATGGTGTGATCTATGATGTCTCTTATTGATTTGCCTCTATTGTTTTGGGGTTATGTTTTAGAGACGGTTGCATTCATGTTAAATAGGGCACCATCAAAATCCTTGAGATGACACCTTATGAACTGTGGTTTGGCAAGAAACCCAAGTTGTCGTTTCTTAAAGTTTGGGGCTACGATGCTTATGTGAAAAAGTTTCAACCTGATAAGCTCAAACCCAAATCGGAGAAATGAGTCTTCATAGGATACCCAAAGGAGACTGTTGGGTACACCTTCTATCACAGATCTGAAGGCAAGATATTCGTTGCTAAGAATGGATCCTTTCTAGAGAATGAGTTTCTCTCAAAAGAACTGAGTGAGAGGAAAGTAGAACTTGACGACGTAATTGTACCTACTCCCTTACTGGAAAGTAGTTCATCACATAAATCAGTTCCAGTGATTCCTACACCGGTAAGTGAGGAAGCTAATGATTATCATGAAACTTTTGATCAAGTTACTACCGAACCTCGTAGGTCAACCAGAGTAAGATCCGCACCAGAGTGGTATGGTAATCATGTTCTGGAGGTCATGTTACTAGACCATGATGAACGTACGAACTATGAGGAAGCGATGATGAGCCCGGGTTCCGCAAAATGGCTTGAGGCCATGAAATCTGAGATGGGATCCATGTATAAGAACAAAGTGTGGACTTTGGTTGACTTGCCCGATGATCGGCAAGCCATAGAGAATAAATGGATCTTCAAGAAGAAGACTGACGCTGACGGTAATATTACTGTCTACAAAGCTCGACTTGTTGCAAAAAGTTTTCAACAAGTTCAAGGATTGACTACGATGAGACCTTCTCACCCGTAGCGATGCTTAAGTCCGTCCGAATCATGTTAGCAATTGCCGCATTTTATGATTATGAAATTTGGCAAATGGATGTCAAAACTGCATTCCTTAATGGATATCTTAAAGAAGAGTTGTATATGATGCAACCAGAAGGTTTTGTCGATCCAAAAGGTGGTAACAAAGTATGCAAGCTCCAGCGATCCATTTATGGCGCTTTGATAGTGTGATCAAAGCATATGGTTTTATACAGACTTTTGGAGAAGCCTGTATTTACAAGAAAGTGAGTGGGAGCTTTATAGCATTTCTGATATTATGTGTAGATGACATATTGTTGATCAGAAATGATACCGAATTTCTGAATAGCATAAAAGGATACTTGAATAATAATTTTTCAATGAAAGACCTCGGTGAAGCTGCTTATATATTAGGCATCAATATATATAGAGATAGATCAAGACGCTTAATTGGACTTTCACAAAGCACATACCTTGATAAAGTTTTGAAGAAGTTCAAAATGGATCAAGCAAAGAAAGGGTTCTTGCCTGTGTTACAAGATGTGAAGTTGAGTCAAACTCAATGCCCGACCACTGCAGAAGATAGAGAGAAAATTAAAGTCATTCCCTATGCTTCAGCCATAGGTTCTATCATGTATGCAATGCTGTGTACCAGACCTGATGTGTGCCTTGCTATTAGTTTAGCAGGAAGGTACCAAAGTAATCCAAGAGTGGATCATTGGACAATGGTCAAGAACATCCTGAAATACCTAAAAAAGACTAATTCTCATTTATGGAGGTGACAAAGAGCTCGTCGTAAACGGTTATGTCAATGAAAGTTTTGACACTGATCTGGATGACTCTAAGTCACAAACCGGATACGTGTTTTTATTGAATGGTGGAGCTGTCAGTTGGTGCAGTTCCAAGCAGAGCATCATGGCGGGATCTACGTGTGAAGCGAAGTACATAGCTGCTTCAGAAGCAGCGGTGAAGGAGTCTTCATGAAGGAGTTCATATCCGATCTAGGTGTCATACCTAGTGCATCGAGTCCAATGAAAATCTTTTGTGACAATACTGGTGCAATTGCCTTGGCAAAGGAATCCAGATTTCACAAGAGAACCAAGCACATCAAGAGATACTTCAATTCTATCCGCGATCAAGTCAAGGAGGGAGACATAGATATTTGCAAGATACATACGAATATGAATGTAGCAGACCCGTTGACTAAGCCTCTCTCACGAGCAAAACATGATCAACACCAAGACTCCATGGGTGTTAGAACCATTATAATGTAATCTAGATTATTGACTCTAGTGCAAGTGGGAGACTGAAGGAAATATGCCCTAGAGGCAATAATAAAGTTGTTATTTATATTTCCTTATATCATGATAAATGTTTATTATTCATGCTAGAATTGTATTAACCAGAAACTTAGTACATGTGTGAATACATAGACAAACAGAGTGTCACTAGTATGCCTCTACTTAACTAGCTCCTTAATCAAAGATGGTTAAGTATCCTAGCCATGGACAAAGAGTTGTCATTTGCTAATGATGTGATTGACTTGACCCATCCACTAGCTTAGCACGATGATCGTTTAGTTTACTGCTATTGCTTTCTCCATAACTTATACATGTTCCTATGACTATGAGATTATGCAACTCCCGAATACCGGAGTAACACTTAGTGTGCTATCAAACGTCACAACATAACTGGGTGACTATAAAGATGCTCTACAGGTGTCTCCGATGGTGTTTGTTGAGTTGGCATAAATCGAGATTAGGATTTGTCACTCCGTGTATCGGAGAGGTATCTCTGGGCCCTCTCGGTAATGCACATCACTATAAGCCTTGCAAGCAATGTGACTAATGAGTTAGTTACGGGATGTTGCATTACGAAACGAGTAAAGATACTTGCCGGTAACGAGATTGAACTAGGTATTGAGATACCGACGGTCGAATCTCGGGCAAGTAACATACCGATGACAAAGGGAACAACGTATGTTGTTATGCGGTTTGACCGATAAAGATCTTCGTACAATATGTAGGAACCAATATGAGCATCTAGGTTCCGCTATTGGTTATTGATCGAATATGAGTCTCGGTCATGTCTACATAGTTCTCGAACCCGTAGGGTCCACATGCTTAATGTTCAGTGACGATCGGTATTATGAGTTTATGTGTTTTGATGTAGCGAAGGTAGTTCAGAGTCCCGAATATTATCACGGACATGACGAGGAGTTTCAAAATGGTCGAGACATAAAGATCGATATATTGGAAGGCTATGTTTGGACATCAAAATGGTTTCGGGTGAGTTCGGGCATTTACCGGAGTACCGGGGGGTTACCGGAACCCCCCGAGGAGTATATGGGCCTTAGTGGGAGAGAAGAGAAGGAAGCCTAGGAGGGGGCGCCCCCCAAGCCCAATCCGAATTGGGTGAGGGGGCCAGCCCCCCTTTCCTTTCTCCTTCTCCCTCTTTCTTCTATTCCTAGTGGGACTAGGAAAGGGGGGGGGGGTCCTACTCCTACTAGGAGGAGGACTCCTCCCCCCTTGGCGCGCCTAGAGAGGGCCGACAGGCCTCCCCCTCCTTTTATAAGTGGGGAGGGGGCACCCTAGAACACAAAAGTTGATCTCTTAGCCATGTGCGGTGGCCCCCTCCACAGATTTCCACCTCGGTCATATCATTGTAGTGCTAAGGCGAAGCCCTGCGTCGGTAACTTCATCATCACTGTCATCACGTCGTCGTGCTGATGAAGCTCTCCCTCGACACTCAGCTGGATCTAGAGTTCGTGGGACGTCACCGAGTTGAACGTGTGCAGATCGCGGAGGTGCCGTACCTTCGGTGCTAGGATCGGTCGGATCGTGAAGACGTACGACTGCATCAAACGCGTTGTCATAACGCTTCCGCTTACGGTCTACGAGGGTACATGGACAACACTCTCCTCTCTCGTTGCTATGCATCACCTAGATGGATCTTGCATGTGCGTAGGAATTTTTTTGAAATTACTGCGTTCCCCGACACCCCATACTTAGCCGGTCTTTTGGTCACCATCGTGGTGATTTCGGACCGCCTACACAAGTTCCAAAGGCGAAAATAGGCGGGGCCCTTTTTGTGATGTGCTTGGTGCCTTGGAGAAGAGAAAGTCTCTAAACTTGTAACCGCCACCTAAAAGAACGCCTTAGCGTAGCCTTACTCCCCGTTTAAATTACTACTCGTACGTCGTATAATTGCATGCCCCAAAATTATGGAGTTGTCGTGTTAATGTAGTGCATTACACATCATGTGGTGTGTATGCTAATATTATCTCTTGCCTCTTGACTCAGTTGCTTGGATCATGTGTTGTCTCTGTTGTCTCGGCCTTGCTTGCATGGAAGCATACAAGGCAGGTACTCGAATTTAGCATGCTGGCAAAGTGAGAGTAGACTCGCTAGACCCTATGGTTTTTGATCCATGTGCTTGATGGAACCTGAAAGTGTTCTTTGGTCGGCAGCATGTCCATGTTCTACAAGAACGACATGTTGAGCAGATTCGGTTCTATGAAGACTGTGGTGTTGAGACAATTTAACATGCACTTTTCTCTTGCACCCGGGCCAAGCTGTTCTGGTCTAAACTTTGTTGCTTCCTTCAAAATCCCTTCTCTTCATTTGGATTCATCGGATGTAGATATTGTTGATGGCAAAAAAGTTTCAGAACCATGGGTGCTAGACGATTTGGACAGAAAGAAACAATAGAAGACATGGAGAACTTCAAATGGGCCATTGGTACCATCCACGATCTAGCTGCGCTAGTGGGCTCGAAGACGGCACGAGAGCTGAGGAATCCGTCTGGACACGCCCCGAGATCATCAAGGTCAATGTTGATGCGAGCTATTACGAGCAAGATGCCTATGGTAGTATGGGAGTTGTTCTTCGGGACCATATCGAGGCACTGGTTTGGGCACAAGCAATTTGTATTGATTTGCACAAAATGCAAGCACTATCGAAGCCTTGGCGCTCCGTGATGGCATTCATCTTACTCTTGGAGATCTCAAGGTGATCATCGAAAGTGGTGCTCAAGATGTTGTGCGAATGCTAAATGAGGCAAATTTTTCAAGAGCAGACCTGGCTCCATTATCCATATCAACCGAAAAGCAGATTTGGACGTGAGATCAAGTTTTCAATCTTGCTCCATTGTCCATATCAACCGAGAAGCGAATGAAGCAGCACACATGTGTGCCAAATAGGCCGGTGAGGATCGTAGAAGATGTATCTTGGTGAATTACGCCCCTGCTTTTCTTCTAGGATGTATTCACACATACTAGCCTACTGAGTAATTCAATATAGCCTGTTGTTGCAAAAAAAATTGTTCGACCTACTTAGAGCATGCCTTTATTGTCATTCAGGTGGTGATCTTACGGAGAGGTGCCCTTGGAGTGCAGGGGCATGAGACATGTAAGGACTGTAAAGAAAGAAGAAAGCAAAGAATCACAGGCCATACCGCTTTGGCGCAAGGCGCCAAGAGGGACAAACCGCCGCCCCTTGGGTCCAAGGGGAGCTCCTATAGGACCACGGTCGGATTTAATGAAGTGTTTCTCAAATTTGAAACACACTTCATTAAATCTAAAAAAATCATAAAATTTGAAAAACACTTCATTAAATCTGAAAAAAAATCATCAAATTTGAAAGGAAGTTCATCGAGCACCCCGAGCACGCACCTTCGGAATCCGCATAGCCGCCGCCGCAACCCTGCCATCTGCCCCCGCTACCAACGCGCCCGTCTGACTCGGTGGCACCACGCCCCCGACACGATGCCGCATTCCATATTGCGCACGCCATCAA
>NC_041384.1:638829884-638882662 GCF_002162155.2 Triticum dicoccoides | reverse complement strand
GCCTACACCGACCGGGCTTATCTTGGCGGCGGGAGGGAAGGAGAGGCCATGAAGGGGAGGGAAGCAACAGAAGGTAGAGCGGGCGACACGAGTTCTCGATCAACTCGGATACGTACTAGCTGGGCAAAAAGAAATTACACTTAATAAGTTGGTGCTACCGAAATGAGTACATCGAATGTTTTAGTTCCCCGTGCTGTGCATATATGAACGTGGCTTTTTTTGGCAATGGTAGCATGTTTCTAACACGAACGCGAACCCATTCATTTTCACAACACTAAAAAAAAGAACACATTTGTTTTCGCCATGCAATCAATCGAAAAAGAAAGGAAAGAGGCATGGCAACGGCACACATGGGCATCAGCTGCCTGGAAAACTCCCCGCTCCGCCGCAGCCGACCCCCGCTCCACTTACCTTTCGTATCCTTGTCTCACGAAAAAAACTTACCTTTCATATCCGGCAAGGACAAGGCCCCGCCCGCCGCCACCGCCTCCGCCTCGGCTATAAAGGTCCACCCTTTGGCCGGCCCACTCCTCCTCTCTTCGTCCGGGCAGCGCCTCTTGCCTCCTTCATTCGTCCTCGGCCCGTCCTGGCCGCGTGGTGGTCTCCGTTCCGGTCGCCGATTCCAAATCCACCCGCCCGCATGCCCTTCTCCCTCTCCGCCTGCGGGGCTCGGCCAAGTGTGGCGGGCGACCGGCGGCGGGGGCACCAGCGTCGTGCGCCAGCTGCGCGCGCTCGTCCTCGATTCGTGCCTCTCCTCCTCTGGTGTCTGGTGAGGCGACTTGTCCTCAATTCTTGCCTCTCCTTGTGTCGCGTCCGGTGAGGCAGTTCGTCCTGGATTCCTGCCTCTCCTCCTCTCGCCTGGCTCAATTCGTCCTCGCTCGTCCTATGTTGCTCGTCCTCGCTCGATTCGTCCGTTTAGAGTAGAAGAATCGCGTCTGATTTGTTTCATTTTGCTCGTCCTCGATTTGTCTGTTCTGAAGCGTGTCTAATTTGGTTGATTTTGCTCGTCCTCGTCGTCGGCCGTTTAGATAGAAAATCGCGTCCGGTTTGATTTGCTCGTCCTCACCGTCGTCGTCCAGTCGCGTGTGATTTGATTCTTGCTCGTCCTCGCCGTTGTCCCGCGTGTTCTTGGGGCTGTCTCGTCGGGGGTCTCCGTCCCTGCGACTCTGGGAGGAAGCGAGAGAGCGCGGTATTTGGGTCACCATCTGGTTTGTGAGCTAACAAGTCTGTTTGAGAAACTTGTGCGTGCGCTTTTGTTATCTGACGATCCTGCGTATCGTTTCTGTTTGAGAATTTTGTGTGTGCGCTTCTGTTATCTGATGATCCTACGTTTCGTGTTCGCGTCGGGGCGACCATTGCAGGAATGATGGGTTCTGGTTTCGAAATTGGAGCGGTGTCAAATCGGTTCCTCTGTTCTATCACCTGCGTTGTTCGTCGGTTATTTTCGGGTCTCAAACGCATGCGCCCTTGTGATACTTTGGTTGCCCTCTGTCGATTCTTGTTCTACCAGCAGGCGTGTGTGCTCTCATCCTAGATATACCTAATCTTGTTCTTGTCTGTTACGGTTGTTCTGATGGTGTTCTTTTCAACTTGTTTCTTGCTATCATGCTTTGCTTATGTTCCAATATATGATGATGTGTGTTCAACTTGTTTCTTGTTATCATGCTTTGCTTATGTTCCAGTATATGACCGTGTTCTGGGGCGCAAACCATGTAGGCCGTGGGTACCGTGATGTGAGGCTTCTCTCCTGCTGATAAATTAGGATGATAGGCTGAGCAGAGAAGCTTGACTCTTGTAGCAATCACTTGCTTGGTTTCCACTTCTTTGCGTGACCGATTTGGCATCCAATGCAGCATAATCACGTTTTCCATGTTTGTTTTCATACCCAATGCATCCACTCATCAGAGCACCCTTTTCCATGTTTGGTTTTCCTTCTTTTCCTAATCAATTATCATGTTTACCATGGTGTGTGACAATACTGCGTTTCTACTGTTGTTCTTTGTTCCCTTTTGAAGTTCACTGATTCAAATCTGATGTGGAAGGTAGGAATATTGATATCAATTGTTGTTAGTATACTAGCCATGGTGTGTATTATTCAAGTTATTAACCATATCTCTTAAAAATTTGCCTTGAGATGCTACATGTTTATATGGCATGATTGATTGCTGTTTGTGTATGGTTATTAAGATTGATTGATTGATTGCTTGCTGTTTGTTGATTGATTGATTGATTGTTGTTTGCTGTTTGTTGATTGATTGATTGTTATTTGTTGATTGGTATCTAACTTTGGTATTGGTAGTTCCCGATCATAGATAACAGACCTTGCACTATTCTTTTTTCTGAACTTTTTTGTGATTATGTCTTATGTGGATATCATATTCTCTTTTTGGTATTATGTCCTTGGAATAATGCATTTCTAAGTATTTAAGGTACATGACGTATCATATTTGCTCTTTATTGTGTATCTAAGGACACTGATGGGTTGAGTTGGCATATAACGCAGGTATATTGACATTCCTTACATTTTGTGATGCTGATTCCTGTAGTCCCAAAGCGTTTATGTAACCAAATTGTGCTACTGGAACTTTTGTTTTTAGATATTGGCACCTGATATTTGCATGGATGTTTTCATGATGGCTAATTTGATTCATTATTGTTGTTCTGATGGTGTGCTTCTGGTGTTTTACTGAAGTCGTAGATCGCTCATCAACCTGGTATGTGTTTGGATGAAAATCCCTCTCAAATTTAACTCGTTCCTATATTTTACACAATGTTTATCTCATGGCTGGTAATGGTAACCTTATGAATGAATAGCCCACATTTTAGCTAGTTATATAGTAACATCGTACTTCATTGGATGATGTTCTGTATATGCAAGTGTGGTGAGCTCACATATTGTGTCGGTGTCTACCTACGTAGCTGAGCTCTTTCTGGATAGGACAGGGGTACAATATTTACATCCATGGCAGAAGGTTCTTAACAATGAACTCATCAGAGGTCCTTGGACTCAAGAGGTTTGGTAGTGCACTCCTGACTTTGCTCGAGAAAAAACCTTTTGCACATTTTATAGTTATATTTATGATTATGATATTTTTTCTACAGGAAGATGACAAAATTATTGTTCTTGTAAGCAAGTATGGACCAACAAAATGGTCTCATTGCAAGGACCTGCAGAAGGAACCTCCCACCTCACACAGCGCAGGTGATTTCCCCTCTGCCCCGTTTGATTCTGTCTAGATCTTGCCCCGAATTGTATTGCGTCTGGATGAGCGCGCCGTTGGCGTGGTCTGGTTGTTAACTGTTGTTACTGGTCATGGGGTTAGGTTGTCGATTGTTTAGCTGTGCTCGCGCAATGCTTTTAGGGTTGCTAGATTGATTGGTGGAGAATACTTACTGCTTATGAATTGTACATGGACTATTGATATGATTGACTCATGTCAAGTGTGTGATGTATCTTCTGAGCAGGTCATTAAAAAACCCGTGGATTTTGTTCTGTTAGAAAGTATGCCAACCTTATTACAGTTACAGTCAACAGCTCATTAGGTCAGTACCACATGGGCAGAACATGCGCCACCTTGTAGCACTATATGATTCTTAAGTTCTTAACTGCCATAACCAAAAGAAATTAAAATTGCCAAGGACTTCATAGTTTATATGGACAGTTAGGCATGACTAGCACTATATAAGAAACATAAACAGTACCAATCTAATCTGTTAGGCATGGACTAGACTATTTAAGAAACATAAGCAGTACCATCCAAATCAATAGGGAGAATTTTTGAGATTGAACTATGTTTTAGGAGGTGAGGTGGCAATGGTCACATGTCTTCCTTAGTCTATTAATGCATACTGGAATAAATATGATTACAGAAGCAACTTTATCTTTGGTAATTGAGGGAGTCCTGGATTAGGGGGTGTCCGGATGGCCGGACTCCTGGACTATGAAGATACAAGATTGAAGACTTCATCCCGTGTCCGGAAGGGACTTTCCTTGGCGTGGAAGGCAAGCTCGGCGATACGGATATACAGATCTCCCATCATTGTAACCGACTTTGTGTAACCCTAACCCTCTCCGGTGTATATATAAACCGGAGGGTTTTAGTCCATAGGACAACATACAGAACAACAATCATACCATAGGCTAGCTTCTAGGGTTTAGCCTCTCCGATCTCGTGGTAGATCTACTCTTGTACTACCCATATCATCAATATTAATCAAGCAGGACGTAGGGTTTTACCTCCATCAAGAGGGCCCGAACCTGGGTAAAACTTCGTGTCCCTTGCCTCCTGTTACCATCCGGCCTAGACGCACAGTTCGGGACCCCCTACCCGAGATCCGCCGGTTTTGACACCGACATTGGTGCTTTTATTGAGAGTTCCTCTGTGTCGTCGCCGTTAGGCTTGATGGCTCCTACGATCATCAATAGCGATGCAGTCCAGGGTGAGACCTTCCTCCCCGGACAGATCTTTGTCTTCGGTGGCTTCGCACTGCAGGCCAATTCACTTGGCCATCTGGAGCAGATCGAAAGCTATGCCCCTAGCCGTCAGGTCAGATTTGGAAGTTTAAACTACACAGCTGACATCTACGGGGACTTGATCTTCGACGGATTCGAGCCACTGCTAAGCGCGCCGCACTGTCACGACGAGCATGATCTAGCTCTACCACCGAACAGTGCCCTGGAGGCCGCACCCGCATCGGCTTCGACCCTTAATTTGGAGCCAACTGCGTCGATCGAGGATGGGTGGTTGGACGCCGCCTCGGGGGCTGCGATCCCAATGGCGATCGAGCCAAACACCAGCCCCAGACTTCGCGAGACTCATGACTCCAAGGAGCCGGACTCCTCCCCGGACTCCGAACCCTCCGCGCCCCTGTCGATCGAATCCGATTGGGCGCCGATCATGGAGTTTACCGCCGCGGACGTCTTTCAGCACTCGCCTTTCGGCGATATTCTGAAGACACTAAAGTCTCTCTCTTTATCAGGAGAGCCCTGGCCGGACTACGGTCAGCAAGGTTGGGATACGGACGATGAAGAAATTCAAAGCCCATCCACCACCCACTTTGTAGCCACTGTCGACGATTTAATCGACATGCTCGACTTCGACTCTGAAAACATCAACGATATGGACGACGATGCGGGAGGCGAAGAAGAACCACGGTCCACCTCACCATATGACGTATACATGGTGGACACACCAAAAGATGACGATGAGGAGCGGAAGGACGCACCGAAGGCTTGTTCCCTCGAGAAGCAGTCAAAGCGGCGACGCAAGCGCCGCCCCAAATCCCGCCTCGACAGAAATAACAATCACATAGACCCAGCGCTGGAGCAGGGTGAACCGCTGCCGGACAACGGCAATCCGGATAATCAAACCGAACAAACAAATTCTATCAAGGATAATAGTCGAGACGACATAACACCGGACAGGCACCCGGAGCAGCAGAATGCCCGTAAAGGCTTGTTGCCACTGCGAGAAGTCTTAAAAAGCAGAAGCAAAGGCTCAAGGCTGCGCAAGACACACTCCAAATCAGATGGAGTAAAATACTCAACACAGCAGCGAGGTACGGCGACAATCGCCCCTCCAAGAGCTACCCAAAGCGGAAGCTGCTACCTGAATTCGATGAGGAGGCCTCAGACCCCCCACAACCAAATATCAAAGCAGCCACCTGGCCGGATAGACGACCCCTCTACCAACACAGAGCGGCATACAACGCCACTCACAATACAACACGCGACCCATGCGAGGGCTCGCATCCAAAGGACGGCGCAACAAGATCCATCTATGGACCACACAAGCGCGCCCCAGCATACAATGCAACACAACAAACATCCGAACAACGCGGTACACCCAGCTACATGGGTGCCACACACCCCCTATGTTTCACCGATGAGGTGCTGGACCATGAATTTCCAGAGGGATTCAAACCCGTAAACATAGAGGCATACGACGGAACAACAGACCCTGGGGTCTGGATTGAGGACTACATCCTTCATATCCATATGGCTCGAGGAGATGATCTCCACGCCATCAAGTACTTACCCCTCAAGCTCAAAGGGCCAGCTCGTCACTGGCTTAAAGGCCTCTCCGAAAGCTCCATTGGAAGTTGGGAAGAGCTCGAAGACGCCTTTCAGGCAAATTTTCAAGGGACTTATGTCCGACCCCTGGATGCAGACGATTTGAGTCATATAACTCAACAGCCCAGAGAGTCAGCCCGAAAGCTTTGTAACAGGTTTCTTACTAAAAAGAACCAGATTGTCGACTGTCCGGACGCCGAAGCCTTGGCAGCTTTTAAGCATAGCGTCCGTGACGAATGGCTCGCCAGACACCTCGGCCAAAATAAGCCGAGAACAATGGCCGCATTAACAAACCTCATGACCCGCTTTTGCGCGTGTGAAGACAGCTGGCTAGCCAGATGCAGCACCAGCGACCCCAGTACATCTGAAGTTAGGGATGGAAACGGGAAATCACGGCGCAGCAGCAATAACAAACGCCGGAATAAAGAAGATAGCACGAAGGGCATGACAGTAAACGCCAGATTCAAAAGCTCTCGGCCAGGTCAGCAAAAGCCGCCCCCTGAAGGCACCAGGGATGAACTGTCCAGCCTCAACAAAATTCTGGACCAAGTATGTCAGATCCATAGTACCCCTGGTAAACCTACTAATCATACCCACAGAGAATGTTGGGTCTTCAAGCAGTCCGGCAAGCTCAACGCCGTACACAAGTGGGAGGATACACCAAGTGAAGACGAGGACGAGCCTCCCAAGCAAGACACCGGGGAAAAAAAGAAATTTCCACCAGAAGTCAAAACAGTAAACGTGTTACACGTGATCAAGGGAAAAAACAACGCGGCACTCCCAGGAAAATATACCCAAGTGCCTGTCACTGCGAAGTCCTGCCACTGGTCGTCTCAACCGATCACTTTCGACCATCGCGATTACTCAGCAAGTATCCGACACGCAGGATGGGCCGCCCTGGTATTAGACCCAATAATTGGCGGACATCACTTCACACGAGTCTTGATGGACGGTGGCAGCAGTCTAAACCTAATATATCAGGATACAATCCGCGGGATGGGGTTAGACCCCACAAAAATTCGCCATAGCAATACTACCTTTAAAGGAGTAACACCAGACCCAGGGGCTCGTTGTACGGGCTCCCTCCTACTACAAGTTATATTCGGCTCCCCCGACAACTTCCGTCGCGAGCATTTAACCTTCCACATCGCTCCGTTCCAAAGTGGCTATCAAGCACTGCTCGGACGCGAAGCTTTCGCTCGCTTCAACGCAATACCACACTACGCCTCCCTCACACTCAAGATGCCCGGTCCACGTGGCATCATTTCAGTAAAAGGAAATATCTTGGCAGCTGCACACTAAAGGCGCCCGGAACAGCAAAAGCATCCAATAGGTCGTCAAGACCTCAGACACAACTAATCAAGTCCGGCGCCGCTATCTATACCGAATAAATGGTCACACCCCTATTTGTCAATACAAGGGGCTCAACGCGCGCAGACAAGTGGCAATTTCTTCTCATCTTAAATTATACATGGTTTCTTTAAAAACTATCTTTTCGCACGACAACTTTTTCACCTAAATTCCTCTCTTTTACAGACGATCATCATGCTACACCCGTCCAGGATACGGCACAACGGAGAGACAGGCGCAGACGTGCAACGGGGACCCGCTCCAAGGATTCTTTTTAGATTAAGACCCTGCGTAAACCTTTTTTACTGTCTCTTGTTGATACATATCCACCGTTGAGAAGGATGCTGACGTCTTGGCATGTGGCCACGCCAGAACAATGCACGTACCTAGACACAAAGGGCTTCTTACAAAGGCCATTTTTAGGCCCAGTTTATACCACAAAGACCGAATACCTTAGGGAGTGTTCGGCATCGCGAGTTTGGCCTTATATGCATCAACTCCGAATCATTTTCTTTGGTCAAATGTTGGGTTTGCCCGGCTCCTGTGTTTTGGTGCCTTACGTTCCACTTTACCAGCTAAGGTAGCACCAGGAGAACTACTGCGATTGTGCCCTGGTTCATCCGGACGAGCACCTCAGTAGAGAAAACCGAAAACTGACTGTAATGATATAGCGTGAGACTGGTCAACCACTCGATGACCTGTTGGAATGTTAGAATTCCTCCGCCTTAACGAAGGGCCGTTTTCCGGCCAGGCATGTACGCACCCCGGATCGGGAGAGTGCGGAGCCACCAGGGGCTATCTAGTAGCCCCACTGTCAAACTCCTATGGCTAAGTGAAAGTGCTAAAGCATTATAGTCCGGTTGCCCCGCTCGCTCCGCTATCACCTCCTTAATAGGACCAAGACGTTGGGTTAAGTGTGAACGCGTGTTTTTGCGAGCACCTCCGCATTATATGCGTGGGGGTTGAAGCCGACGGCTGCAATCTTTCAGGTTATACACATGTATACATAAACGGCCGCCCAGGAGGCATCATATTACTTTCAGGCAAAAGTATAAAAATAGCCTCATAAAAATTTATAAAAGCATTTCGCTTACAATGAGATTACATATCACTCAAACATAATATTTTTTGAGCACTGAGTCTCTATCAAACGAGCACCCTCAAGAACTTCAAAGTAGTGCTCAGCAGCCATTCGACCTATGGCCGAATCCCGTGCTGCAACAGTGGTAGCATCCATCTCCGCCCAGTATGCTTTAGGACGGCAAAGGCCATCTGCGAGCCCTCTATGCATGCCGACCTCTTCATCGCATTAATGCGCGGCACCACGTCAAGGAGCTGCTGCACCAAGCTGAAATAGTTGTTCGGTTTTGGCCTTTCCGGCCATAGCTGATCCACAACAGACCTCATGGCGAGTCCGGACAACCTATTCAGTTCGGCCCATTCGGCTAATTGGTCAGTCAATGAAAGCGGACGCTCGGGAGAATGGAATTGTGTCCAAAATAGCTGGTCCACTTCACGGTCCGTCTGACCCTAGAAGTACTTGGCCGCATCGGCAACTCTCGCTGCCAAATCCATATACACATCCTCCGAACTCCACAGCCGATCCAAAGAGGCATACAGTGGATCTTCGAACTTCCTCCGCAACATAAAGGATTTCCCAGCTACAATATCCCCGGCTTCCTGCAGCTCCTCCTTCTTCGCCCTCATAGCAGAGCGGATGTCTTTTCTCGTCACAGCAGCCTTCTCAAGGTCCGATGCCTTCGCTAGGTTTTCCTTTTCAAGAACCCGACAACGGTCGGCGGCGGCTTTTAATTCTATGGCCATTTTGGCCATCTTATCTCGGCTCTCGCCATGCGCGGCCTTCTCGGTTTTCAACTCTTCGGCCGCCTTCAAAGCAGCCACATTACTAAACCTTGCTTGTTCCTTGGCTCGGGCAAGTTCTGCCCGCAAGGCTTCAACAGTGGCAGCTCCATCTTCAGTCACAACATATTAAAGATACTGGCATCATGCTGCTCTTACTATGTGGTGTTTACCAGATAATGACACTTACCCTGTGCCTCGTCAAGCCTTTTGTTAACAAGCTCGATGTCGGCGTCTGCCGCATCCAACTGCCGTTTTAAATGGGCAAACTCGCTAGTCCGGCTAGCCACCAGAGCTTCCATCACCTGCACATAAAGGCAGTATGGTTATTACCTGGGAATATGATCCTCTGTTCGTCGTCGTTTCTGACGACCACCAGAGTCTCAGGGGCTACTATCTACACAGGGCACACCTAGCATGTGCGGGACTATCATATGTTATTTTACATACCTCAAAGCATGTCAGTAGACTCATAAAAGCTTCATGCAATCCGCTTTCGGCGGACAAAATTCTCTCCATCACAGTATTCATCAGCACACGGTGTTCATCTGAGATGGCCGCTCACCCCACCAACTCCCTCAGAACATCCGATCGCACACCAGACGGTGCCGGACTCTTTTTTCCGCTCTCTTCGGGAGCCGGAAACTGGTAGCTTCGGGGGTCAATGGGATTATCTTCTGGCCTCATCGGACCCGGAGAGGCCCTCCGCGACGACACTTCGGGGTCGCCCGCTTCCAGAGCGGAGGAGTCCGGAGGGGGCGTTTCGCTCTCTATCATCTTTGGAAGAAGATCCCCCGAAGACGAGCTCATTTTAGAGGGGCTAAGGCCCGAACTGCAAAGATATATGTGGTGGTTATTTTCTCAGAAGTAAAAGATGGCATACCTGTACTATTAAAGTATTTCGGGTCACTTACGACTCGCTGGAGAATCGATCCCCCCGTGGACTTTGTGCGGCAAAAGCACCCCCCAAGGTAGGACCCTCTGTGGGAGACTTCTTCTCCCGTTTGGAAGCTTCGGCGTCCGAATCCCCGGGCGCAGTCCTTTTCCTCCGCCGGTCGTCTTCCTTCATGGAGACGCTCGCTCCCTCGGTTAGAATGGGCAGCGTTGGGGGCCCGCGTCCGCCCGTATTATCCTTCCCAGTATCTTCCTTCAAGGGCTTCGGACAAGGTGCGACCTGGAGCATCTTTTCCAATACCGGATTGTCCAAACCCTCAGGGAGGGGGGCCGAACACCGAATCAACTTCGCCTTTGTTATCCAGTCCTGGTCAAAAAGCGAACTCTCAGAAATAACTTCGTAACAAATGAGAGATAGTATGTTTGGCCAGAAGATTCCTTACCTGTTCGGCGGCGCGGTTACTGCTCAGGCCCACGTCCTCGGTGATTTCCGGACACTCTACCTGAGGTCCGAAGAATGACTTGTACATCTCCTCGTGCGTTGGGCCGAGGAAATTTTGAATGACACGCGGTCCCTCGGGATTGAACTCCCACAAGCGAAGGGGCCGGCGTTTGCAAGGCGGGACTTGACGAACCAGCATAACTTGTATTACCGCAACCAAACTAAAATCTCCATTGAAGAGATCTCGAATGCGGCTTTGCAGTATAGGCACGTCCTTGGCTGGACCCCAGCTCAGACCTCTGCTGATCCATGACATCAGTTGTGGTGGAGGGCCCGAGCGGAAAACAGGGGCGGCCGCCCACTTGGCACTTCTAGGAGCCGTGATGTAGAACCACTCCTGTTGCCACAATTCAGACACCTCTGGAATGGAACCTTTGGGCCATGGAGCTCCCGTCATCTTGCGTATTTAGGCACCTCCACACGCTACATGTTGCCCCTCGATCATCTTCGGCTTACTTCAAAGGTCTTGAGCCACAGGCCAAAGTGAGGGGTAACCCGGAGGAAGGCCTCACACACGACAATAAATGTCGTGATATGAAGAAAGGAGTCCGGAGCTAGATCATGGAAATCTAGCCCGTAATAAAACATCAAACCCCTGACGAAAGGATCCAGAGCAAGGCCTAGACCTCAGAGGAAGTGGGAGACGAACACGACGCTCTCGCTGGGTTTGGGGGAGGGGACGGCCTGCCCTCGGGCAGGCAGCCGATGCACAACCTCGGCGGTCAGATATCTGGCCTCCCTCAACTTTTTGATGTCTTCTTCCGTGACGAAGGAAGGCACCCATCGGCCTTGAAGGCTAGATCCGGACATGATTAAAGGTTCGGAGCACCTGACCTGAACTTTGGGTGTTTGAGCTTGAGGTAGGGGAAGGATTCGATTGAGCACGGGAGGGAAAAAAGTAAAAGCCTTGTCCCTTTATAAAGAGGGTGAATATCAAGCGTCCTCTCCGTGGCCGTTTGGACTTGCCTATAGTCTAGGAGTCCTAGAAGCGGTTGGGTTACCCACGCCCGTATTGATGAGAATCCCGAAATAAGGGGACACGATCTCTGCTTTAACAAGACGTGCCAAGGAAACCGCCTCGCATGACACGCTGAGGTGGGACAATAAAACGATTCGAATAAAGGCTTGGCCGTGGTGCGTCACACTACGGAATATGTCAGCAGATTAGATTTGTGTAAATATTATTCTCTCTATGGCAATATGTGGAAACTTATTTTGCAGAGCCGGACACTATCTTTGTGTTCAAAATCTTCTATGAAGTACTTGGAGGAGGAACCCGCC
Organism: Triticum dicoccoides; assembly: GCF_002162155.2. Lineage (NCBI taxonomy): Eukaryota > Viridiplantae > Streptophyta > Magnoliopsida > Poales > Poaceae > Triticum > Triticum dicoccoides. The sequence continues at coordinate 638,870,702 of NC_041384.1, read as the reverse complement.
TTGCAATGCCGGAGACAATCTGCACGCCGGACTCGTCGTCATTGAAGCCTGGTTCAGGGGCTATTGAGGGAGTCCTAGATTAGGGGGTGTCCGGATGGCCGGACTATACCTTCAGCCGAACTCCTGGACTATGAAGATACAAGATTGAAGACTTCGTCCCGTGTCCGGAAGGGACTTTCCTTGGCGTGGAAGGCAAGCTCGGCGATATGGATATGCAGATCTCCTACCATTGTAACCGACTTTGTGTAACCCTAACCCTCTCCGGTGTCTATATAAACCAGAGGGTTTTAGTCCGTAGGAAAACATACAGAACAACAATCATACCATAGGCTAGCTTCTAGGGTTTAGCCTCTCCGATCTCGTGGTAGATCTACTCTTGTACTACCCATATCATCAATATTAATCAAGCAGGACGTAGGGTTTTACCTCCATCAAGAGGGCCCGAACCTGGGTAAAACTTCGTGTCCCTTGCCTCCTGTTACCATCCGGCCTAGACGCACAGTTCGGGACCCCCTACCCGAGATCCGCCGGTTTTGACACTGATAGTAATGTTGTTCAAATATGATTGAAGAAACACAAACAGTACTAGCCTGATCAATAGAGAGAATTGTCAAAAGTGGCCTCTGTTTTAGTAGGCTGCAATGATCACCTGTTTTCCTTGGTCTATCAGTGCATACTGGAAGAAATATAATTACTGAAGCACCTTTATCATTGTTAATGTTGTGTAAATATGATTTGAGAAACATGAACAGTACCATCCCAACCAATAGAGAGAATCATCAAGAGTGGCCTATGTTTTAGTAGGTAAGGTTGTAATGGTCACCTGTTTTCCTTGGTCTATCAATGCATACAGGAAGAAATATAATTACTGAAGCAACTTTAGCATTCATAATGTGTGTAAACCTGATATTATGTGTTTTTGTGGAGAATAAGTGGCTTCAGTGGATGTCCTGGCCTCCTGGGTGACTTGATGTTTTTAATACATCAGTTGGTTCCACTAACATCTTGAAATTAAGATCAATGAATTTTGAATTATTTTAATCATTATACTGGATGGGTATATGATGGATAACCCTTGGTAATATAATTTCATGCCTAATTCTGAACTTGTTCACACATAACTAAAGCTGGCCGCTGTTTTGTCTCGCAGTAAATATGACTTGTTTTATACTCCTACTTGACTGGCTTCATACAAATGCTTGTCTGACTGTTGTGTAATACTATATTACTTTCCTTTTATTCGGGCAGGTCCTGCAGGTGAGGACATGTTTCACTGGCAGGGCACTATCATGGGACCCTCGGACAACCCATTTACCGGTGGTCTAGTGAACATCCATTTCCCACCGGATTATGCCTTCAAGCCCCTGAAGGTAATTTCCGGTGTACCGAGCTAACCTTTGTAAAAAAGATAGTTCATATTGATTCTATGATATTGGAATTGCTGTTACACAAATGTCTTGGGGTCCTCAAACAACTAGTTTGCTGCTGCTTGCTATCTTATCTATTTTTAATGACATTCAGACATGAACATAGTTCAGGTCTCTTTCCGCACCAAGGTGTTCCACCCAAACATCAACAACAACAGCAACATTTGCCTTGACATTCTCAAGGAACAGTGGAGCCGACTTTGACCATGTCAAAGGTGATATGTATTCCTAGATTGGTTGTTCCATGTTTTCTTAAAGCTTGTTGCTGATATAAGCTTGGTTCCTCCAGCAACTTAATCTCACAGAAATTCTTCATTTATGTTTCTCTAACATTTACCCGTCTCTTTCAATAGGTCCTCATGTCAATCTGTTCGTTACTGACGGACCCCAACCCCGATGATCCTCTGGTGCCTGAGCTCACATGTACAAGACTGATGGGGCCAAGTATGAGTCCACGGCACACTCCTGGACATAGAAGTACGCCATGGGGGGATGTATAGGCAAGCAATGTCGAGAGAGGTATTCTTTTGATTGTTTTATTTATGGTTTGCTGAAATGCATTTCCCCCCGCCGTGCAAGACAAACGGTGGGATGTTTGCTAATTTCAAAACACACTGGTTACTTCCATCTGTGTACTTCTATTTGTTCTTAGTTCTTCTCACCTATAGCTAAAGTCAAAAGACGACAAACCAGGTGAATTATTGGAGTTGCAGGACGATAAATCATCGGTAAGTTTCTATGCTTTCAAATGGTCAGAGTATGAATTTGATCATTTTGTCTGACTTGTTTTATACTGAATCCTTGATAACTTTGATACACACACATGAATAATTACTTATGCTATGATCATAAACTGATTTCTAAGTATCTTTGACTCATGCAATGCTTATTACATAACAGGTCATCCAAATCTTCATTTGTACATATGACTGCTGGTGCTGCAGATGATGTAAGCTACTTTTCTTGCTTCAAGAACAATAGAAACATCATTTACATTACACTCACATTTTAAGTTGCTCATGTCATTTCAGACTAGCCATCGACTTGGAACTGATGAGAGGCAACCGATGTTGCCAACTTGAAACATATATTGTTTAGGTATGAATGGCCTACCTTAACCAAAATTTCTATAAGAGTGTTACCCATGATATTTGAATTACGAACCAAATTGTAAACAAATAAGCATATGTCTCTCCGCTTACAAACTTGCGGGTAGTGATGAAGATAATCACTTAATCAGCCTCTAACTAGCTTCCAATTTTCAGGAATGAAGATCTGAATCACCCTCGCCCCTCAGAAATCAGTTTACTCATTCAGGTCCTGGAATTTCTTTATAGCTTTCTGAATTTACTTCGTTCTTGCATTTATTAGCTTTCTGTTTGTGCCCCAATCTATGTCTATTTATTTTTGTTTCTTGTGTGCAAGCGATCCATTGTGTGTGTGACCCTGTGCGTGTGATGTACCCCTATCTATCTCTATTTCTTGTGTGCAAGCGCTACTGTGTGTGTGACTGACTGTGTGTCTGTGTGTGAATGTTGCATTTGCTTGTGTGTGTGTGACCCTGTGCGTGTGATGTACCCCTATCTATCTCTATTTCTTGTGTGCAAGCGCTACTGTGTGTGTGACTGACTGTGTCTATGTGTGAATGTTGCATTTGCTTGTGTGTGTGACTCTGTGTGTGTGTGACTGTGTGTGTGTGTGTGAATGTTGCATTTGCTTGATGGTGTGGCCTATATGCTTTGTTTGAATGATTGGTGTGGCCTGTATGCTTTGCTGAATGATTGGTGTGGCCTGTATGCTTTGCTGAATGATGATTGGTGTGGTTTAACACCGCATTTGCCGGTCCCAAGCCCGGATGTGAAAATGTAGAGGGAGCTGCAGTTACCTTCTGAATTTTGTGGCTGATGGCATTCTAGTTTACTTAGATGGTTAGCTTGTTAATTAGTTTTGTGCATGCAAGACTTGAAATCTAGCTGATGTAGTGTTTTAGTTTCTGTGCATGATAAATGGTTTTGTTGTGCACCTTTTTAAAGATGTGGCCCGTTTTCCCCTTTATTTTCCTATTTTTGGATGTTAACTAGCATTTAATGTGTTGCTGAATTGATTATCTATTATAAGATATGGTTAGCATATATAGTTCAGAGATAAATGTCTTTGTTTGCAGCAGTACATTTTATTCATCCCAATGGTGATTTTACTACTGGTTTTTGTGTGTTGGAACTCTTGCGGAAGTTCTCTGTACCCCAGTACCAATGTATATCTATTTCAGTGTCTTTTTGTACTATAACATCACTGAATCTAGTGGTATGTTTTATTTGAGATGAGTGATGTGATTACATTGTACCAGACAGGTGATTGCAGCAGCTCAGTGTATGAGTATGTGCCCCGCAACATCGATTATCTAGTTACTTTAACAGGACTTTTGAACAATCAGGTAGTTCACAATATGCAGTTTTACTTATATTCAGGAATGGAGCTTCTTCACTTCCTAGATGCAGCAGGTTGTCCATGTTGTGTGTTTCAATTCTTTGATTCACCTGTATTTTCATTTCAACTGGTTGTCCATGTTGTGTGTTCCATATTGATTAGACGTTGTCGACTACTTCGTCTTCGATGCCGCAGCTCCTCGTTGCGTCTTTAACTAGCTGTACTTCTTCCGCGTGTTCAATTTTTAATCCCCTTTCTGTGTGATGCTCTTTGTTTCTGTGTAATTTGAACCTGTGGTTGTGCTCATGTGAGCGGTGTCTCTGCTCGTGTGGACAACCATGATTTGAGCCGCAATTTTGAGCTGTGATTCTGCTAGTGAGGCAAGCATGATTTCAGCGGTGTTTTCATGCGATTTTGAACCATGATCCTGTGCTATTTTGGGTCTGGATTCCCTTGTGTGGCAAGCTTGATTTGAACCGTGTGCTATGGTTACTGTTCATCCCTCTGTCATTTCGAAGTCAGACCGTTCTTCGAGAGTTAAAACATTGATCTCTCATCTTCAGTTGCCTTTAGTGACTCCCTCAAGAATCCTGGGAACGTTGGTTGTAACTTGTAAGGTTTGTGCGATTTTTTTACACTCTAGTTGATTTTTATTTCCAATACTTTTTACAAAGTAAGTTTCATACTTGATGAATATATGCATGACAAAAGGAAATGTGTATGGGACATGGAGCTTCTAAGCCCGACATATTAGCTCGGGTGAACAGTAAAAATAGAATAATAATAATAATAAATTCATAAAAATCTGGAATTTTTTGGTGACAAACATTGACAAAAGTTTCAACGCTTGCAAAATTTCATCGTGAAATGACATTTGTAGAAGCCGTGGCTAAAAAAGTCAATGATCCAAAAATGTCATTTCCAAAAGCATTTTGAAGTGATGATTTTTTCCCCACAGGGTCTATAAATGTCGTTTCTCGTTGAAATGTTAGTATACGAATTCAGAATTTTTTCAATATTTTTTGTTTTCGATGTGTATGTTGTCAATCCATCATGTATTTATTACCTTCTCTTAATTAGGTTTGTGTTATGCTACATTTTTATGGTAAACTAGAACATGAAGGCGTGCGTTGATGCGCCTCGTTCATTCCGATGACAACTGTTATATATATTTTGAAAAACCAAGACAATACATATATGAGAATTGGAAGTTTGAAGTTTCAAATTAAAGCACCTTCCATTTTTGGCATATTTGTTGAGACTTTAGGGTTGACCCAAGTGTCAGAAAGCTTTGGAGTTGATGTTTAACTTGTTTGAGAAAGAAGGCTTCATGTCGTTCCTCGGTATTCATTGAATTTCCTTATTCTCGACTAAGCATACTTTGTTGACTCTTTATTTTTGAATGATTCATATCTATCACTCTCTACAAAGGCGAATGTTCAGGTCATCGTCCTTCTTACCCAATGCTTTCGTCTTTCGTTCGCCCTGTCGTCCGCCCAATCCCCTCCGCTCGCCCAATTGATGATTCAGTCAATTCCTTAAATCTCGATACCTTCGTCTGTAACTTCATCAGATCGTGCCCCGTGCATCGGCCATTCTGCGTGCCACCAGAGCATTGTTGCTCCCCTACCAACCCCGTTCCCTAGTTGTGCCGCCGTCTGCTCTGCGTGGGCCGCACCGCCTGTACTCACGGTCACCCTCGCTCAGCACGGCGCGCACTGCTCGCTGCCGGTGTTGTCCAAGTCCACTCCTCTCTTTCCCCCCTCTCTTCTCCCATCTTCCTCTCTCGGCGTGGCCCGAGCGCCTCGATCGACGCTCGCCCGCGCGTGCTTCTCCACCACGGCTGCCCCCCATGTGTGTCGCGTTGGATCACACTGTTGGATCATCACATAAATGCATTTTTCAAAATCACACCATTGGATCATCTTATTATATTATAGTGAGGCTCTCCTATTTATTTCATATTTTTAATAACTTTTAAACCATTAAATATTTAGCAAACCTTAACTAGTCCTGTGTCAAGATATGATGGACACAGTTTTACCTACCTAGCATACACACACACACACACACTAGCAAATATGCTCGTGCGTTGCAAGGGGAGAAAAACAATCAGATTATGCAGATATTATAGAGATAAAAAAGTCTAGATCAAATGCCGGCATGAGATAAGGATTTTCAATATGTCATTTCACAAACTATGTCTGAGTGATGTCATCATGAGAAGGGATTTTTAGAAAGTCATTTCAAAAACTGAAAATGCGATGGTCTCATCATGGCCTAGCGTAGTTGTGTTTTCCATAATAAATAGAACTGTGGTACCAGAATAGCCGTATATGGAGGCAAAATAGACATTTAGTCATTTTCATATAGCTTACAAAAACTAACCCATAGGAAGGTGTGTCAATTTTGGGGGTGCTCAACGCTGTACAGAACACAAAAATCTTTTTTTACCTGACATGCGAGGGACTAAATAAAATCATAAAATGACCTCTATAGATCCCATAATAAAACCTCTACCTAAGCGATGGTTCGTTTTGTTCATTACTTACGAAACGGTTTTAATTTTTGTGAATTTTCTCATGGACACTGTTTTCAAATTTCTGCATATGTTTTGAATACACGATCATAAATATCACGAACATTTTTTTGGAAATCGTGATCTTTTTATAGTATGCGATTTTTTTAAATCACGAACATTTTATGATTTCGCGAATGTTTTTTCAATTCACAAACACTTTACAATTTATCTATATCTATATATTTTTTCAGTACTGGCAAATATTTGAAATTTAGAGTTTTTGGAAATCCTAGATTAATTTAAAGAAGAAAAAATAGAAACAAAAATGAGAAGGTAAAAGCAAAAAAGAAAAAGGAAATAGAGGGTGTCACGACCGGCATATGGGCCGCCCCATTACCGCATGCAGGGCCTGCTATATATAAGAGAAAAGGGGAGAAGCCTGGTCTCCCGTGCGGAAGGTCAAGGCCTTAGCCATTGCGCTGGTTTCATTCTTGCGATATATGTGTGTATCAGGTTTTATAAGAACCATACTGCATGGCGATCCTGACACAAAATCAAATCGTTTTTCTTCCGTCGCATAGTGAGTAATTTATAGGCAATTCCGGGGGTAATGTTCGTGATGCATCACCAGAAGCAATAGGTACTTTATTATTAGATAAAGATATAAGGAAAAAGGGCCCTCCCGTGCGATCTAACAATCTGCACGGTAAGGCCAAGTCTCTCGCTAACTACCGATCCTAATGAGGTGCTAACGGAGACAAAGACCGTCTACCACCACCGGCCACCTCCGGTGCAGTGCCGGCGGCACCCTGCACGTCCATCTCCCTGCTGCCGCTTCTTCCCCAACAAGCTCTATGATACGTCTCCAACGTATCTATAATTTTTTGTTATTCCATGCTATTATATTATCTGTTTTGGATGTTTAATGGACTTTAATATGCTCTTTTATATTATTTTTGGGACTAACCTATTAACCGGAGGCCCAGTGCCAGTTTCTGTTTTTTGCCTATTTTACAGTTTCGTAGAAAAGGAATACCAAATGGAGTCCAAACAGAATGAAACATTCGCGATGATCTTTCTTGGACCAAAAGCAACCCAGAAGACTTGGAGTTGAAGTCTGGAACTCTGCGAGGCGACCACGAGGAAGGAGGGCGCGCCTAGGGGGGTAGGCGCACCCCCACCCTCGTGGGCCCCTCGTAGCTCCACAGATGTACTTCTTTCGCCTATATATACTCTTATACCCTAGATCGATCGCAGAGATCCATGAAACCACTTTTCCATCGCCGCAACCTTCTGTACCCATAAGATCCCATCTTGGGGCCTCTTCCGGCGATCTGCCGGAGGGGGAATCGATCACGGAGGGCTTCTACATCAACATCATAGCCTCTCCGATGAAGCGTGCGTAGTTTACCACAGACCTTCGGGTCCATAGTTATTAGCTAGATGGCTTCTTCTCTCTCTTTGATTCTCAATACAAAGTTATCGATGTTCTTGGAGATCTATTCGATGTAATACTCTTTTGCGGTGTGTTTGCCGAGATCCGATGAATTGTGGGTTTATGAACAAGATTATCTATGAATATTATTTGGTTCTTCTTTGAATTCTTATATGCATAATTTGATATCTTTGCAAGTCTCTTCGAATTATCGGTTTAGTTTGGCCTACTAGATTGATCTTTCTTGCAATGGGAGAAGTGCTTAGCTTTGGGTTCAATCTTGCGGTGTCCTTTCCCAGTGACAGTAGGGGCAGCAAGGCAGGTATTGTATTGTTGCTATCGAGGATAAAAAGATGAGGTTTATATCATATTGCTTGAGTTTATCCCTCTACATCATGTCATCTTGCTTAATGCGTTACTCTGTTCTTATGAACTTAATACTCTAGATGCATGCTGGATAGCGGTCGATGTGTGGAGTAATAGTAGTAGATGCAGAATCGTTCCTATCTACTTGACACGGACGTGATGCCTATATTCATGATCATTGCCTTAGATATCTTCATAACTATGCGCTTTTCAATCAATTGCTCGGTAGTAATTTGTTCACCTACTGTAATACATGCTATCTTGAGAGAAGCCACTAGTGAAACCTATGGTCCCTAGGTCTCTTTCTTATTATATTGCATCTCTTTTATTTACATCGCATCTCATTTACTATTTTGCAATCTTTACTTTCCAATCTATACAACAAAAATACCAAAAATATTTACTTTATTATCTTTATTAGATCTCTCTTTTGCGAGTGATCATGAAGGGATTGACAACCGCTTTATCGCGTTGGTTGCAAGGTTCTTGATTGTTTGTGCAGGTACTAGGTGACTTGTGCGCTGTCTCCTACTGGATTGATACCTTGGTTCTCAAAACTGAGGGAAATACTTACGCTACTTTGCTGCATCACCCTTTCCTCTTCAAGGGAAAATGAACGCATGCTCAAGAGGTAGCAAGAAGGATTTCTGGCGCCGTTGCCGGGGAGATTTACGCCAAGTCAAGACATATCAAGTACCCATCATAAACTCTTTTCCCTCGCATTACATTATTTGCCATTCGCCTCTCGTTTTCCTCTCCCCCATTTCTAAAACGATTTTCGAAAACCTTTGCCTTTTCTTCGCCCTATTCCGTTCGTCTCTTTCCGCTTGCCTCTTGTGTGTTCGTTCTTATTGTGGTTTGTTGCCATCATGTCTGAAACTGGGTAGGTTATCGTTGAAAAGGATAGTAGTAACGATGGGAGAAACTTTGATGCTTTTGATTATCCTCATAAAGAACCTACTATTTTACACACTAAAAAATTTCGGATCGATAGTGGTAATATTATTGGAAAAGGAGTTATTTAAGATATCTTTACTTGCGTCGGTGCTTTGCCCACTATGGGTGGGTCTATTCTTCATAGAACTAGTAGTCTTGCAGATGCTATATCTTTGCTCGTTGTTGAACTTGAAAGACAATTTATCCATATGCATCCTTGCATACAAAGGATTTTTCTAGAATTTTCCAGTATTGAGCATTCTTGTGTTAAGCGAGCAGCTACCATCTTTTTAGCACATGAGTTCATATTTATAATAAAAGAGGCCAACGAAATTTTTGCGCATTATAGGGTGGATGCTGGCCATCCTCCCATAGAAGCAATCCTTTTTAATCAAGAAGACATAATGCGTTTACGATCTTTAGATCATGTTGCTTATAGTGAAAACCTTAGAAAAAAGGTTCCTACCAATGTTCTAGTTGATAGGATTTCTGAACTTAATGATAATTTTGCAATTCAGAACAATGGGTTAGGTTTTTATCTTGAACAAAGGCCCATGACTTTTTGCCAAAAGAATGCTTATAATGATGAATTGGTTGTGCAATATGAGGGGCCAAAGGAGGAACCAATACCTCCCGAGCTTGATCTTGGGGACTTTTGTCCCATTAAATTTAGCCCTTTTGATTACATTTGCCTGCCACAAAGAAAACTTGATGTTGAACGTAGGGAGTATGAGATGAGTTTTCGCGATTTGCCTTATCATTATTATGGCAATACCTAGATTTATTCTTGTTTTTATGCCTAGCTAGGGGCATTTAACAATAGCGCTTGTTGGGAGGCAACCCAATTTTATTTTTGTTTTTTTCTTTTTATTCCTGTTTAGTAATAAATAATTCATCTAGCTTCTGTTATGATTGTGTTCTTTATGTTTTAATTAGTGTTTGTGCCAAGTAAAGCCTTTAGGATCTTCTTGGGTGATTGTTGTTTGATCTTGCTTATAAAAACAGAAAGTATGCACTCACGAAAATAATTATCATTTTTACTAGAGAGCGATAAAATACCAATTCCAATTGCAGTAGATCAATATACTTTTTATCTTGGTCTTCCTAATTTTTCCGAATTTTTGAAGTTACAGAAGTATTCGAAACCTCCAGATTGCTACAGACTGTTCTGTTTTTGACAGATTCTGTTTTTCGCGTGTTGTTTGCTTATTTTGATGAATCTATGAGTAGTATCGGGGGTTATGAACCATAGAGAAGTTGGAATACAGTAGGTTTAACACCAATATAAATAAAGAATGAGTTCATTACAGTACATTAAAGTGGTGGTTTATTTTCTTATACTAACGGAGCTCATGAGATTTTCTGTTGAAGTTTTGTGTTGTGAAGTTTTCAAGTTTTTGGGTAAAGATTTGATAGATTTTGGAATAAGGAGTTGCAAGAGCCTAAGCATGGGGATTCCCAAGGCACCCCAAGGTAAAATTAAAGGGCAACCAAAAGCCAAAGCTTGGGGATGCCCCAGAAGGCATCCCATCTTTCATCTTCGTCTATCGGTAACTTTACTTGAGGCTATATTTTTATTCACCACATGATATGTGTTTTGCTTGGAGCGTCTTGTATGATTTGAGTCTTTGCTTTTTTGTTTACCAAAATCATCCTTGATGTACACACCTTTTGGGAGAGACACGCATGAATCGGAATTTATTAGAATACTCTATGTGCTTCACTTATATCTTTTGAGCTAGATAATTTTGCTCTAGTGCTTCACTTATAAATTTTTTAGAGCACGGTGGTGGTTTTATTTTATAGAAATTATTGATCTCTCATGCTTCACTCATATTATTTTGGGAGTCTTTTAGAACAGCATGGTAATTTGCTTTGGCTATAAAACTAGTCCTAATATGATGGGCATTCAAGATGGGTATAATAAAAACTTTCATATAAAGTGCGTCGAATACTATGAGAAGTTTGATGCTTGATGATTGTTTTGAGACATGAGGATGGTGATATTAGAGTCATGCTAGTAGATTAATTGTGAATTTGAGAAATACTTGTGTTGAGGTTTGCAAGTCTTGTAGCATGCACGTATGGTAACCGTTGTGTAACAAATTTGAAGCATGAGGTATTTCTTTGATTGTCTTCCTTATGAGTGGCGGTCGGGGATGAGCGATGGTCTTTTCCTACCAATCTATCCCCCTAGGAGCATGTGCGTAGTGCTTGGTTTTGATGACTTGTAGATTTTTGCAATAAGTATGTGAGTTCTTTATGACTAATGTTGATTCCATGGATTATACGCACTTTCAGCTTCAACCGTTGCTAGCCTCTGCAGTACCGCGTAACTTTCGCCGGTACCATAAACCCACCATTTACCTTCCTCAAAACAGCCACCATACCTACCTATTATGGCATTTCCATAGCCATTCCAAGATATATTGCCATGCAACTTTTCACCGTTCCGTTTATTATGACACGCTCCATCATTGTCATATTGCCTTGCATGATCATGTACTTGACATCGTATTTGTGGCAAAGCCACCATCCATAATATTTTCATACATGTCACTCTTGATTCATTACACATCCCGGTACACCGCCGGAGGCATTCATATAGAATCATATTTTGTTCTAAGTATCGAGTTGTAATGCTTGAGTTGTAAATAAATAGAAGTGTGATGATCATCATTATTAGAGCATTGTCCCGTGTGAGGAAAAAAAGAGGTCAAAGAAGCCAATGAAAAAAGGGGAGGCCAAATAAGCCAAACAAAAAAAGGAGAGATAAAAAGAGAGAAGGGACAATGCTACCATCCTTTTTCCACACTTGTGCTTCAAAGTAGCACCATGATCTTCATGATAGAGAGTCTCTTATTTTGTCACTTTCATATACTAGTGGGAATTTTCGTTATATAACTTGGCTTGTATATTCCAATAATGGGCTTCCACAAAATGCCCTAGGTCTTCGTGAGCAAGCAAGTTGGATGCACACCCACTTAGTTTCTTTTGTTGAGCTTTCATACATTTATAGCTCTAGTGTATCCGTTGCATGGAAATCCCTACTCACTCACATTGATATCTATTGATGGGCATATCCATAGCCCATTAATACGCCTAGTTGATGTGAGACCATCTTCCTCCTTTTTGTCTTCTCCACAACCACCACTCTATTCCACCTACAGTGCTATGTCCATGGCTCACGCTCATGTATTGCGTGAAAGTTGATAAGTTTGAGAATACTAAAGTATGAAACAATTGCTTGGCTTGTCATCGGGGTTGTGCATGATTTGAATATTTTGTGTGACGAAGATGGAGCATAGCCAAACTATATGATTTTGTAGGGATGAACTTTCTTTGGCCATGTTATTTTGAGAAGACATGATTAGTTTGTTAGTATGCTTGAAGTATTACTATTTTTATGTCAATATTAAACTTTTGTCTTGAATCTTTCGGATCTGAACATTCATGCCACAATAAATAAAATTACATTGATAATTATGTTAGGTAGCATTCCACATCAAAAAATTTGTTTTTATCATTTACCTACTCGTGGACGAGCATGAATTAAGCTTGGGGATGCTTGATACATCTCCAACATATCTAGAATTTTTTATTGTTCCATGCTATTATATTATCTGTTTTGGATGTTTAATGGGATTTAATATGCTCTTTTATATTATTTTTGGGACTAACCTATTAACCGGAGGCCTAGTGCCAGTTTCTTTTTTTTTTTGCCTATTTTAGAGTTTCGCAGAAAAGGAATACCAAACGGAGTCGAAACGGAATGAAACCTTTGCGATGATCTTTCTTGGACCAAATGCAATCCAGAAGACTTGGGGTCGAAGTCTGGAACTCCGCGAGGCGGCCACGAGGCAGGAGGGCGCGCCCCCACCCTCATGGGCCCCTCGTAGCTCCACAGACGTACTTCTTTCGCCTATATATACTCTTATACCCTAGATCGATCGCAGAGAGCCACGAAACCACTTTTCCACCTCCACAACCTTCTATACCCGTGAGATCACTGATCTGTTGGAGGGGGAATCGATCACGGAGGGCTTCTACATCAACACCATAGCCTCTTCGATGAAGCGTGAGTAGTTTACCACAGACCTACAGGTCCATAGTTTTTAGCTAGATGGTTTCTTCTCTCTCTTTGATTCTCAATACAAAGTTCTCCTTGATGTTCTTGGAGATCTATTCAATGTAATACTCTTTCGCGGTGTGTTTGTCGAGATCCGATGAATTGTGGGTTTATGAACAAGATTATCTATGAATATTATTTGGTTCTTCTCTGAATTCTTATATGTATGATTTGATATACTTGCAAGTCTCTTCGAATTATCGGTTTAGTTTGGCCTACTAGATTTATCTTTCTTGCAATGGGAGAAGTGCTTAGCTTTGGGTTCAATCTTGCGGTGTCCTTTCCCAGTGTTAGTAGTGGCAGCAAGGCATGTATTGTATTGTTGCCATCGAGGATAAAAGATGGGGTTTATATCATATTGCTTGAGTTTATCCCTCTACATCATGTCATCTTGCTTAATGCGTTACTCTGTTCTTATGAACTTAATACTCTAGATGCATGCTGGATAGCGGCCGATGTGTGGAGTAATAGTAGTAGATGCAGAATCGTTTTGATCTACTTGACACGGACGTGATGCCTATATTCATGATCATTGCCTTAGATATCTTCATAACTATGCGCTTTTCTATCAATTGCTCGGCAGTAAGAGAAGGCACTAGTGAAACCTATGGTCCCCGGGTCTCTTTCTTATTATATTGCATCTCTTTTATTTACATCGCATCTTGTTTACTATTCTGCAATCTTTACTTTCCAATCTATACAACAAAAATACCAAAAATATTTACTTTACTATCTTTATCAGATCTCACTTTTGTAAGTGACCGTGAAGGGATTGACAACCCCTTTATCATGTTGGTTGCAAGGTTCTTGATTGTTTGTGTAGGTACTAGGTGACTTGTGCATTGTCTCCTACTGGATTGATACATTGGTTCTCAAAACCGAGGGAAATACTTACGCTACTTTGCTGCATCACCCTTTCCTCTTCAAGGGAAAACCAACGCATGTTCAAGAGGTAGCACTCTACACTCATGGAGGTTCACGGCAGCTGCATGGAGCCCCCTCAGTGCTGGCGGCGATGCTGCTACTCATCACGTGATCCTGGTGCTGTCCTCCCCCAGCCATGGAGGACTCAAGGTGCAACCATGGACTACTAATAGATTTACAATGATTCCGGTTAGTACCTAATCTTTCGCATATGTATTTTGTTGTTCTAATCACGAGATTAAGATCATGTCATGTTAATCCTAAATATTTACACTAATATGTCGCTGCACAACCACCTCCACGCCCCTCTGCGACGCAGACATTGGGCACCACCGCGCAGCCCCACTAGTCAGACCAGCTAGTGCCGGAGGCCCAAGCAGCCACCATCTCCTCCTCGTCGGCCAGCCCACTTCTCTAGCAATTGTTGCTCGTCATTCTGCCCCCTCCATCGGTTACACAACGATGCCCCGAGCCCCTACTTTTCCCCAATCGCGCTATGAAGCTTCCCATCGGCCACATCAGAGCACTTTTGAGGCCGCCTTTGCATGTCTCCGGCACGACGGAAACCTCTCTTGCACCGTCACCATGAAGACCCATACCTTGACAACCATCAATATTCATATCTCGAAACAGGCTTTCGCGCCACTTTATAGATAAAACAACATAACAAAGTACACGACAGAACGATACATTGTGGTGAGGAAGCCGTTTTACAAAGCAGATCGAAAGATACAACAAGAACCTAGAACAGGCTATCACCTCACCAAGACCCGACTGAAGACTCCTGAGCTCCATGACAATGGCCCCAAGAAGGTGACGGCGCCAAGCATCATCATCGCAGAATCCAAGCAAACAGACATCAATTTTCACCCGAAGCCCTGGCATAATGAAATTCACGATGACGGCTCCAAGAAGCATGCGACTGCCGACGTTGGCGCCAGATAGCGCGAAGCTTTCGCTCAGACACTCGCCAACGCCAGCAGGAGGGGTCCCGATCAACAACTCCATGATACGTGTCCATAGTATCTACTTTTCCAAACACTTTTGACCTTGTTTTGGACTCTAACTTGCATGATTTGAATGGAACTAACCCAGACTGAGACTGTTTTCAGCAGAATTGTCGTGGTGTTATTTTTGTGCGGAAATAAAAGTTCTCGGAATGACCTGAAACTTCACGGAGAATATTTTTGGAATTTATAAAAAATACTGGCAAAAAAATCAACACCAGGGGGCCACACCCTGTCCACGAGGGTGGGGGCGCGCCCACCCCCCTGGGGCACGTCCCCTGTCTCGTGGGCCCCCTGAGGCTTCACCGACCTCAACTCCAACTCTATATATTCACATTCGGGGAGAAAAATAGGAGAGAAGGATTCATTGCGTTTTATGATACAGAGATGCCGCCAAGCCCTAATCTCTCTCGGGAGGGTTGATCTGGAGTCCGTTCGAGGCTCCAGAGAGGGGAATCCATCGCCATCGTCATCATCAACCTTCCTCCATCACCAATTTCATGATGCTCAGCATCGTGCATGAGTAATTCCATCGTTGGCTTGCTGTACGGCGATGACTAGGGTTTGATCCCTAGTATCCATTATGTTCTGAGATTGATGTTGCTATGACTTTGCTATGCTTAATGCTTGTCACTAGGGCCCGAGTGCCATGATTTCAGATCTGAACCTATTATGTTTTCATGAATATATGTGAGTTCTTGATCCTATTTTGCAAGTCAATAGTCACCTACTATGTGTTATGATCTAGTAACCCCGAAGTGACAATAATCGGGACCACTCCCGGTGATGAACATAGTTTGAGGAGTTCATGTATTCACTAAGTGTTAATGCTTTGGTCCGGTACTCAATTAAAAGGAGGCCTTAATATCCCTTAGTTTCCAATAGGACCCCGCTGCCACGGGAGGGTAGGACAAAAGATGTCATGCAAGTTCTTTTCCATAAGCACGTATGACTATATTCGGAATACATGCCTACATTACATTGATGAACTAGAGCTAGTTCTGTGTCACCCTATGTTATAACTGTTGCATGAGGAATCACATCTGACATAATTATCCATCACTGATCCATTGCTTACGAGCTTTTCACATATTGATCTTTTCTTAGTTACTTTTACGTTGCCATTGTTACAATCACTACAAAACCAATATTGTTACTTTTTCCACCATTACCACTGCTTCCATATTACTTTGCTACTAAATACTTTGCTGCAGACATTAAGTCTTTCAGGTGTGGTTGAATTGACAACTCAACTGTTAATACTTGAGAATATTCTTTGGCTCCCCTTGTGTCGAATCAATAAATTTGGGTTGAATACTCTACCCTCGAAAACTGTTGCGATCCCCTATACTTGTGGGTTATCAAGACTACTTTCTGGCGCCATTGCCAGGGAGCATAGCTCTATTATTTGAGTCACCTGGGATTTATATCTGCTGATCACTACGAGGAACTTGAAAGGCGAAAAAACCAAGATTTATCCCTCAACTACGAGGGGAGGTAAGGAACCGCCATCTAGCTCTGCTCTTGATTCACCTTCTGTTTTGAGTAAACTTGCGACACCTACTCCTTCTATTCATTCTGATATGTTGCATGTTATTGACGATGCCACTTCTGCTATGTACGATGCTTATGATGAAACTACTTCTATGCTTGATAATATTGTGCCATTAGGTGAATTTATTGATGAACAACTTGCTAGGGTTAGAGAGAATGAAATTATTGAAACTGGTAATATTGATGAAAGTGATGATGAAGATTCTCCCCCTAGATATGAATTGCCTGATGTTCCTGAGGGTTATGTTATGTATGAAGAAACTACTAGAGATCTTTTCGCTTGCAAAGATAGATATGATCTTAAGGAACTGTTAGCTAAGCTGGAAGAAAAATCTTTGAATGCTAGAATGAAATATGACCCTGCTTTTGCTACTTCACCTATTTGTATTTTTGATAAGGATTATGATTTCTCTGTCGATCCTAAGATAATTGCTTTGGTTGAATCTGATCCTTTTTATGGCTATGAATCTGAAACTGTTGTGGCATATCTTACTAAATTGAATGATATAGCCACCCTATTCACTAATGAGGAAAAAATTCGTTACTACTATATCCTTAAGTTATTTTTGTTCTCATTAAAGGGTGATGCTAAAATATGGTTTAATTCTCTTGATCCTGGTTGCGTGCGTAGTCCCCATGATATGATTTATTATTTCTCTGCTAAATATTTCCTCGCTCATAAGAAACAAGCTGCCTTAAGGGAAATATATAATTTTGTGCAAACTGAAGAAGAGAGTCTCCCACAAGCTTGGGGGAGGCTTCTCTGATTACTTAATGCTTTGCCTGATCATCCTCTCAAGAAAAATGAAATACTTGATATCTTTTATAATGGACTAACCGATGCTTCCAGAGACCACCTAGATAGTCGTGCTGGTTGTGTTTTCAGAGAAAGAACTGTTGATCAAGTTGAATTTCTATTGAATAATATGTTGAGTAATGATAATGATTGGACACTTCCTAAACCAACTCCTAATCCAACTCCGAAGAAAAGGGGTATTCTATTTCTCAGTCCTGAAGATATGCAAGAGGCAAATAAATCTATGAAAGAAAAGGGTATTAAAGCTGAAGATGTTAAGAATTTACCACCTATTGAAGAGATACATGGTCTTGATATCCCTACACAGGTAGTAAAGGTAAATTCTCTCTATAGATTTGATAAGGGTGAAGTCCCATCTACTAAGTTTGCTAGCCAATGCTTGGATGAGTTGTTATAATTTTATTGTTAAACAAGAAGATTTCAATGCTTATGTTGATAGACAATTGAAACGTAATGCTTATATGATTGAACACTTGAGTGATTATATGTCTAAAGTTAAAGGTGAGCTTAAACTTATTAGTAAACATGCTTCTATGGTTACCACTCAAGTAGAACAAGTGCTTAAAGCTCAGAATGATTTTCTCAATGAATTAAATAATAAGAAAAATGATAATGCTGTTAGAGTTGTGACTAGAGGGGGTAAAATGACTGAGGAACCTTTGTATCCTGAGGGCCACCCTAAGAGAGTTGAGCAAGATTCTCAGAGAACTAATGTTGATGCACCTAGTTCTTCTAAGAAGAAAAAAAAGAAAAATGATAGGACTTTGCATGCTTCTAGTGAACCTATTGTTGACACACCTGAGAATCCCAATGATATTTCTATTTCTGATGCTAAAACACAATCTGGTAATGAACATGAACCTAGTGGTAATGGTAATGATTATGTTCATGTTAATGCTCAACCTAGCAATAACAATGATGTAGAGATTGAACCTGTTGTTGATCTTGATAACCCACAATCAAAGAATTAACGTTATGATAAGAGAGAGACTTTGTTGCTAGGAAGCACGGTAAAGAAAGAGAACCATGGGTTCAGAAACCCATGACTTTTCCTCCTAAACCATCCAAGAAAAAGGATGATGAGGATTTTGAGCGCTTTGCTGAAATGATTAGACCTACCTTTTTGCGTATGCGTTTGACTGATATGCTTAAAATGAATCCTTATGCTAAGTATATGAAAGATATTGTCACTAATAAAAGAAAGACACCGGAAGCTAAAATTTCCACCATGCTTGCCAATTATACTTTGCTACCGTTACCATTGCTTCCATATTACTTTGCTACTAAATACTTTGCTGTAGATATTAAGTCTTTCAGGTGCGGTTGAATTGACAACTCAACTGTTAATACTTGAGAATATTCTTTGGCTCCCCTTGTGTCGAATCAATAAATTTGGGTTGAATACTCTACCCTCGAAAACTGTTGTGATCCCCTATACTTGTGGGTTATCACTCCACGAGGGCCAGCCCATGCACACCAGATCCGGGAACTGCCAGAGCAGACCGAAACCTCCCACCACTCCACCCCTTGCCGCCCACATGACCAAGAAGCAGAGTCACCACCACCACCACAGAGCCCGCCAGAAAAAAGCCAACTGTGAGGCCCACCATTTGAGGCCACCGCCCCAGCAACCATGGCCCCGGACACCATCAGCCATCCACATCACTACCCCCCCACCACGGTAGTAGGAGTGAAAGGGATCACCTTTCATTCCTAGATCGGCATCAGCCATCAGGTCTGGGTTAGCGCCTCCACAGTAGGAGGCACCTAGACCTGCTGGTCCCGGTGGACCGTGGGGATGCAACCTAGTAACTGCTGATGACCGACAAGCAACTCGAACGGACACAAAGTGTGACGCCCCTGATTTGACCATACACGCAAATGTGTACGATCAAGATCAAGGACTCACGGGAAGATATCACAACACAACTCTAGACACAAATTAGAATAATACAAGCTTTATATTACAAGCCAGGGGCCTCGAGGGCTCGAATACATAAGCTTGATTACACAAGAGTAAGCGGAAGCAACAATATCTGAGTACAAACATAGGTTAAACAAGTTTGCCTTAAGAAGGCTAGCACAACAGTAGCAATGATCGAAAAGGCGAGGCCTCCTGCCTGGGACCTCCTAACTACTCCTTGAAGCCAAACTCCACGTAGAAATATCCTCGGGATCCTCTGGCTCCTGGACTCCATCATATGATCGCAATAACAGAGAAAAGGGAAAAGGAAGTAGCAAAGCAACCGTGAGTACTCATCCAAAGTACTCGCAAGCAAGGATATACACTACATATGCATTGGTATCAATGAAAGGGGTAGTATATGTGGACTGAACTGCAGAATGCCGGAATAAGAGGGGGATAGCTAGTCCTATCGAAGACTACGCTTCTGGCAGCCTCCATCTTGAAGTAGTAGAAGAGAATAGATGGTAAGTTCACCGAGTATCATCGTATAGCATAATCCTACCCGGCGATCCTCCCCTCGTCGCTCTGTGAGAGAGGGATCAGCGGGTTGTATCTGGCACTTGGAAGGGTGTATTTTATTAAGTATCCGGTTCTAGTTGTCATAAGGTCAAGGTACAACTCTGGGTCATACTTTTACCGAGGGACACGACTATTCGAATAGATAAACTTCCCTGCAGGGGTGCACCACATTTCCCAACACGTTGATCCCCTTTGGCCAGACACACATTTCTAGGTCATGTCCGGCCTCGGAAGGACAACACGTCGCAGCCCCACATAGGCACAACAGAGAGGTCAGCACGCCAGTCTAAATCCTATGCGTGCAGGGGTCTGGGCCCATCGCCCATTGGACACCTGCACGTTGCATACACGGCTGGTGAGCAGACCTAGCAACCTCCATTACAAAGGAAATTGCGGTACGTGGTCCAACCCGGCGCGCACTGATACGTCCATTTTGCATCATGCTTTTATATCGATATTTATCGCATTATGGACAGTTATTTCACTTTATATCACAATACTTATGGCTATTATCTCTTATTTTACAAGGTTTACATAAAGAGGGAGAATGCCGGCAGCTGGAATTCTGGTCTGGATAAGGAGCAAATACTAGAGACCTATTCTGCGCAACTCCAAAAGTCCTGAAACTCCACAGAACGTCTTAGAAGAAATAAAGAAAAATCCACGCCAAAGATGAAGGCCAGGGGGCCCACACCCTGCTCACGAGGGTGGGGGGCGCGCCCCCTACCTCGTGGTCCCCCTGGTGGCTCTCCGATGCCCATCTTCTCCTATATGAGGTCTTTCGATGAGAAAAAAATAAGAGGGAACTTTTCGGGACGAGACTCTGCCGCCACGAGGCAGAACCTTGGCGGATCCAATCTAGAGCTCCGGCAGAGCTGTTCTATGATCACTCCTTGGGATACTTCCCTCCCGGAGGGGGAAATCATCACCATCGTCATCACCAACGCTCCTCTCATCGGGAGAGGGCAATCTCCATCAACATCTTCACCAGCACAATCTCATATCCAAACCCTAGTTCATCTCTTGTATCCAATTCTTGTCTCAAAGTCCGGGATTGGTGCTAGTAGGTTGCTAGTAGTGTTGATCACTCCTTGTAGTTGATGCTAGTTGGTTTAATTGGTGGAAGATCATATGTTCAGATCCTATATGCATATTATTACCCCTCTGATTATGAACATGAATATGCTTTGTGAGTAATTACATTCGTTCCTGAGGACAAGGGAGAAGTCTTGCTATGAGTAGTCGTGTGAATTTGGTATTCGTTTGATATTTTGATAAGATGTATGTTGTCTAGCCTCTAGTGGTGTTATGTGAACGTCGACTACATAACACTTCACCATTATTTGGGCCTAGAGGAAGGCATTGGGAATTAATAAGTAGATGATGGGTTGCTAGAGTGACAGAAGCTTAAACCCTAGTTTATGCGTTGCTTCGTAAGGGGCTGATTTGGATCCATATGTTTCATGCTATGGTTAGGTTTACCTTAATACTTTTGTTCTAGTTGCGGATGCTTGAAATAGAGGTTAATCATAAGTGGGATGCTTGTTCAATTAAGAACAGCACCCAAGCACCGGTCCACCCACATATCAAATTATCAAAGTATCGAACGCGAATCATATGAACGTGATGAAAACTAGCTTAATGATATTCCCATGTGTCCTCGGGAGCGCTTTTCCTATTATAAGAGTTTGTTCTAGCTTGTCCTTTGCTACAAAAGGATTGGGCCACCTTGCTGCACTTTATTTACTTTTGTTACTTGTTGCTCGTTACAATTTATCCCGTCACAAAATTATCTGTTACCACTTATTTCAGTACTTGCAGAGAATACCTTGCTGAAAACCGCTTATCATTTCCTTCTGCTCCTCGTTGGGTTTGACACTCTTACTTATCGAAAGGACTACGATAGATCCCCTATACTTGTGGGTCATCAAGACTCTTTTCTGGCGCCGTTGCCGGGGAGTGTAATACCTTTGGTAAGTGGAATTTGGTAAGGAAAAATTTATATAGTGTGCTGAAATTTACTGTCACTTGTTACTATGGAAAGTAATTCTCTGAGGGGCTTGTTCGGGGTACCTTCACCCCGTCCAGTAGAGCAAAGAGTTGCTCCTCAACCTACTGAACCTATGGAAAATGAAACTCCTTTTGAATTTCCTTCGGGTATGATGGAAAGACTGCTAGCTGACCCTTTTACAGGAGATGGAACAAAGCATCCTGATGAGCACTTAATATATGTGGATGAAGTTTGTAGATTATTTAAGCTTGCAGGTATACTCGATGATGTTGCTAAGAAGAAGGCCTTCCCTTTATCTTTGAAGGGAGACGCATTGATATGGTATAGGCAATGTGATGATATGAGATCATGGGACTATAAAAGATTGAAGCTGGAATTTCATCAAAAATATTACCCTATGCATCTTGTTCATCGTGATCGCAACTATATATATAATTTCTGGCCTCGCGAAGGAGAAAGCATCGCTCAAGCTTGGGGGAGGCTTAAATCAATGTTATATTCATGCCCCAATCATGAGCTCCAGAGAGAAATAATTATGCACAGTTTTTATGCTCGGCCTTCTGAAAACAATCGCACCATGCTCGATACTTCTTGTGCTGGCTCTTTTATGATGAAGACTATTGAATTCAGATGGAATTTATTGGATAGAATTAAACGTAACTCTGAAGATTGGGACCTCGACGAAGGTAAGGAGTCAGGTATGACACCTAAGTTTGATTGTGTTAAATCTTTTATGGATACCGACATTTTCCGTAAGTTTAGCACTAAATATGGACTTGATTCTCAGATAGTAGCTTCTTTCTGTGAATCTTTTGCTACTTATGTTGATCTCCCTAAGGAGAAGTGGTTTAAATATCATCCTCCCATAGAAGTAAAAGTAGTTGCACCTATTAAAGTTGAATAAAAGACTGTCACTTATAATGATCCTATTGTTCCTACTTCTTATATTGAGAAACCACCTTTCCCTGTTAGAGTAAAAGATCATGCTAAAGCTTCAACTCTTGTTCGTAAAGGCAATATTAGAACATATGCACCTCCTGAGCAAGTTAAAGTAGAACCTAATATTGCTATTGTTAAAGATCTCTTGTCTGATAATATTGATGGGCATGTTATTCAGTTCGAAGGTGAAACTGCTAGAATTGCTAAACCTTATGCTAAAGATAAACATAGACCTGTGGTAGGCGTGCCTATTATTTCTGTTAAAATAGGAGATCATTGTTATCATGGCTTATGTGATATGGGTGCTAGTGTTGGAAATATGCCCTAGAGGCAATAATAAAATGGTTATTATTATATTTCTTTGTTCATGATAATTGTCTATTGTTCATGCTATAATTGTGTTATCCGGAAATCGTAATACATGTGTGAATACATAGACCACAACACGTCCCTAGTGAGCCTCTAGTTGACTAGCTCGTTGATCAAAAGATAGTCATGGTTTCCTGACTATGGACATTGGATGTCATTGATAACGGGATCACATCATTAGGAGAATGATGTGATGGACAAGACCCAATCCTAAGCATAGCTCAAAGATTGTGTAGTTCGTTTGCTATAGCTTTTCCAAATGTCAAGTATCATTTCCTTAGACCATGAGATTGTGCAACTCCCGGATACTGTAGGAGTGCTTTGGGTGTGCCAAACATCACAACATAACTGGGTGACTATAAAGGTACACTACGGGTATTTCCGAAAGTGTCTGTTGGGTTGGCACGAATCGAGACTGGGATTTGTCACTCCGTATGACAGAGAGGTATCTTTGGGCCCACTCGGTAATGCATCATCATAATGAGCTCAATGTGACCAAGTGGTTGATCATGGGATCATGCATTACGGTATGAGTAAAGTGACTTGCCGGTAACGAGATTGAACGAGGTATTGGGATACCGACGATCGAGTCTCGGGCAAGTAACGTACCGATTGGCAAAGGGAATTGTATATGGGATTGATTGAATCCTTGACATCGTGGTTCATCCGATGAGATCATCGAGGAGCATGTGGGAGCCAACATGGGTATCCAGATCCCGCTGTTGGTTATTGACCGGAGAGTCGTCTCGGTCATGTCTGCGTGTCTCCCGAACCCGTAGGGTCTACACACTTAAGGTTCAGTGACGCTAGGGTTGTTGATATATTAGCATACGGTAACCAGAAAGTTGTTCGGAGTCTCGGATGAGATCCCGGACGTCACGAGGAGTTTTGGAATGGTCCGAAGGTGAAGATTTATATATAGGAAGTCAAGTTTCGGCCATCGGGAAGGTTTCAGGGGTAATCGATATTGTACCGGGACCACCGGAAGGGTCCCGGGGGTCCATCGGGTGGGGGCACCTGTCCCGGAGGGCCCCATGGGCTGAAGTGGGAGGGGAACCAGCCCCTAGTGGGCTGGTGCGCCCCCCATGGGCCTCCCCTCCGCCTAGGGTTGGAAACCCTAGGGGTGGGGGCGCCCCACTTGGCTTGCGGGCACTCCACCCCCCTTGGCCGCCGCCCCCACTTGGAGATTCAATCTCCTAGGGCCGGCGCCCCCCTAGGGGTCCTATATATAGTGGGGGGAGGGAGGGCAGCCGCACCCTAGCCCCTGGCGCCTCCCTCTCCCTCCCGTGACACTCCTCCCTCTCCCTGAGCTTGGCGAAGCCCTGCCGAGATCACCGTTGCTTCCACCACCACACCGTCGTGCTGTTGGATCTTTCATCAACCTCTCCTTCCCCTTGCTGGATCAAGTTGGAGGAGACGTCTTCCCAACTGTACGTGTGTTGAACGCGGAGGTGCTGTCCGTTCGGCGCTAGGTCATCAGTGATTTGGATCACGACGAGTACGACTCCATCAACCCCGTTCTCTTGAATGCTTCCGCGCGCGATCTACAAGGGTATGTAGATGCACTCTCCTCTCCCTCGTTGCTAGATGACTCCATAGATTGATCTTGGTGACGCGTAGAAAATTTTAAAATTCTGCTACGTTCCCCAACAGTGGCATCATGAGCTAGGTCTATGCGTAGTTTCTATGCACGAGTAGAACACAAAGCAGTTGTGGGTGTGGATATTGTCAATTTACTTGCCGTTACTAGTCTTATCTTGATTCGGTGGCATCGTGGGATGAAGCGGCCCGGACCGACCTTACACGTACGCTTATGTGAGACTGGTTCCACCGATTGACATGCACTAGTTGCATAAGGTGGCTAGCGGGTGTCTGTCTCTCCCACTTTAGTCGGACCGGATTCGATGAAAAGGGTCCTTATGAAGGGTAAATAGAAATTGGCATATCACGTTATGGTTTTGGCGTAGGTAAGAAACGTCCTTACTAGAAACCTATAGCAGCCACGTAAAAACTTGCAACAACAATTAGAGGACGTCTAACTTGTTTTTGCAGCATGTGCCGTGTGATGTGATATGGCCAAAAGGATGTGATGAATGATATATGTGATGTATGAGATTGATCATGTTCTTGTAATAGGAATCACGACTTGCATGTCGATGAGTATGACAACCGGCAGGAGCCATAGGAGTTTTCTTAATTTATTTATGACCTGCGTGTCAACATAAACATCATGTAATTACTTTACTTTATTGCTAAAGCGTTAACCATAGTAGTAGAAGTAATAGATGACGAGACAACTTCAAGAAGACACAATGATGGAGATCATGATGATGTAGATCATGGTGTCATGCCGGTGACAACGATGATCATGAAGCCCCGAAGATGGAGATCAAAAGGAGCAAATGATATTGGCCATATCATGTCACTATTTGATTGCATGTGATGTTTATCATGTTTTGCATCTTATTTGCTTAGAACGACGGTAGCTTAAATAAGATGATCCCTCGTAATAATTTCAAGAAAGTGCTCCCCCTAACTGTGCACCATTGCGAAGGTTCGTTGTTTCGAGGCACCACGTGATGATCGGGTGTGATAGATTCTAACATTCGAATACAACGGGTGTAAGCCAGATTTACACACGCAATACACTTAGGTTGACTTGACGAGCCTAGCATGTACAGACATGGCCTCGGAACACGGAAGACCGAAAGGTCGAGCATGAGTCGTATAGAAGATACGATCAACATGAAGATGTTCACCGATGTTGACTAGTCTGTCTCACGTGATGATCGGACACAGCCTAGTTGACTCGGATCATGTTTCACTTAGATGACTAGAGGGATGTCTATCTGAGTGGGAGTTCATTGAATAATTTGATTAGATGAACTTAATTATCATGAACTTAGTCTAAAATCTTTACAATATGTCTTGTAGATCAAATGGCCCACGCTAATGTTGCCCTCAACTTCAACGCGTTCCTAGAGAAAACCAAGCTGAAAGATGATGGCAGCAACTATATGGACTGGGGTCCTTAACCTGAGGATCATCCTCATAGCTGCCAAGAAAGATTATGTCCTAGAAGCACCGCTAGGTGACGCACCCATCCCATAGAACCAAGACGTTATGAACGCTTGGCAGTCACGTGCTGATGATTACTCCCTCGTTCAGTGCGGCATGCTTTACAGCTTAGAACCGGGGCTCCAAAAGCGTTTTGAGCGACACGGAGCATATGAGATGTTCGAAGAGCTGAAAATGGTTTTCCAAGCTCATGCCCGGGTCGAGAGATATGAAGTCTCCGACAAGTTCTTCAGTTGTAAGATGGAGGAAAATAGTTCTGTCAGTGAGCACATACTCAAAATGTCTGGGTTGCATAACCGCTTGACTCAGCTGGGAGTTAATCTCCCGGATGACGCGGTCATTGACAGAATCCTTCAGTCGCTTCCACCGAGCTACAAGAGCTTTGTGATGAACTTCAATATGCAGGGGATGGAAAAGACCATTCCTGAGGTATATTCAATGCTGAAATCAGGGGAGGTGGAAATCAAAAAGGAACATCAAGTGTTGATGGTGAATAAAACCACTAAGTTCAAGAAAGGCAAGGGTAAAAAGAACTTCAAGAAGGATGGCAAGGGAGTTGCCGCGCCCGGTAAGCAAGCTGCTGGGAAGAAGCCAAAGAATGGACCCAAGCCCGAGACTGAGTGTTTTTATTGCAAGGGAAGTGGTCACTGGAAGCGGAACTACCCGAAATACTTAGCGGACAAGAAGGCCGGCAACACTAAAGGTATATGTGATATACATGTAATTGATGTGTACCTTACCAGTACTCGTAGTAGCTCCTGGGTATTTGATACCGGTGCGGTTGCTCACATTTGTAACTCAAAGCAGGAGCTGCGGAATAAGCGGAGACTGGCGAAGGATGAGGTGACGAGGCGCGTCGGGAATGGTTCCAAGGTCGATGTGATCGCCGTCGGCACGTTGCCTCTACATTTACCTACGGGATTAGTTTTAAACCTCAATAATTGTTATTTAGTGCCAACTTTGAGCATGAACATTGTATAAGTATCTCGTTTAATTCGAGATGGCTACTCATTTAAATCCAAGAATAATGGTTGTTCTATTTATATGAGAAATATGTTTTATGGTCATGCTCCGCTGGTGAATGGCTTATTCCTAATGAATCTGGAGCGTAATGTTACACATATTCATAGTGTGAATACCAAAAGATGTAAGGTTGATAATGATAGTCCCACATACTTGTGGCACTGCCGCCTTGGTCACATAGGTGTCAAACGCATGAAGAAGCTCCATGCCGATGGACTTTTGGAGTCTCTTGATTACGAATCATTTGACACGTGTGAACCATGCCTCATGGGTAAAATGACCAAGACTCCATTCTCAGGAACAATGGAGCGAGCAACCAACTTATTGGAAACCATACATACTGATGTGTGCGGTCCAATGAGTGTTGAGGCTCGCGGTGGCTATCGTTATGTTCTCACCCTCACTGATGACTTGAGTAGATATGGGTATGTCTACTTAACGAAACACAAGTCTGAGACCTTTAAAAAGTTCAAGGAATTTCAGAGTGAGGTTGAGAATCAACGTGACAGAAAAATCAAGTTCTTGCGATCAGATCGTGGGGGAGAATACTTGAGTCACGAATTTGGCACACACTTAAGGAAATGTGGAATAGTTTCACAACTCACGCCGCCTGGAACACCTCAGCGTAATGGTGTGTCCGAACGTCATAATCGCACTCTATTGGATATGGTGCGATCTATGATGTCTCTTACTGATTTACCGCTGTCATTTTGATGCTATGCTTTAGAGACTGCCACATTCACTTTAAATAGGGCTCCGTCGAAATCCGTTGAGACGACGGCGTATGAATTATGGTTTGGGAAGAAACCTAAGCTATCGTTTCTAAAAGTTTGGGGATGCGATGCTTATGTCAAGAAACTTCAAACTGAAAAGCTCGAACGCAAGTCGAAAAAATGCGTCTTCATAGGATACCCTAAAGAAACTATTGGGCATACCTTCTACCTCAGATCCGAAGGCAAGATCTTTGTTTCCAAGAATGGATCCTTTCTAGAGAAAGAGTTTCTCTCGAAAGAAATAAGTGGGAGGAAAGTAGAACTTGATGAAGTATTACCTCTTGAACCGAAGAGTGGCGCAGCTCAGGAAATTGTTCCTGAAGTGCCTGCACCGACTAGAGAGGAAGTTAATGATGATGATCATGAAACTTCAGATCAAGTTGCTACTGAACTTCGTAGGTCCACAAGGACACGTTCTGCACCAGAGTGGTATGACAACCCTGTCTTGGAAATCATGTTGTTAGACAACGGTGAACCTTCGAACTATGAAGAAGCGATGGCAGGCCCGGATTCCGACAAATGGCTGGAAGCCATGAAATCCGAGATAGGATCCATATATGAAAACGAAGTATGGACTTTGACTGACTTGCCCGATGATCGGTGAGCCATAGAAAATAAATGGATCTTTAAGAAGAAGACAGACGCGGATGGTAATGTAACCATCTATAAAGCTCGGCTTGTTGCTAAGGGTTATCGACAAGTTCAAGGGGTTGACTACGACGAGACTTTCTCACCTGTAGCGAAGTTGAAGTCCATCCGAATCATGTTAGCAATTGCCGCATTCTATGATTATGAGATATGGCAAATGGACGTCAAAACGGCATTCCTTAATGGTTTCCTTAAGTAAGAATTGTATATGATGCATCCGGAAGGTTTTTTCGATCCTAAGAATGATGACAAGGTGTGCAAGCTCCAACGCTCGATCTATGGGCTGGTGCAAGCATCTCGGAGTTGGAACATTCGTTTTGATGAGATGATCAAAGCGTTTGGGGTTTACGCAGACTTATGGAGAAGCCTGCATTTACAAGAAAGTGAGTGGGAGCTCTGTAGCATTTCTCATATTGTATGTGGATGACATACTGTTGATGGGAAATGATATAGAATTCTTGGAAAGCATAAAGGCCTACTTGAACAAGTGTTTTTCAATGAAGGATCTTGGAGAAGCTGCTTACATATTAGGCATCAAGATCTATAGAGATAGATCGAGACGCCTCGTTGGTCTTTCGCAGAGTACGTACCTTGACAAGATATTGAAGAAGTTCAATATGGATCAGTCAAAGAATGGGTTCTTGCCTGTATTGCAAGGTACGAGATTGAGCACGGCTCAATGCCCGACCACGCCAGAAGATAGAGAAAAGATGAGTGTCGTCCCCTATGCCTCGGCCATAGGGTCTATCATGTATGTTATGTTGTGTACCAGACCTGATGTAAACCTTGCCGTAAGTTTGGTAGGAAGGTACCAAAGTAATCCCGGCATGGAACACTGTACAGCGGTCAAGAATATCCTGAAGTACCTGAAGAGGACTAAGGATATGTTTCTTGTTTATGGAGGTGACGAAGAGCTCGTCGTAAAGGGTTACGTCGATGCTAGCTTAGACACAGATCTGGATGACTCTAAGTCACAAACCGGATACATGTATATTTTGAATGGTGGGGCAGTAAGCTGGTGCAGTTGCAAGCAAAGCGTTGTGGCGGGATCTACATGTGAAGCGGAGTACATGGCAGCCTCGGAGGCAGCACAAGAGGCAATCTGGGTGAAGGAGTTCATTACCGACCTAGGAGTCATACCCAATGCGTCGGGACCGATGACTCTCTTCCGTGACAACACTGGAGCTATTGCCCTTGCCAAGGAGCCTGGGTTTCACAAGAAGACCAGGCATATCAAGCGTCGCTTCAACTCCATTCGTGAAAGTGTTCAAAATGGAGACATAGATATTTGTAAAGTACATATGGACCTGAATGTGGCAGATCCGTTGACTAAACCTCCCCCTAGAGCAAAACATGATCAACACCAGAACTGCATGGGTGTTCGATTCATCACAATGTAACTAGACTACTGACTCTAGTGCAAGTGGGAGACTGTTGGAAATATGCCCTAGAGGCAATAATAAAATGGTTATTATTATATTTCTTTGTTCATGATAATTGTCTATTGTTCATGCTATAATTGTGTTATTCAAAAATCGTAATACATGTGTGAATACATAGACCACAACACATTCCTAGTGAGCCTCTAGTTGACTACCTCATTGATCAAAGGATAGTCATGGTTTCCTGACTATGGACATTGGATGTCATTGATAACGGGATCACATCATTAGGAGAATGATGTGATGGACAAGACCCAATCCTAAGCATAGCTCAAAGATCATGTAGTTCGTTTGCTATAGCTTTTCCGAATGTCAAGTATCATTTCCTTAGACCATGAGATTGTGCAACTCCCAGATACCGTAGGAGTGATTTGAGTGTGCCAAACGTCACAACATAACTGGGTGACTATAAAGGTACACTATGGGTATTTCCGAAAGTGTCTGTTGGGTTGGCACGAATCGAGACTGGGATTTGTCACTCCATATGACGGAGAGGTATCTCTGGGCCCACTCGGTAATGCATCATCATAATGAGCTCAATGTGACCATGTGGTTGATCACGGGATCATGCATTATGGTATGAGTAAAGTGACTTGCCGGTAACGAGATTGAACGAGGTATTGGGATACCGACGATCGAGTCTCGGGCAAGTAACGTACCGATTGACAAAGGGAATTGTATACGGGATTGATTGAATCCTCAACATCGTGGTTCATCCGATGAGATCATCGAGGAGCATGTGGGAGCCAACATGGGTATCCAGATCCCGCTCTTGGTTATTGACCGGAGAGTCGTCTCGGTCATGTCTGCGTGTCTCCCGAACCCGTAGGGTCTACACACTTAAGGTTCGATGACGCTAGGGTTGTTGAGATATTAGCATACGGTAACCCGAAAGTTGTTCGGAGTCCCGGATGAGATCCCGGACGTCACAAGGAGTTTCGGAATGGTCCGGAGGTGAAGATTTATATATAGGAAGTCAAGTTTCAGCCATCGGGAAGGTTTCGGGGGTAATCGATATTGTACCGGGACCACCGGAAGGGTCCCGGGGGTCCACCGGGTGGGGCCACCTATCCCAGAGGGCCCCATGGGCTGAAGTGGGAGGGGAACCAGCCCCTAGTGGGATGGTGCGCCCCCCATGGGCCTCCCCTGCGCCTAGGGTTGGAAACCCTAGGGGTGGGGGCGCCCCACTTGGGTTGGGGGGCACTCCACCCCCCTTGGCCGCCCCCCTTGGAGATTCAATCTCCTAGGGCCGGCGCCCCCTAGGGGTCCTATATATAGTGGGGGGAGGGAGGGCAGCCGCACCCTAGCCCCTGGCGCCTCCCTCTCCCTCCCGTGACACTCCTCCCTCTCCCTGAGCTTGGCGAAGCCCTGCCGAGATCACCGTTGCTTCCACCACCACGCTGTCGTGCTGCTGGATCTTCATCAACCTCTCCTTCCCCTTGCTGGATCAAGTTGCAGGAGACGTCTTCCCAACCGTACGTGTGTTGAACGCGGAGGTGTCGTCCGTTCGGCACTAGGTCATCGGTGATTTGGATCACGACGAGTACGACTCCATCAACCCCGTTCTCTTGAATGCTTCCACGCGCGATCTACAAGGGTGTGTAGATGCACTCCCCTCTCCCTCGATGCTAGATGACTCCATAGATTGATCTTGGTGATGCGTAGAAAATTTTAAAATTCTGCTACGTTCCCCAACAACTAGTGCTAGTGTTATACCTCATGACTTATACAAAGAAATTATGCATGATATTGCACCTGTTGAGTTAGAAGATATTGATGTCACAATTAAACTTGCTAATAGAGATACTATTGCACCAATGGGAATTGTTAGAGATGTTGAAGTCTTGTGTGGGAAAACTAAATATCCTGCTGATTTTCTTGTTCTTACTTCCCCACAAGATAGCTTTTGTCCCATCATATTTGGTAGGCCCTTCTTGAACACTGTTAATGCTAAGATAGATTGTGAAAAGAATGTTGTTACTGTTGGCTTTGATGATATGGTTCATGAGTTTAATTTCTCTAAATTTAGTAAACAACATCGTGAGGAAGAATTACCTAGTAGGGATGAAATTATTGGTCTTGCTTCTATTGCCGTACCTCCTAGTGATCCTTTAGAGCACTATTTGCTAGACCATGAAAATGATATGTTCATGAACGAAAGAAGGGAAATAGATGAAGTATTCTTTAAACATGAACCTATTTTGCATCATAACTTGCCTGTTGAAATTTTGGGATCCTCCTCCACCCAAGGGTGATCCCGTATTTGAGCTTAAACCTCTGCCTAATAATATTAAATATGATTATCTTGATGAAAAGAAGACATATCCTGTTATTATTAGTGCTAACCTTTCAGAGCTTGAAGAAGAAAGATTATTGAAAACTCTGAAGAAGCATCGTGCTGCTATTGGATATACTCTTGATGATCTTAAGGGCATTAGTCCCACTCTATGTCAACATAAAATAAATTTGGAAGCAGATGCCAAACCAGTTCGTGATCCTCAACGACGTCTGAATCCTAAAATGAAAGAAGTGGTAAGAAAAGAAATACTCAAGCTTCTGGAGGCAGGTATAATTTATCCCGTTGCTCATAGTGAGTGGGTAAGTCCTGTCCATTGTGTCCCTAAGAAGGGAGGTACTACTGTTGTTCCTAATGATAAAGATGAATTGATTCCACAAAGAATTATCACAGGTTATAGGATGGTAATTGATTTCCGCAAATTAAATAAAGCTACTAAGAAAGATCATTACCTCTTACCTTTTATTGATCAAATGCTAGAAAGATTATGCAAACACACACACTATTGCTTTCTAGATGGTTATTCTGGTTTCTCTCAAATACCTGTGTCGGCTAAAGATCAATCAAAAACTACTTTTACATGCCCTTTTTCTACTTTTGCTTATAGACGTATGCCTTTTGGTTTATGTAATGCACCTGCTACCTTTCAAAGATGCATGATGGCTATATTCTCTGACTTTTGTGAAAAGGTTTGTGAGGTTTTCATGGACGACTTTTCCGTCTATGGTTCCTCTTTTGACGATTGCTTGAGCAATCTTGATCGAGTTTTGCAGAGGTGTGAAGAAACTAATCTTGTCTTGAATTGGGAAAAGTGCCACTTTATGGTTAATGAAGGTATTGTCTTGGGGCACAAAGTTTCTGAAAGAGGTATTGAAGTTGATAAAGACAAGGTTGATGCTATTGAAAAGATGCCATGTCCCAAGGACATCAAAGGTATAAGAAGTTTCCTTGGTCATGCCGGTTTTTATAGGAGGTTCATTAAGGACTTCTCAAAAATTTCTCGGCCTCTGACTAATTTATTGCAAAAAGATATACCATTTGTCTTTGATGATGATTGTGTAGAAGCATTTGAAATACTTAAGAAAGCATTAGTCTCTGCACCTATTGTTCAGCCACCTGATTGGAATTTACCCTTTGAAATTATGTGTGATGCTAGTGATTATGCTGTAGGTGCTGTTCTAGGGCAAAGAGTTGATAAGAAATTAAATGTTATTCATTATGCTAGTAAGACTCTAGACAATGCTCAAAGAAATTATGCTACTACTGAAAAAGAGCTTTTAGCAGTTGTATTTGCTTGTGATAAGTTCAGACCTTATATTGTTGATTCTAAAGTAACTATTCACACTGATCATGCTGCTATTAAATACCTTATGGAAAAGAAAGATGCCAAACCTAGACTTATTAGATGGGTTCTCTTGCTACAAGAATTTGATTTGCATATTGTTGATAGGAAGGGAGCTGAGAACCCCGTTGCAGACAACTTGTCTAGGTTAGAAAATATTCTTGATGACCCACTACCTATTAATGATGACTTTCCTGATGAACAATTAAATGTTATAAGTACTTCTCGTAGTACTCCATGGTATGCTGATTATGCTAATTATATTGTTGCTAAGTTTATACCACCTAGCTTCACATACCAACAAAAGAAAAAGTTCTTCTATGATTTAAGACATTACTTTTGGGATGACCCACATCTTTATAAAGAAGGAGTAGATGGTGTTATTAGACGTTGTGTACCTGAGCATGATCAGTAATAGATCCTACGCAAGTGTCATTCCGAGTCTTATGGAGGACACCACGCTGGAGATAGAACTGCACATAAGGTATTGCAATCTGTTTTTTATTGGCCTACTCTCTTCAAGGATGCCCGTAAGTTTGTCTTGTCTTGTGATGAATGTCAAAGAATTGGTAATATTAGTAGACGTCAAGAAATGCGTATGAATTATTCACTTGTTATTGAACCGTTTGATGTTTGGGGCTTTGATTATATGGGACCTTTTCCTGCCTCTAATGGATACACACATATTTTAGTTGCAGTTGATTACGTTACTAAGTGGGTAGAAGCTATTCCAACTAGTAGTCTGATCATAACACTTCTATTAAAATGCTTAAGGAAGTTATTTTTATGAGGTTTGGAGTCCCTAGATATTTAATGACTGATGGTGGTTCACACTTTATTCATGGTGCCTTCCGTAAAATGCTTGCTAAATATGATGTTAATCATAGAATTGCATCTCCTTATCACCCACTGTCTAGTGGTCAAGTAGAGTTGAGCAATAGAGAGCTCAAATTAATTTTGCAAAAGACTGTTCATAGGTCTAGAAAGAATTGGTCTAAGAAACTTGATGATGCATTATGGGCTTATAGGACTGCATACAAAAATCCCATGGGTATGTCTCCGTATAAAATGGTTTATGGAAAAGCATGTCACTTACCTCTCGAACTAGAACATAAGGCATATTGGGCTATTAAAGAGCTTAATTATGATTTTAAACTTGCCGGTGAGAAGAGGTTATTCGATATTAGCTCACTTGACAAATGGAGAACCCAAGCTTATGAAAATGCCAAGTTGTTTAAAGAAAAAGTTAAAAGATGGCATGACAAAAGGATACAAAAGCGTGAGTTTAATGTAGGTGATTATGTATTGCTATACAACTCTCGTTTAAGATTTTTTGCAGGAAAACTTCTCTCTAAATGGGAAGGCCCCTACGTTATCGAGGAGGTTTATCATTCCGGTGCCATAAAAATCAACAACTTCGAGGGCACAAATCCAAAGGTGGTAAATGGTCAAAGAATTAAACATTATATCTCAGGTAATCCCATAAATGTTGAAACCAATATTATTGAAACCATAACCCCGGAGGAATACATAAGAGACACTTTCCGAAACGCTTCAGACTCCGAAAAGGAATAGGTATGTGGTACAGTAAGTAAACCGACTCCAAAACAATTTTTAAGGCAATATTTCTCTGTTTTGGAATATTTAGAAAAATAGAAAAATAAGTAGCAGTCTGGGAAGGACGCGAGGGTCCCATGAGGGTGGTGGGCGCGCCCCCTACCTCGTGAGCGCCTCATGTGCCTTCCGGACTCCGTTTTCTTGCACGTTACGTATTTTGGTTGGTAAAAATTCATTATATATTCTCCCGAAGGTTTTGACTCCTGTATCACGCAAACCTCCTCTGTTCTTGTTTCGAGCTGTTTTCTATCAGGGTTTTTCCGGCTAGGCATCATGTCGTCTCCCTCCTCCAACAATGGTGACAACGATGCTTGGATAATGAAGATAGATCTGAAGAGGGAAGAACCCACGAGGGTCAACAAGGACGAAAGGATCAAGAAGGCCACGGAGGATCAAGCTCCAGCAGCAAAAGACATCCTTCAACTCAATCATAACCTTCTTACCCCAACTGAGATCGAAGCTTTCAAGATGATTGAGTTAGCTCGTATACAAAACAAGTATCTCACACAAGAAAATATTTTGTTGAAGGAGCACATTGTCGCACTCAAGGGCATTATTCGCAAGCTGGAGGACCTCTTACGCTCGATGTGCGATTATCCGTCACCACCACCATCTCCTCCAATAAAGAATAATTGAGTATCTGGGTATGGGCACTCCCCTTGGCAACTGCCAAGCTTGGGGGAGGTGCCCCGGTATCGTATCACAATCACAACTCCTATCTTTACCGTTTTTCTTAGTTCGATCCTATTAGTAGCATTTTGATCTAGTAGAATAAAGTTTATGGCATGATCTAGTTTTGAGTTTTGCTTTATGATCTCTCTATGTAATCGAGTCCGTGAGTTATATAAAATAAATATTAGTGTTGAGTCAAGGGCTTGATTATTTTGCCATTATCTTGGGTGAATAAAAGAAAAGAGAAAAATAATAAAAGAAATAAAAAATTTCATATTGATCTTATTGAGACTAATGACTTCACATAGAAAGAGTATGATGATTAAAAGTTGTTGGGAGTTGGCAGACATAGCTTTGGTTATTGTTGCAATTAATAGGAAGTAATAAGGAAAGAGAGGTTTCACATATAGATATATTATCATTGACATCTTTTATGATTGAGAGCACTCATCAAAATATGACATGCTAAAGAGTTGATATTGGACAAGGAAGACAACGTAATGAGTTATGTCTTTCTTATATCTGAGATAAAGTATGTTGTCATGGTTCCTCTAACTTGTTGAGCTTGCCTTTCCCCCTCATGCTAGCCAAATTCTCAGCACCAAGTAGAAATACTACTTGTGCTTCCAAATATCCCTAAACCAGTTTTGCCATGAGAGTCCACCATATCTACCTATGGATTGAGTAAGATCCTTCAAGTAAGTTGTCATCGGTGCAAAGCAATAAAAATTGCTCTAAATATGTATGATTGATTGGTGTGGGAGAAATAAGCTTTATACGATCTTGTGATGTGGAAGTAATAAAAGCGACGGACTGCATAATAAAGGTTCATATCACAAGTGGCAATATAAAGTGATGTTCTTTCGCATTGAGATTTTATATATATCCAACGATAAAAGCGCATAGCAACCTCTGCTTCCCTCTGCGAAGGGCCTATCCTTTATTATTATCTCCTACCTTATGCAAGAGTCATGGTGATGTTCACCTTTCCTTTTTCATTTTATCCTTTGGCAAGCTCAGCATGTTGGAAAGAACATGATATATATATATATATATATATATATATATATATATATATATATATATATATATATAATTGTATGTAGGGGAGCATGAACCATTATTGTTGACATTACCCTTGAGGTAAAAGGTTGTGGGGCAAAACTATAAGCCCCTATCTTTCTCTGTGCCCGATTAAAGCTCCGTAACCACAAGTATTGCATGAGTGTTATCAATTATGGGAGACTAAATGATAGTTGAGTATGTGGACTTGCTTTTTAGCTCTGACATAGACTCTTTCCGATGTTAAGATAAATTGCAATTGCTTCAATGACTGAGATTATAGTTTGTTGGAGCCCAATAAGGTTTATGATTTATACTCTTGCATTGTGAATAGATCATCACTTGAACATAAGTAATCATATGACAAAATCTATATATGTTGCTGTTATAAGAATAATCATGATGCCTTCATGTCCGTATTTTATTTTTATCGACGCCTCTACCTCTAA
This sequence comes from Triticum dicoccoides, assembly GCF_002162155.2. Taxonomy (NCBI): domain Eukaryota; kingdom Viridiplantae; phylum Streptophyta; class Magnoliopsida; order Poales; family Poaceae; genus Triticum; species Triticum dicoccoides. The sequence continues at coordinate 638,832,953 of NC_041384.1, read as the reverse complement.
ACATGAGGACATATTTATTGTTATCGGCTTTTCGCTTGAGGACAAGCGAGGTCTAAGCTTGGGGGAGTTGATACGTCCATTTTGCATCATGCTTTTATATCAATATTTATCGCATTATGGACTGTTATTTCACTTTATATCACAATACTTATGGCTATTCTCTCTTATTTTACAAGGTTTACATAAAGAGGGAGAATGCCGGCAGCTGGAATTCTAGTCTAGATAAGGAGCAAATATTAGAGACCTATTCTGTGCGACTCCAAAAGTCCTGAAACTCCACGGAACATCTTAGAAGAAATAAAGAAAAATCCACGCCAAAGATGAAGGCCAGGGGGCCCACACCCTGCTCATGAGGGTGGGGGGCACCCCCCCTAGGGCGCGACCCCCTACCTCGTGGGCCCCCTGGTGGCTCTCCGATGCCCATCTTCTCCTATATGAGGTTTTTCGATGAGAAAAAAATAAGAGGGAACTTTTTGGGACAAGACTCCGCCGCCACGAGGCAGAACCTTGGCGGATCCAATCTAGAGCTCCGGCAGAGCTGTTCTGCCGGGGATACTTCCCTCTCGGAGGGGGAAATCATCACCATCGTCATCACCAATGCTCCTCTCATCGGGAGAGGGCAATCTCCATCAACATCTTCACCAGCACCATCTCATCTCCAAACCCTAGTTCATCTCTTGTATCCAATTCTTGTCTCAAAGTCCGGGATTGGTGCTAGTAGGTTGCTAGTAGTGTTGATTACTCCTTGTAGTTGATGCTAGTTGGTTTAATTGGTGGAAGATCATATGTTCAGATCCTATATGCATATTATTACCCCTCTGATTATGAACATGAATATGCTTTGTGAGTAATTACGTTCGTTCCTGAGGACAAGGGAGAAGTCTTGCTATGAGTAGTCATGTGAATTTGGTATTCGTTTGATATTTTGATAAGATGTATGTTGTCTAGCCTCTAGTGGTGTTATGTGAACGTCGACTACATAACACTTCACCATTATTTGGGCCTAGAGGAAGGCATTGGGAAGTAATAAGTAGATGATGGGTTGCTAGAGTGACAGAAGCTTAAACCCTAGTTTATGCGTTGCTTCTAAGGGGCTGATTTGGATCCATATGTTTCATGCTATGGTTAGGTTTACCTTAATACTTTTGTTGTAGTTGCGGATGCTTGCAATAGAGGTTAATCATAAGTGGGATGCTTGTTCAAGTAAGAACAGCACCCAAGCACCGGTCCACCCACATATCAAATTATCAAAGTATCGAACGCGAATCATATGAACGTGATGAAAACTAGCTTGACGATATTCCCATGTGTCCTCGGGAGCGCTTTTCCTATTATAAGAGTTTGCTCTGACTTGTCCTTTGCTACAAAAGGATTGGGCCACCTTGCTGCACTTTATTTACTTTTGTTACTTGTTGCTCGTTACAATTTATCCCGTCACAAAATTATCTGTTACCACTTATTTCAGTACTTGCAGAGAATACCTTGCTGAAAACCGCTTATCATTTCCTTCTGCTCCTTGTTGGGTTCGACACTCTTACTTATCGAAAGGACTACGATAGATCCCCTATACTTGTGGGTCATCACGCGCCGCTCAGTCGCTGACGTCAAGAATGCTTCGGCTGATACCACGACGTCGTGTGCCCATAACTGTTCCCGCGTAGTTGGTTAGTGTGTATAGGCCAGTGGCCAGACTCAGATCAAATACCAAGATCTCGTTAAGCGTGTTATTTTGAAGTAACCGCGGACGCCGACCAGGGCCAGGCCCACCTCTCTCCTAGGTGGTCTCAACCTGCCCTGTCGCTCCGCCACAAAGTAACAGTTGGGGGCCGTCAGGAACTCTGGCCCACCACTACCTGGATGGAGCCACCTGTCCTTTCAGCCCCCACATCAGAATCACTTGCGGGTACTCTACGAGCCGAGCCGACTTTAGTCACCACATGTATCATATAATATGTATGTAATTATATACATGTGATCACCTCCCAAGTGATCACGGCCTGATAGTATAGCATGGCAGACGGACAAGAATGTAGGGCCACTGATGGAATACTATCATCCTATACTAAGCATTTAGGATTGCAGGTAAAGGTAACGACAGTAGTAGCAAAGACAGGCTATGCATCAGAATGGGAATAACAGAAAGAGGTAACATGCTACACTACTCTAATGCAAGCAGTAGAGAGAAGGAATAGACGATATCTGGTGATCAGGGGGGGGGGCTTGCCTGGTTGTTCTGGCAAGAAGGGCGTGTCGTCAACACCGTAGTCGAACTGGGGGTCACCGGCAGCCTCGGGGTCTACCAGAAATAAGTAACGGAGGGGAACACAATAAATAACAGAGCAATCAAAGTATCACAAAGCGTAACATGGCAATACCCGGTGCTAGGGGTGACCTAACGCAGTAGTAGGCGATACCGGCGAATGGGGGGCATCCGGGAAAGTATTCCCGGTGTTTCGCGTTTTCGGGCAGAAGGACCGGAGGGTGAAGGTTGCCGGTTCACTATGCTAGGGATGCATGGCGAACGAATGGACTGTGTATTCGGATTCGTCTCGTTGTTCTGAGCAACTTTCATGGATAAAGTATTTTCATCCAAGTTATGGTTTATTTTATATTAATTTTCTAAGTTTTAATCATTTTCTAAAATTACAGTTATATTAATAAATCAAAAACATTTAAACAGAAAAGGCTGGGTGCACTCGGTGCAGTGCTCAGAGAGACTGACTGGTGGGGCCAGTCAACTGCCCAGTCTGCAGTTGACTGGTCCATGTTGACTGGTCAACTGTTAGGAGGGTCCCGTATGTGAGTGTCACATGTATATTAAAGAGTTGTTTGTATTAAACTAATTAGTGGTGGGGGTCCAGTGTCAGCGGGTAGTTAGTCTAGTTAATTAACCAATTAACTAATCACTAATTAATTATTTCGTTAATTATTTCTTCTCCTTTTGCGACTAATCAAAACAAGGGGGGTCCCACTCGTAAGTGGCCCTGGCCGGCCCCACGGGTGGCTGGGTGAGTGACCGCGCTGGAGCACACAAGGGCACGCCGGCGGCCTCGGTGCCGGCCAGAGGAG
>NC_041384.1:638778689-638829509 GCF_002162155.2 Triticum dicoccoides | reverse complement strand
GGAGGGCAGCAGGGCACGTGGGAGCGGGAGTGAGGTCCTGGACAGTGGCCGCCTTGGCGGGCGCGGCCAGGCGCCGCGGGACGGAGGCGGCAGCGGGCTTCGGCGGCGGGGGGCAGCTGAAGGCGGATTGGGCGAGGGCGGCGGCGCGCTTGGGCACGGGCCAGTGGCGGCCAGGGGGCGCAGGCAGCGGAGGGGGTGAGCAGCGCGCGACGAGCAGCGGGTGGCCGAAGCACGAGCGCAAGGAGCGGCAGCAGCAGCGAGCAGAGGAGCAGTACGCGCGGGGCGCATGACGGCGCCAGGGAGCAACCGGCAGGGGCGGGGCGCACACGGATGGCGCAGTCAGGGCATGCAGGCGTGGGTGCACACACGCGGGGTAAGATAGGGCGCGACCTGATACGTCTCCGTCGTATCTATAATTTTTATTGTCCCATGCCAATATTCTACAACTTTTATGTACTTTTGGCAACTTTTTATACTATTTTTGGGACTAACATATTGATCCAATGCCCAGTGCCAGTTCCTGTTTGTTGCATGTTTTTTTGTTTCGCAGAATATCCATATCAAACGAAGTCCAAACGGGATAAAAACTGACGGAGATTTTTTTGGAATATATATGATTTTGGAAAGAAAAATCCACGCGAGACGATGCCCGAGGGGGCCACGAGGCAGGGGGGCGCCCCCCAGGGGGCAGGCGTGCCCCTGACCCTGGTGGCCACCCCGTAAGGTGGTTGATGCCCTTCTTTTGCTGCAAGAAAGCTAATATCTGGATAGAGATCGTGTTAAAATTTCAGCCCAATTAGAGTTACGGATCTCAGGGAATATAAGAAACGATGAAAGGGTAGAATCTGAGAACGCAGAAACAGAGAGATAGATCCAATCTCGGAGGGGCTCTCGCCCCTCCCGTGCCATGGAGGCCATGGACCAGAGGGGAAACCCTTCTCCCATCTAGGGGGAAGGTCAAGGAAGAAGAAGAAGGAGGGGGGGCTCTCTCCCCCTCGCTTCCGGTGGCGCCGGAGTGCCACCGGGGGCCATCATCATCACCGCAATCTTCACCAACAACTTCACCGCCATCATCACCAACTCTTCCCCCTCTATGCAGTGGTGTAACCTCTCTCTTACCCGCTGTAATCTCTACTTAAACATGGTGCTCAACGCTATATATTATTTCCCAATGATGTATGGCTATCCTATGATGTTTGAGTAGATCCGTTTTGTCCTATGGGTTGTTTGATGATCGTGATTGGTTTGAGTTGCATGTTTTATTATTGGTGATGTCCTATGGTGCTCTCCATGTCATGCAAGCGTGAGGGATTCCCGATGTAGGGTGTTTGGGGACGAGCGATGGTCTTTTCCTACCAATCTATCCCCCTAGGAGTATGCGCGTAGTACTTTGTTTCGATGACTAATAGATTTTTGCAATAAGTATGTGAGTTCTTTATGACTAATGTTGAGTCCATGGATTATACGCACTCTCACCCTTCCACCATTGCTAGCCTCTCTAGTATCGCGGAACTTTCGCCGGTACATTAAACCCACCATATACCTTCCCCAAAACAGCCACCATACCTACCTATCATGGCATTTTCATAGCCATTCTGAGATATATTGCCATGCAACTTCCATCATCATCATATACATGACTTGAGCATTCATTGTCATATTGCTTTGCATGATCGTAAGATAGCTAGCATGATGTTTTCATGGCTTGTCCGTTTTTTTGATGTCATTGCTACGCTAGATCATTGCACATCCCGGTACACCGCCGGAGGCATTCATATAGAGTCATATCTTTGTTCTAGTATCGAGTTATAATATCGAGGTGTAAGTAAATAAAAGTGTGATGATCATCATTATTAGAGCATTGCCCCAGTGAGGAAAGGATGATGGAGACTATGATTCCCCCACAAGTCGGGATGAGACTCTGGACGAAAAAAAGAAAAAAAAAGAGAAAGGCCCAAAAAAAATTATAATAATAAAATAATAAAAAATGAGAGAAAAAGAGAGAAGGGGCAATGTTACTATCCTTTTACCACACTTGTGCTTCGAAGTAGCACCATGTTCTTCATATAGAGAGTCTCTTGAGTTATCACTTTCATATACTAGTGGGAATTTTCATTATAGAACTTGGCTTGTATATTCCGATGATGGGCTTCCTCAAATGCCCGAGGTCTTCATGAGCAAGCAAGTTGGATGCACACCCACTTAGTTTCAGTCTGAGCTTTCATACACTTATAGCTCTTAGTGCATCCATTGCATGGCAATCCCTACTCACTCACATTGATATCTATTGATGGGCATCTCCATAGCCCGTTGATATGCCTAGTTGATGTGAGACTATCTTCTCCTTTTTGTCTTCTCCACAACCACCATTCTATTCCACCTATAGTGCTATGTCCATGGCTCACGCTCATGTATTGCGTGAAAGTTGAAAAGGTTTGAGAACGTTAAAAGTATGAAACAATTGCTTGGCTTGTCATCAGGGTTGTGCATGATGTGAATATTTTGTGTGGTGAAGATGGAGCATAGCCAGACTATATGAATTTGTAGGGATAACTTTCTTTGGCCATGTTATTTTGAAAAGACATGATTGCTTTATTAGTAGGCTTGAAGTATTATTGTTTTTATGTCAAATGATAGACTATTGCTTTGAATCACTCGTGTCTTAATACTCATGCCATGATTAGATATATGATCAAGATTATGCTAGGTAGCATTCCACATCAAAAATTATCTTTTTTATCATTTACCTAATCGAGGACGAGCAGGAATTAAGCTTGGGGATGCTGATACGTCTCCGTCGTATCTATAATTTTTTATTGTTCCATGCCAATATTCTACAACTTTCATGTACTTTTGGCAACTTTTTATACTATTTTTGGGACTAACATATTGATCCAGTGCCCAGTGCCAGTTCCTGTTTGTTGCATGTTTTTTGTTTTGCAGAATATCCATATCAAACGGAGTCCAAACGGGATAAAAACTAACGGAGATTTTTTTGGGAATATATATGATTTTTAGGAAGAAAAATCCACGCGAGATGATGCCCGAGGGGGCCATGAGGCAGGGGGCGCCCCTGACCCTCGTGGCCACCCCATAAGGCAGTTGATGCCCTTCTTTCGCCGCAAGAAAGCTAATATCTGGATAGACATCATGTTAAATTTTCAGCCCCATCGGAGTTACACATCTCCGGAAATATAAGAAACGGTGAAAGGGTAGAATCTGAGAACGCAGAAACAGAGAGAGACAGAGAGATAGATCCAATCTCGGAGGGGCTCTCGCCCCTCCCGTGCCATGAAGGCCATGGACCAGAGGGGAAACCCTTCTCCCATCTAGGGGGAAGGTCGAGGAAGAAGAAGAAGGAGGGGGGCTCTCTCCCCCTCGCTTCCGGTGGCGCCGGAATGCCACCGGGGGCCATCATCAACTCTTCCCCCCTCTATGCAGCGGTGTAACCTCTCTCTTACCCGCTGTAATCTCTACTTAAACATGGTGCTCAACGCTATATATTATTTCCCAATGATGTATGGCTATCCTATGATGTTGAGTAGATCCGTTTTGTCCTATGGGTTATTTGATGATCGTGATTGGTTTGAGTTGCATGTTTTATTATTGGTGCTGTCCTATGGTGCTCTCTGTGTCGCGCAAGCGTGAGGGATTCCTGCTGTAGGGTGTTGCAATACGTTTATGATTCGCTTATAGTGGGTTGCATGAGTGACTGAAACACAAACCCGAGTAAGGGGGTTGTTGCGTATGGGATAAAGAGGACTTGATACTTTAATGCTATGGTTGGGTTTTACCTTAATGATCTTTAGTAGTTGTGGATGCTTGCTAGAGTTCCAATCATAAGTGCATATGATCCAAGTAGAGAAAGTATGTTAGCTTATGCCTCTCCGTCAAATAAAATTGCAATAATGATTGCCGGTCTAGTTATCGATTGCCTAGGGACAAATAACTTTCTCGTAACAAAAAGCTCTTTACTAAAACTAACTTAGTTGTGTCTTTATCTAAACAGCCCCTACTATTTATTTACGCGCTCTTTATTATCTTGCAAACCTATCCAAAAACACCTACAAAGTACTTCTAGTTTCATACTTGTTCTAGGTAAAGCGAACATCAAGCGCGCGTAGAGTTGTATCGGTGGTCGATAGAACTTGAGGGAATATTTGTTCTGCCTTTAGCTCCTCGTTGGGTTCGACACTCTTACTTATCAAAAACTGTTGCGATCCCCTATACTTGTGGGTTATCACGACCGGGGGCTCGCGGGCATGGACAGTGGGCGCGGTGAGCGGACCTCCGGCCATGGTGGCCGAGCTCGCGGGGCGACTACACGACGACGAATTAAGGTGGGTAAAAAGGGGGAATCGGCGGAGGGCCTCATTGTGAGCAGGACAGTGTGGTCGGGAAGGCTGGGGAGTTGTGCTGGTGTAGATCGACGGTGATGATGGCAAGGCAGTTGCGGTCGAGTAGGGGAAGACGGCGATGGCGACGCAGCGGCGGCCTCCCAGCTCCGATCCGGTGGTGTGGCCGAAGAAGAAGAACCCTCCGGGGCTCCTGGACATCCTTCGGTGGTGCGGGGAGCACGATGGCCGCGGGATTGAGCATGGCCATGGCGATGGTGCTACGGGTGTGTGCTCGGGGAAGAGAAGTGGCGCGATGGAGAAGAGATGAAGATGAGCTAGGGTTTGTTGCGGGGGGCGTCAGGTTCGATCTTATCTTCTCCGAAGCTCGGATGGATGGCCGACGCGTTGATACGTCTCCGTCGTATCTACTTTTCCAAACACTTTTGCCCTTCTTTTGGACTCTAACTTGTATGATTTGAATGGAACTAACCCGGACTGACGCCGTTTTCAGCAGAATCGCCATGGTGTTGTTTTATGTGCAGAAAACAAATATTCTCGGAATGACCTGAAACTCCACGGAACATCTTAGAAAAAATAATAAAAATCCTCGCCAAAGATGAAGACCAGGGGGCCCACACCCTTCTCACGAGGGTGGGGTGCGCCCCCCCTAGGGCGCTCCCCCTACCTCGTGGCCCCCCTGGATGCCCTCCGACGCCAACTCCAACTCTATATATTTGCTTTCGGAGAGAAAAAAATAAGGGAGAAGAAATCATCGTGTTTTACGATACGGAGCCGCCGCCAAGCCCTAAAACCTCTTGGGAGGGCTGATCTGGAGTCCGTTCAGGGCTCCGGAGAGGGGGATTCGTCGCCGTCGTCATCATCAACCATCCTCCATCACCAATTTCATGATGCTCACCGCCGTGCGTGAGTAATTCCATCATAGGCTTGCTGGACGGTGATGGGTTGGATGAGATTTATCATGTAATCGAGTTAGTTTTGTTAGGGTTTGATCCCTAGTATCCATTATGTTCTGAGATTGATGTTGCTATGACTTTGCTATGCTTAATGCTTGTCACTAGGGCCCGAGTGCCATGATTTTAGATCTGAACCTATTATGTTTTCATGAATATATGTGAGTTCTTGATCCTATCTTGCAAGTCTATAGTCACCTATTGTGTGTTATGATCCGGCAACCCCGAAGTGACAATAATCGGGACCACTCCCGGTGATGACCTTAGTTTGAGGAGTTCATGTATTCACTATGTGCTAATGCTTTGTTCCGGTTCTCTATTAAAAGGAGGCCTTAATATCCCTTAGTTTCCAATAGGACCCCGCTGCCACGGGAGGGTAGGATAAAAGATGTCATGCAAGTTCTTTTCCATAAGCACGTATGACTATATACGGAATACATGCCTACATTATATTGATGAATTGGAGCTAGTTCTGTGTCACCCTATGTTATGACTATTACATGATGAACCGCATCCGGCATAATTATCCATCACTGATCTGGTCCTAAGAATTTTCCATATATTGGTTTACGCTTATTTACTTTCCCGCTGCTACTGTTACAATCACTACAAAATACCAAAAACATTACTTTTGCTGTCTTTACTTTTGTTGCTGCTACCACCACTATCATATTACTGTGCTACTAAACACTTTGCTGCAGATATTAAGTTTCCAGGTGTGGTTGAATTGACAACTCAGTTGCTAATACTTGAGAGTATTCTTTGGCTCCCCTTGTGTCGAATCAATAAATTTGGGTTGAATACTCTACCCTCGAAAGATGTTGCGATCCCCTATACTTGTGGGTTATCAAGACTAATTTCTGGCACCATTGCCGGGGAGCATAGCTCTATTCTTTGAATCACTTGGGATTTATATCTGCTGGACACTATGAAGAACTTGAGAGATCCAAAAACCAAGATCTATCCCTCAACTACGAGGGGAGGTAAGGAACTGCCATCTGGCTCTGCACTTGATTCACCTTTTGTTATGAGTAAGTTTGCGACACCTACACCTACTTCTGCTATTCATTCTGATATGTCGCATGTTATTGTTGATGCCACTTTTACTATGCATGATACTTATGATGAAACTGCTTCTATGCCTAATACTAATGTGCCCCTTGGTGAATTTCTTGATGAACAAATTGCTAGGGCTAGAGAAAAAGAAATTATTGAATCTGAATATGATGATGATAGTGATGATGAAAATATGCCTGTTATTCCTGAGGGCTATCTTTTTGATATGGAATCCTCTGCCGCTAGTTTAGCTTGCAAAGATAGATATGAGCTTAAGAGGTTATTAGTTAAATGGAACAAAGAATCACTTAGAGATAAAATGAAACCCGACCCTGCTTTTGCTACTTCACCCATATGTGTTCCTGATAAGGATTATGAATTCTCTGTTGATCCTGATATAATTACTCTGGTTGAATCTGATCCATTTTATGGCTATGAATCTGAAACTGTTGTGGCACATCTTACTAAGTTAAATGATATAGCTGCCCTGTTTACTAATGATGAGAGATCGCGTTACCTCTATATACTCAAAATATTTCCGTTCTCATTAAAGGGTGATGCTAAGATATGGTTTAATTCTCTTGATCCTGGTTGTGTGCGTAGTCCCCAGGATATGATTTATTACTTCTCTACTAAATATTTCCCTGCTCATAAGAAACAAGCTGCTTTGAGGGAAATATACAACTTCATGCAAATTAAAGAAGAGAGTCTCCCACAAGCTTGGGGGACGCTTCTCAAGTTACTTAATGCTTTGCCTGATCATCCTCTTAAGAAACCTAAAATACTTGATATCTTTTATAATGGACTAATCGATGCTTCCAGAGATTACCTGGATAGTTGTGCTGGTTCTCTTTTCAGGGAAAGAACACCGGATGAAGCTGAAATCTTATTGAATAATATGTTGACAAATGAAAATAATTGGGCACCTCCTGAGCCAGCTCCTGAGCCAACTCCTGCTCCAATTACTGAGCCTATTATTACACCAACTCCGAAGAAGAGAGGTGTTTTATTCCTCAGTCCCGAAGATATGCAAGAGGCAAAGAAATCTATGAAAGAAAAAGGTATTAAAGCTGAAGACGTTAAGAATTTACCTCCTATTGAAGAAATACATGGTCTTAATTCACCGCCTGTTGAAGAAACATATGATCTCAATTCTTTATTTACTAAATAAAAAGGTATTCTTTATTTCTTTATTTACTATAAAGGTAAATTCTCTCTATAGATATGATAAAGCTGAAGTCCCTCCTACTAAAATTGCTAGTCAGTGCTTGGATGAGTTTGATAACTTTATGTTTAAGCAAGACGGCTTCAATGCTTATTTTGGTAGACAATTAAAAGAAAATGCTTATATGATTAGACGCTTGGGTGATTATATGGCTAATATTAAAGGTGAACTTAAACTTGTTAGCAAACATGCTTCTATGGTTACCACTCAAGTAGAACAAGTACTTAAGGCTCAAAAAGAAGTGCTTGATGAAATGAATAGTAAGAAAAATGACTATGCTGTTAGAGTGGCTACTAGAACTGGTAGAATGACTCGGGAACCTTTGTATCCTGAAGGCCACCCTAAGAGAATCGAGCAAGATTCTCAAAGAAATAATATTGATGTTCCTAGTTCTTCTAAAAAGAAGAAGAAAAAAATGATAGAACTATGCAAACTTCTAGTGAACCTATTGCTGAACCACCTGATAATCCAAATGATATTTCTATGTCTGATGCTGAAACACAATCTGGTAATGAACATGAACCTAGTAAAAATATTAATGATGATGTTCATGATGATGCTCAACCTAGTAATGATAATGATGTAGAAATTGAACCTGTTGTTGATCTTGATAACCCACAATCACAGAATCAACGTTATGATAAAAGAGACTTTGTTGCTAGGAAACATGGTAAAGAAAGGGAACCTTGGGTTCAGAAACCCATGCCTTTTCCTCCAAAACCATCCAAGAAAAAGGATGATGAGGATTTTGAGCGCTTTGCTGAAATGATTAGGCCTATCTTTTTGCATATGAGATTAACTGATGTGCTCAAAACAAATCCTTATGCTAAATATATGAAGGATATCATTACTAATAAAAGAAAGATACCGGAAGCTGAGATTTCCACTATGCCTGCTAATTATACTTTTAAGGGTGGAATACCAAAGAAACTTGGAGACCCCGGAGTACCTACTATACCTTGCTCCATTAAAAGAAATTATATTAAAACTGCTTTATGTGATCTTGGAGCCAGTGTTAGTGTTATGCCTCTCTCTTTATATCGTAGACTTGACTTGAATAAGTTGACACCTATCGAAATATCTTTGCAAATGGCTGATAAATCAACTGCTATACCTGTCGGTATTTGTGAGGATGTGCCTGTTGTGGTTGCAAACGTTACTATTTTAACGGACTTTGTTATACTTGATATTCCCGAGGATGATAGTATGTCTATTATTCTTGGAAGACCTTTTCTTAATACTGCAGGGGCTGTTATTGATTGCAACAAAGGCAATGTCACTTTTCATGTTAATGGTAATGAGCATACGATACACTTTCCGAGGAAACAACCTCAAGTTCATAGTATCAACTCTATTGGAAAAATTCCATCGATTATATTTGGAGGTTTTGAATTTCCTCTTCCTACTGTCAAGAAGAAATATGATATTCTTATTATTGGGGATGTGCATATCCCCGTTGAGGTAACTTAGTGTTATTCAAAATTTCTCCGGCTTCATGATTATCGGGATGAGTTTGTTAACAAGACTTGATCAACCTTGTTAGTGGATTCTTTTTGATGAGCATGAGATGGATGAAACTAGAAGCACAACCGTCTGTACCCTCTCTTTATTTTCTGTCAATTAGTAGAAATAAAGTAAAAATAATATTTTTCTGTTTGTTTCCTGACTTATCCGTGTAATATAAAAATATCCCGAAAATAAAAGTGCTCAGAATGACATGCCAATTTAATATGATTTTTTCGGGAATATTTGAGGATTTACTGTGCAAAAATTACCGCGGGAGGAGCTGCCACCTGGCCACGAGGGTGGTGGGCGCGCCCCCCTGCCTCGTGGGCCCACGGTGGCCCTCCTCCACTTATCCCAGCACCCATCTTCTTCCTCTGTCTCACACAAACCCGAAAAACCAACTCAAGCATGAGTTCCAGCCACTTTTGCTGTGATTTTTGATCTCCTTGCTCAAAGCACCTCTCGCAAAACTGCTTGGGGATATTGTTCCTTGGTATGTGACTCCTCCATTGGTCCAATTAGTTTTTGTTCTAGTGCTTTATTCTTTGCAAATTTGTGCTGCATAGGTGACCATGTTCTTGAGCTTGCATGTCAAATTTATATGGTTCCAAGTAGTTCTAATGCTTGATATAGGCTCTAGGCACTTGTAGGAGTAGTTGGTATCAGTTTTATTGAAGTTGGTTCACTTTTGTTTGAAGTTACTAAAAATTTCAGATTATTTCAGAAAAATAATGAGGAGATTTTTGAGGGGCTCATCGAGCCAAAGCTCGAAGGAAAAGGCACTGAAGCCTAAGTATAATTTGCCGCGCACCGCGGAGATTCGGGCGTGTGAATGGCCTTTCTGATGATTTCTTGAGAGCAGCCGGTATCTATGAAGATTTTCATGAATTGGCTCACAATGCAGGCCTCACTGCTTGTTGGGGAATGTAGTAATTTCAAAAAATTTCCTACGCACACACAAGATCATGGTGATGCATAGCAACGAGAGGGGAGAGTGTGATCTACGTACCCTTGTAGACCGACAGCGGAAGCGTTATGACAACGTGGATGATGTAGTCGTACGTCTTCACGGCCCGATCGATCAAGCACCGAAACTACGGTACCTCCGAGTTCTAGCACACGTTAAGCTCGATGACGATCCCCGGACTCCGATCCAGCCAAGTGTCGGGGAAGAGTTCCGTCAGCACGACGGCGTGGTGACAATCTTGATGTTCAACTGTCGCAAGGCTTCGCCTAAGCACCACTACAATATTATCGAGGTATATGGTGGAAGGGGGCACCGCACACGACTAAGAAAATGATCACGAGGATCAACTTGTGTGTCTAGGGGTGCCCACTGCCCCCGTATATAAAGGAGCAAGGGGAGGAGGCCGGCCGGCCCTATTGGCACGCCAAGGAGGAGTCCTCCTCCTAGTAGGAGTAGGACTCCTACTAGGAGGGGGAAAGGAAGTGGGGAGGGAGAAGGAAAGGGGGGCACCGCCCCCCCTCTCCTAGTCCAATTCGGACCAAGGGGGGAGGAGGCGCGTGGCCCATCCTGGCTGCCCTTCTCTCTCTCCACTAAGGCCCATATGGCCCATTACTTCTCCCGGGGGGTTCCGATAACCCTCCGGTACTCCGGTTTTCTCCGAAATCACCCAGAACACTTCCGGTGTCCGAATATATCTGCCTAATATATCAATCTTTATGTCTCGACCATTTTGAGACTCCTCGTTATGTCCATGATCACACCCGGGACTCCGAACTAACTTCGCTACATCAAAAAACATAAACCCATAATATAACTGTCATCGAAACCTTAAGCGTGCGGACCCTATGGGTTCGAGAACAATGTAGACATGACCGAGACACGTCTCCGGTCAATAACCAATAGCGGAACCTGGATGCTCATATTGGCTCCCACATATTCTACGAAGATCTTTATCGGTCAGACCGCATAACAACATACATTGTTCCCTTTGTGATCAGTATGTTACTGGCCCGAGATTCGATCGTCGGTATCTCAATACCTAGTTCAATCTCGTTACCGGCAAGTCTCTTTACTCGTTTCGTAATACATCATCTCGCAACTAACTCATTAGTTGCAATGCTTGCAAGGCTTATGTGATGTGCATTACCGAGAGGGCCCAGATATACCTCTCCGACAATCGGAGTGCAAATCCTAATATCAAAATATGCCAACCCAACATGTACCTTTGGAGACACCTGTAGAGCTCCTTTATAATCACCCAGTTACGTTGTGACATTTGGTAGCTCACAAAGTGTTCCTCCGGCAAACGGGAGTTGCATAATCTCATAGTCATAGGAACATGTATAAGTCATGAAGAAAGCAATAGCAACATACTAAACGATTGGGTGCTAAGCTAATGGAATGGGTCATGTCAATCACATCATTCTCCTAATGATGTGATCCTTTTAATCAAATGACAACACATGTCTATGGTTAGGAAACATAACCATCTTCGATTAACGAGCTAGTCAAGTAGAGGCATACTAGTGACACTTTGTTTGTCTATGTACTCACACATGTATTATGTTTCCGGTTAATACAATTCTATCATGAATAATAAACATTTATCATGAAATAAGGAAATAAATAATAACTTTATTATTGCCTCTAGGGCATATTTCCTTCAGTCTCCCACTTGCACTAGAGTCAATAATCTAGATCACATTGCCATGTGATTTAACATCAATAGTTCACATCACCATGTGATTAACACCCATAGTTCACATCGTCATGTGACAAACACTCAAAGGGTTTTCTAGAGTTAGTAATCTAGTTCACATCTATATGTGATTAACACCCAAAGAGTAGTAAGGTGTGATCATGTTTTGCTTGTGAGAGAAGCTTAGTCAACGCGTCTGCCAAAATTCAGATCCGTATGTATTTTGCAAATTTCTATGTCTACAATGCTCTGCACGGAGCTCCTTTAGCTAATTGCTCCCACTTTCAATATGTATCCAGATGAAGACTTAGAGTCATCCGGATCAGTGCCAAAAACTTGTATCAACGTAATCCTTTGACGACGAACCTTCTGTCACCTCCATAATCGAGAAACATATCCTTATTCCACTAAGGATAATTTTGACCACTGTCCTGTGATCTACTCCTAGATCACTATTGTACTCCCTTGCCAAAATCAGTGTAGGGTATACGATAGATCTGGTACATAGCATGGCATACTTTATAGAACCTATGGCTGAGGCATAGGGAATGACTTTCATTCTCTTTCTATCTTCTGTCGTGGTCGGGCTTTGAGTCTTACTCAATTTCACACCTTGTAACACAGGCAAGCACTCTTTCTTTGACTGTTCCATTTTTGAACTACTTCAAAATATTGTCAAGGTATGTACTCATTGAAAAAACTTATCAAGTGGCTTGATCTATCTCTATAGATCTTGATGCTTAATATGTAAGAAGCTTCACCGAGGTCTTTCTTTGAAAAACTTCTTTCAAAACACTCCTTTATGCTTTGCAGAATAATTCTACATTATTTCCGATCAACAATATGTCACTCACATATACTTATCAGAAATGTTGTAGTGCTCCCACTCACTTTCTTGTAAATACAGGCTGCACCGCAAGTTTGTATAAAACTATATGCTTTGATCAACTCATCAAAGCGTATATTCCAACTCCGAGATGCTTGTACTAGTCCATAGATGGATCGCTGGAGCTTGCACATTTTTGTTAACACCTTTAGGATTGACAAAACCTTCTGGTTGCATCATATACAACTCTTCTTTAAGAAATCCATTAAGGATTGCAGTTTTGTTATCCATTTGCCAGATTTCATAAAATGCGGCAATTGCTAACATGATTCGGACATACTTTAAGCATCGATACGAGTGAGAAAATCTCATCGTAGTCAACACCTTGAACTTTGTCAAAAACCTTTTTCCATAAGTCTAGCTTTGTAGATAGTAACACTACTATCAGCGTCCGTCTTCCTCTTGAAGATCCATTTAATCTCAATGGCTTGCCAATCATCGGGCAAGTCAACCAAAGTCCATACTTTGTTCTCATACATGGATCCATCTCAGATTTCATGGCCTCAAGCCATTTTGCGGAATCTGGGCTCATCATCGCTTCCTCATAGTTTGTAGGTTCGTCATGGTCAAGTAACATGACCTCAAGAACAGGATTACTGTACCACTCTGGTGCAGATCTCACTCTGGTTTACCTACGAGGTTCGGTAGTAACTTGATCTGAAGTTACATGATCATCATCATTAGCTTCCTCACTAATTGGTGTAGTAGTCACAGGAACAGATTTCTGTGATGAACTACTTTCCAATAAGGGAGTAGGTACAGTTACCTCATCAAGTTCTACTTTCCTCCCACTCACTTCTTTTGAGAGAAACTCCTTCTCTAGAAAGGATCCATTCTTAGCAACGAATGTCTTGCCTTCGGATCTATGATAGAAGGTGTACCCAACAGTCTCCTTTGGATATCCTATGAAGACATATTTCTCCGATTTGTGTTTGAGCTTATCAGGATGAAACTTTTTCACATAAGCATCACAACCCAAAACTTTAAGAAACGACAACTTTGGTTTGTTGCCAAACCATAGTTCAGATTGTGTCGTCTCAACGGATTTAGATGGTGCCCTTTTTAACGTGAATGCAACTGTCTCTAATGCATAACCCCAAAACGATAGTGGTAGATCGGTAAGAGACATCATAGATTGCACTATATCCAATAAAGTACGGTTATGACGATCAGACACACCATTATGCTGTGGTGTTCCAGGTGGCATGAGTTTGTGAAACTATTCCACATTGTTTTAATTGAAGACCAAACTCGTAACTCAAATATTTGTCTCCGCGATCAGATCGTAGAAACCTTACTTTCTTGTCACGATGAGTTTCCACTTCACCCTGAAATTATTTGAACTTTTCAAATGTTTCAGACTTATGTTTCATCAAGTAGATATACCCATATCTGCTCAAATCATCTGTGAAGGTCAGAAAATAACGATACCCGCCGCGAGCTTCAACATTCATCGGACCACATACATCTGTATGTATGATCTCCAACAAATCTGTTGCTCTCTCCATAGTACCGGAGAACGGCGTTTTAGTCATCTTGCCCATGTGGCATGGCTCGCAAGTACCAAGTGATTCATAATCAAGTGGTTCCAAAAGTCCATCAGTATGGAGTTTCTTCATGCGCTTTACACCGATATGACCTAAACGGCAGTGCCACAAATAAGTTGCACTATCATTATTAACTTTGCATCTTTTGGCTTCAATATTATGAATATGTGTAACACTACATCGAGATCCAACGAACTATTTTCATTGGGTGTATGACCATCAAAGGTTTTATTCATGTAAACAGAACAACAATTATTCTCTGACTTTAATGAATAACCGTATTGCAATAAACATGATCAAATCATATTCATGCTCAACACAAACACCAAATAACACTTATTTAGTTTCAACACTAATCCCGGAAGTATAGGGAGTGTGCGATGATGATCATATCAATCTTGGAACTACTTCCAACACACATCGTCACCTCACCCTTAACTAGTCTCTGTTTATTCTACAACTCCCGTTTCGAGTTACTAATCTTAGCAACTGAACTAGTATCAAATACTGAGGGGTTGCTATAAACACTAGTAAAACACACATCAATAACATGTATATCAAATATACCTTTGTTCACTTTGCCATCCTTCTTATCCGCCAAATACTTGGGGCAGTTCCGCTTCCAGTGATCAGTCCCTTTGCAGTAGAAGCACTTAGTCTCAGGCTTAGGACCAGACTTGGGCTTCTTCACTTGAGCAGCAACTTGCTTATCGTTCTTCTTGAAGTTCCCCTTCTTCCCTTTGCCGTTTACTTGAAACTAGTGGTCTCGTCAACCATCAACACTTGATGTTTTTCTTGATTTCTACCTTCGTCGATTTTAGCATCACGAAGAGCTTGGGAATTGTATCTGTTATCCCTTGCATATTATAGTTCATCATGAAGTTCCACTAACTTGGTGATGGTGACTAGAGAATTCTGTCAATCACTATCTTATCTGGAAGATTAACTCCCACTTGATTCAAGCGATTGTAGTACTCAGACAATCTGAGCACATGCTCACTGCTTGAGCGATTCTCCTCCATCTTTTAGCTATAGAACTTTGTTGGAGACTTCATATCTCTCAACTCGGGTATTTGCTTGAAATATTAACTTCAACTCCTGGAACATCTCATATGGTCCATGACGTTCAAAACGTCTTTGAAGTCCTGATTCTAAGCTGTTAAGCATGGTGCACTAAACTATCAAGTAGTCATCATATTGAGCTAGCCAAATGTTCATAACGTCTGCATTTGCTCCTGCATTAGGTCTGTCACCTAGCGGTGCATCAAGGACATAATTCTTCTGTGTAGCAATGAGGATAAACCTCAGATCACGGATCCAATCCGTATCTTTGCTACTAACATCTTTCAACTTAGTTTTCTCTAGGGACATATATAAAACATAGGGAAGCAACAACGCGAGCTATTGATCTACAACATAGATATGCTAATACTACCAGGACTAAGTTCATGATAAATTAAGGTTCAATTAATCATATTACTTAAGAACTCCCACTTAGATAGACATCCCTGTAATCCTCTAAGTGATCACGTGATCCAAATCAAACTAAACCATGTCCGATCATCACGTGAGATGGAGTAGTTTCAATGGTGAACATCACTGTGTTGATCATATCTACTATATGATTCACGCTCGACCTTTCGGTCTCCGTGTTCCGAGGCCATATCTGTATATGCTTGGCTCGTCAAGTGTAACCTGAGTATTCCGTGTGTGCAACTGTTTTGCACCCGTTGTATTTGAACTTAGAGCCTATCACACCCGATCATCACGTGGTGTCTCAGCACGAAGAACTTTCGCAACGGTGCATACTCAGGGAGAACACTTCTTGATAATTAGTGAGAGATCATCTTAAAATGCTACCGTCAAACAAAGCAAAAATAAGATGTATAAAAGATAAACATCATATGCAATCAAAATATGTGACATGATATGGCCATCATCATCTTGCGCCTTTGATCTCTATCTCCAAAGTACTATCATGATCTATATCATCACCGGCATGACACCATGATCTCCATCATCTTGATCTATATCAATGTGTCGTCACATGGTCGTCTCGCCAACAATTTCTCTTGCAACTATTGCCATCGCATCGCGATAAAGTAAAGCAATTATTGGGCACTTGCATCTTATGCAATAGAGAGACAACCATAAGGATTTTGCCAGTTGTTGATAATTTCAACAAAACATGATCATCTCATACAACAACTTATATCTCATCACGTCTTGACCATATCACATCACAACATGCCCTGCAAAAACAAGTTAGACGTCCTCTACTTTGTTGTTGCAAGTTTTACGTGGCTGGTACGGGCTTAGCAAGAACCGTTCTTACCTACGCATAAAAACCACAATGATAGTTTGTCAAGTTGGTGTTGTTTTAACCTTCGCAAGGACTGGGTGTAGCCACACTCGGTTCAACTAAAGTTGGAGAAACTGACACCCGCTAGCCACCTTTGTGCAAAGCACATCGGGAGAACCGGTCTCGCGTAAGCGTACGCGTAATGTCGGTCCGGGCTGCTTCGTCCAACAATACCGCCGAACCAAAGTATGACATGCTGGTAAGCAGTATGACTTATATCGCCCACAACTCACTTGTGTTCTACTCGTGCATATAACATCAACACATAAAACCTAGGCTCTGATGCCACTGTTGGAGAACATAGTAATTTCAAAAAAATTCCTACACACACACAAGATCATGGTGATGCATAGCAACGAGAGGGGAGAGTGTGATCTACGTACCATTGTAGACTGACAGTGGAAGCGTTATGACAACGCGGATGATGTAGTCGTTCGTCTTCACGGCCCGATCGATCAAGCACCGAAACTACGGCACCTCCGAGTTCTAGCACACGTTCAGCTCGATGACGATCCCCGGACTTCGATCGAGCAAAGTGTCAGGGAAGAGTTCCATCAGGACGACGGCGTGGTGAAAATCTTGATGTTCAACTGTCGCAGGGCTTCGCCTAAGCACCACTACAATATTATCGAGGTATATGGTGGAAGGGGGCACCACACACGGCTAAGAAAACGATCACGAGGATCAACTTGTGTGTCTAGCGGTGCCCCTGCCCCCGTATATAAAGGAGCAAGGGGAGGAGGCCGGATGGCCCTATTGGCGCGCCAAGGAGGAGTCCTCCTCCTAGTAGGAGTAGGACTCCTACTAGGAGGGGGAAAGGAAGTGGGGAGGGAGAAGGAAAGGGGGCGCCGCCCCCCCTCTCCTAGTCCAATTCGGACCAAGGGGGGAGGAGGCGCGCGGCCCATCCTGGCTGCCCGTCTCTCTCTCCACTAAGGCCCATATGGCCCATTACTTCTCCCGGGGGGGGGGGGTCCGGTAACCCTCCGGTACTCCGGTTTTCTCCGAAATCACCCGGAACACTTTCGGTGTCCGAATATAGCTGTCTAATATATCAATCTTTATGTATCGACCATTTCAAGACTCCTCGTTATGTCCGTGATCACATCCGGGACTCCGAACTAACTTCGGTACATCAAAAAACATAAACTCATAATATAACTGTCATCGAAACCTTAAGCGTGCGGACCCTACGGGTTCGAGAACAATGTAGACATGACCGAGACACGTCTCCGGTCAATAACCAATAGCGGAACCTGGATGCTCATATTGGCTCCCACATATTCTACGAAGATCTTTACCGGTCAGACCGCATAACAACATACGTTGTTCCCTTTGTCATCGGTATGTTACTTGCCCGAGATTCGATCGTCGGTATCTCAATACCTAGTTCAATCTCGTTACCGGCAAGTCTCTTTACTCGTTTCGTAATACATCATCTCGCAACTAACTCATTAGTTGCAATGCTTGCAAGGCTTATGTGATGTGCATTACCGAGAGGGCCCAAAGATACCTCTCCGACAATCGGAGTGCAAATCCTAATCTCGAAATACGCCAACCCAACATGTACCTTTGGAGACACCTGTAGAGCTCCTTTATAATCACCCAGTTACGTTGTGACGTTTGGTAGCTCACAAAGTGTTCCTCCGGCAAACGGGAGTTGCATAATCTCATAGTCATAGGAACATGTATAAGTCATGAAGAAAGCAATAGCAACATACTAAACGATCGGGTGCTAAGCTAATGGAATGGGTCATGTCAATCACATCATTCTCCTAATGATGTGATCCCATTAATCAAATGACAACACATGTCTATGGTTAGGAAACATAACCATCTTCGATTAACGAGCTAGTCAAGTAGAGGCATACTAGTGACACTTTGTTTGTCTATGTATTCACACATGTATTATGTTTCCGGTTAATACAATTCTAGCATGAATAATAAACATTTATCATGAAATAAGGAAATAAATAATAAATTTATTATTGCCTCTAGGGCATATTTCCTTCACCGCTTTCCTCCACGACCAATGCGATCAGTATCTCTTACTCACAAATACTTTTGTGCAAAACTTTCATTTTCATTCTAGAAACTCACCACCTACGGTGGAGTTTCATTTATATGATGAGCACAAAGAGATGTCACTTTATGATTTCTGTCAGATTTGTTTAGTCCCTTTTGAGGGCAAGACAGAAGAACCACATCATGATGATGTGGCTGGGTTTATTGATACTATCACTGTAGGAGAAACTTGGAAGGTTTTCGATGCACGAATCACTAGCATACATTTTCCTGTTTTACGTTACTTTGAATTATTTGCTAGTCGTTGTTTAATTGGACGCGGAAACTGTGGAAACCTTAGTATCCCTGATATAATTATTTTGCACCATGGTTTATACAGTTATAACACTTTTAGTATGGGCGGTATTATTGCTAGACGGTTAAGTATGAACCGTACTAAGGATCCCATCTTTGTAGGCATCTATGCTACACGCCTAGCTATACATTTTAATATACCTATTAGGCATGCTGAGAAGGAAGAAAAGGTGCTACCCTGTGTTTATCTAGATCATAAAAGTATGGTGGCACACGATTTTATTGTTAAGAATAGGGCAGGAGAGCTTAAATATCAATTGTTCTTTAACAAACATCATCCTAAGACTATTATCCTGCCTGCTCCTTCTTTGTTTGATTTGACTGTAGGCACGTACCTTGTTCTGTTGACGGCTATTCACGCCTACCGGAACCCTACACCAGCCGAGGAGCCAGAACCGGAACCACAATTTGATCCTTCACGATAGTCTAACTATCAGTGGGATCCGGAGATGATTGCCAGCCAGTGGCAATCGGAGCCTTCTTCTTCCTCATCACAGTACGACCCCAAAAACTATTATTATGGGTATCCGCCAGGCCAGCCGTGGCTATAGACCAACTTAGGCCAAAAGCCTAAGCTTGGGGGAGTACGTATTTCTCACCGACATTACATTTATGTTCACACACACTCATTGCTAGATGTCGGTGCTCATACTTTTTCGCTGTAATATCCATGCTAGTTTATTTTTTTTTTCCTGCTTTCTTCTTGTGTGTTTGCTAAACCTTAAGAAAAAACAAAAAAAAATTAGTAGTAGTTATTTTTCTGCTGTAGTAGTAATAATTAAAAAGAAAACCCAAAAATATTTCCCGTTCTTCTTTTGCTTGTTGGGAGCTTTCCCGTGTAAATAGTTTTATTTCTTTTCTTTTCTTTGGAGGTCAGTAGGAGAAGACCATGATTAAATTGTTGAAGTGACTCTTATATGCATTATTGTTGATTTAACCCAGAGCCCATATTGCCTTGTCTTCTCCTGTTTATTGAATGCTCACAGATTCCAGCTTA
Source organism: Triticum dicoccoides (assembly GCF_002162155.2). NCBI lineage: Eukaryota > Viridiplantae > Streptophyta > Magnoliopsida > Poales > Poaceae > Triticum > Triticum dicoccoides. Next base: position 638,809,580 of record NC_041384.1, on the reverse strand, counting down.
GTCCAATGCACGTGCACTCTTATTATTATTCACATCGTTCGGTCGTGCAAGTGAAAGGCAATTATGATGATATATGACAGACTGACTGAGATGAGAAAAGCTGGTATGAAGTCGATCTCTTTTGTTTTTGTAAATATGATGAGTCCCTCATTCTTGATTCAGCTTATTATGAATAAACATGTTTGCAATGACAATTAGAGATCATAGTTGCTTGTGCCATGCTTGATTAGCTATGAGTCATAATGATTTACCTTGTGTGCCAACATGCTATTGAGATGATTATGATGTGGTATGATGGGGTGGTATCCTCCTTTGAATGATTTAAGTGACTTGACTTGGCACATGTTCACACATGTAGTTGAAACAAAATCAACATAGCCTTCACGATATTTATGTTCATGGTGGATTATATCCTACTCATGCTTGCATCCAATGTTTATTAATTTTAATGCATGTACATGGCTGTTGTCGCTCTCTAGTTGGCCGCTTCCCAGTCTTTTGCTAGCCTTCACTTGTACTAAGCGGGAATACTGCTTGTGCATCCAATCCCTTAAACCCCAAAGTTATTCCAGATGAGTCCACTATACCTTCCTATATGCGGTATCTACCTGCCGTTCTAAGTAAATTTGTATGTGCCAAACTCTAAACCTTCAAATAAACATTCTGTTTTGTATGCTCGAATAGCTCATGTATCAACCAAGGTTGTCCTTATCTTCCATTTTAGGTGGGTTATTCTCAAGAGGAGTGGACTCCGCTCTTCACTCACGAGAAAATGGCTGGTCACCGGGATGCCCAGTCCCATGCTTTATGCAAATTAAATCAAAATTAATTGCAAACAAAACTCCCCCTGGGACCTGATGTATGTTGGAGGCACTCGTTGTTTCGAGCAAGCCATGGATTGATGCTTGTTGGTGGAGGGGGAGTATAAACTTTGCCATTCTGTTTGGGAACCGCCTATAATGTGTTTAGCATGGAAGATATCACCATCTCTTAGTTGTTACGTTGACAATGAAAGTATACCGCTCAAAATACAATTTATCTCTATTTCAAAACCGTGCTCTGGCACCTCTACAAATCCCTGCTTCCCTCTGCAAAGGGCCTATCCATTTACTTTTATGTTGAGTCATCACCCTCTTATTAAAAAGCACTGGCTGGAGAGCACAACCGTCATTTTCATTCATAACTGTTAATTTATATTAGGTATGACTATGATTGGATCTCTTTTACAATGAATTATAATGTCTAGTCAGTCCTTGATCTTTAAAGGTGCTCTGCATTTATGTTTTGCGGTCTCAGAAAGGGCTAGCGAGATACCATCTTGTTATAACATATTATGATTGTTTTGAGAAAGTGTTGTCATCCGAGATTTATTATTATGGCTTGCTAGTTGATTATGCTATTGATATGAGTAATTATGAGACCTGAGAATTATTGCAAATGTGGTTAGTTATGATCTATGCTGAAAACTTGAATGCTGGCTTGACATAGTTACAACAACAAGAGCAAACAAAGTTTGTAAAAGTTTTTCTTTCTTTCTTTCAGTTTGTCAACTGAATTGCTTAAGGACAAGCAAGGGTTTAAGCTTGTGGGAGTTGATACGTCTCCGTCGTATCTATTTTTCCAAACACTTTTGCCCTTGTTTTGGACTCTAACTTGTATGATTTGAATGGAACTAACCCGGACTGATGCTGTTTTCAGCAGAATCGCCATGGTGTTGTTTTATGTGCAGAAAACAAATATTCTCAGAATGACCTGAAACTCCACGGAACATCTTAGAAAAAATAATAAAAAATCCTCGCCAAAGATGAAGACCAGGGGGCCCACACCCTTCTCATGAGGGTGGGGGCGCGCCCCCCTAGGGCGCGGCCCCCTACCTCGTGGGCCCCCTGGATGCCCTCCGACGCCAACTCCAACTCTATATATTTGCTTTCGGAGAGAAAAAATAAGGGAGAAGAAATCATCGCGTTTTACGATACGGAGCCGCCGCCAAGCCCTAAAACTTCTCGGGAGGGCTGATCTGGAGTCCGTTCGGGGCTCCGGAGAGGGGGATTCGTCGCCGTCGTCATCATCAACCATCCTCCATCACCAATTTCATGATGCTCACCGCCGTGCGTGAGTAATTCCATCGTAGGCTTGCTGGACGGTGATGGGTTGGATGAGATTTATCATGTAATCGAGTTAGTTTTGTTAGGGTTTGATCCCTAGTATCCATTATGTTCTGAGATTGATGTTGCTATGACTTTGCTATGCTTAATGCTTGTCACTAGGGCCCGAGTGCCATGATTTCAGATCTGAACCTATTATGCTTTCATGAATATATGTGAGTTTTTGATCCTATCTTGCAAGTCTATAGTCACCTACTATGTGTTATGATCCGGCAACCCCGAAGTGACAATAATCGGGACCACTCCCGGTGATGACCTTAGTTTGAGGAGTTCATGTATTCACTATGTGCTAATGCTTTGTTTCGGTTCTCTATTAAAAGGAGGCCTTAATATCCCTTAGTTTCCAATAGGACCCTGCTGCCACGGGAGGGTAGGACAAAAGATGTCATGCAAGTTCTTTTCCATAAGCACGTATGACTATATACAGAATACATGCCTACATTATATTGATGAATTGGAGCTAGTTCTGTGTCACCCTATGTTATGACTGTTACATGATGAACCGCATCCGGCATAATTATCCATCACTGATCAGGTGCCTACGAGTTTGCCATATATTGGTTTACGCTTATTTACTTTCCCGCTGCTACTGTTACAATCACTACAAAATACCAAAAACATTACTTTTGCTGTCTTTACTTTTGTTGCTGCTACCATCACTATCATATTACTGTGCTACTAAATACTTTGCTGCAGATATTAAGTTTTTAGGTGTGGTTGAATTGACAACTCAGTTGCTAATACTTGAGAATATTCTTTGGCTCCCCTTGTGTCGAATCAATAAATTTGGGTTGAATACTCTACCCTCGAAAGCTGTTGCGATCCCCTATACTTGTTGGTTATCACGCGTGTGCATCGCCGGCCATGGCGCTGGGGGATGAACGCCACGGCCCCTGTCTTCTGTAGCAGGAGGTGGAGGAAAGTGGGGCTGGGTTGGGCCAGTAGATTGTTCAATGGGCTGGTTAAGTGCACATTACATTTTTTTCTTTTTTCTGTCAAACCTTTTGTCTCAATTTTCTATTTATTTTAGGCACTAAATGATATTAGTTCTATAAGATAGTGCACATATAATCCAAATACAATGTTTTGCGGGTTACACACAAGGTTCCATTTTATTTGGGAAGGTTTATACATTTGTTTACTTTGAAAAGGCCATTTTATTTTCTGTTAGACCACTTATTAATTTTCCTAGGAATTATTTGTGAGAGTCCAATAAATTTGGTTTCAACAAGAAGATGATCAAGGGAATTTATAGAGTTATTCGAACATTTTTGTTTTATTATTTGAAGAGATAATTATTTTGACTTTATTTTAAATTTGAATTTTGAATCGGTTTTGAATAAAGGCGAGTTTAACAGATGTAATTGTGGTGACGTGGCATCATTAGCAGGGAATTACTGTAGCTTAATTATCCGGGCGTCACAATTCTCCTCCACTACAAGAAATCTCGTCCTGAGATTTAAGAGGGGGAGGAAGGGGGAAGGGATTTGGTTACGAAATTCTAACCAATTTTCTCGGTCTTAGTTGCTCTTCTCGAATAGGTCGATTCGTAGAGTTGATATCTTCATTCATATAAATGCATCACGATGAAGTTGTCGTCCTTCCTTTAGGATCTTCACCATACTTATGAGAGGATAAGAGGTAGAAAACTCTATAAGGACGGATTCTAACAAAATTGAGCATCAGACAGTTAACTCAGGGGAAGAAGCATAAGTATCTCTCGAATTGAAACTTAAGAAGATCTCAAGAGCAAAGTAAGAAGGTACCATGAGAAGTTTCAAACGGATAGGCAATGGTTCGATGTCTGAAACAACGTGCGAAAGGGGTCTAGAGCAACGACATTGAGTATTGCATCTATTACCAGAATAGATCACTAGGATGGTGGCCTGTGAATTACAAACAAGGCCACACGCGAGGGATAGCTTTGGAAACCGTGGGTGTACAGGAGAGTCAGGTTTCGATCCTGTGGAACTGTGGGTTATGGGCCCACGTGGGTTAAAAGTAGGAAGGGCGGTAATGTCTTGCACGATAATGTAAGCAAGGCACGTCAGAGGATAGCCTGTCAGTTATGTCGGCAACAACAACGGTACCAAGGGCTAGGGACGAAGAGAACCATTTTCCCGCTCGTTGAACGAGGCGGACCAATAGGCAAAGTTCTCGTCCATCGATGGTTACCGGAATGTCATCAACAATAGTAACAGGGTCTTGCTGACAGAATTGTACACCGAGGTGTTTGCATAAGCAGGAGAATATTACTGCTTAGATTTTGGATAAACCAAACAATGGACAGGATAATATGATTATCAAATTAAATAGAACAATGGAAAGGAAAATGTGTTTAAACACATATTTCAGGGGTATATCCTTCCCAAGGACAAGTAGAGCATGATATCCATGACAGGATATAACGTAGAAAACCCTTTAGGAAAGGGGAGAGAAATTTCATGACATTTCCAAAACAACGGTGTTTGGATAATTGATAAGGACAATTTACCATTGTGCTTCAATTGTTTTTATTAAAAATCGGAGTACTACTGACATGCTTTGAGATAGCATTGACATGGTCTTCAAGCAAAGGTCAGACTCTGGATACACGAAGGATTCATCAGGAATGACTTGGTAGAATAAGTCTTACCATTTCCTCATGGAAGAATGGTTATCCCTACTAAAAGGATACCATAGCAATAGGTCCTTCGGCCAGGTGTGCTACGCATGATATCACCTTACTGGGTTATATAAAGACCAATGCTATGACTCTTGGAAAATGTTCCAACCATCATATCTGACCGAGATTCAGATCTGATTGGTGTCTGGATACCTCAGACTCAGGATGCCTGAGAAGAAAAAGGTGCAACACAACATGACGGGATGGCATTGTAAGATTCTTAGGAAATGAACTATGGAAGCAAGTTTCTAAACAAGAGTCCATCATTAAAACCAAGGAGAGGATGAAGAGGTGGCTAATGGGCTCAGCGACAATTCATTGAGATTTCCAAAAAGACGGATTCCCACAACTATGAGAACAAGGAGATATCATTTGTCAGATCAAATGATATATTGATGTATGCTCGAGGAAAACATACACAATTAAATATTGGTTGAAAGGTGCATGCGAGATATGGGCTTAGGTAGGATGGTCAATGCTAGAATGGTGAATCAATAACTAATAGTCTAAGAATGAACCATCGATCGTTAACTTCAAAGCAATAGGGTTGCTAGAAGTACATAATCCAAAAAGCACCGTTCACTTGTTGGTATGCCGGTTAGAATCAACACGGGAACCAAGAAATAATGGTTATGGTAAGAAGTATCACTATTTCAAGATTTCTTAAGATGTGGAGCAATCCTCACAACATCCTTGACGTAAAAGACAAAAATACTTCAAGGTAGAATATAACCTAAGCTAGATAGCAAGGAAGTCAAGGTACAACACAAAACATGAACAAGTTTGTGTTGGGGGAGGCAAGAATGTTGTCGATGATAACACAAATCATTGAGGGGCAAGGATAGTATTTCCCATCATGAATTCGATTGATATCCTGGAAGAGCTTAGAATGTTGATGATGATCGCGACACAACTGTCAAGAGATTTCATGAAGATGTAATCGATCGGCGATGACATCAAGTCAAAGGAATGATGAAGCGAAAGGTTATTGGAACCACGGGTACGTCACTAACTCGGAATCAAGCTTGTTGTTCAAGACAAAATGATAAGACAGGGAAGATCGACGTAAGCTTAGCTCATCGTCATAAGTTGTGCTCCGGGATTAAGAACCAGGTAGCACAGATAAAATCAACACGATAATGATATAGCCGATCAGGTTAGGAATGACTTGAAGGGTTATTAAACTCGTAAGCAACGAAAATTACTTAAGAGTTATTGAATCGGAGTGCAGAATCGATTCACTATTCGGTGTTCTCGGTTGACGACAACCCATAACGCAGGAAAAATTGGATTCAGTGAGAAATAATAGCTGATGAAGATCCCATAAAAAGTTATGCAGTTCCATGATATTCTCGAGATACCAGGGTGTAATACTAGACAATAGATCAAAGTAAAGGTTGGACTGGTGTATTGATCCACAGAAGACAAGTGCTTAAACTTGCCCGTGAAATGGGATCAGAGAAGAACATATGGTTGGAAACACGATTGCAAAGGATGAATTCATCGATACCAAAGGATATTATTTCAAGGAAATAGTTATTATTACGAGAAGCTTCCATGATAAGGTATACATCGTGTGCATGGGCATGAACACAGGGTTCAAGGTCGACTCCCACTTATTCAATGCATAACCTTTCATTCACCTCTCGTATTTCGAAAATGACATTAGTTGTTGAAAGTTTTTACCTGGTGCAATACCAGATAAGTATGACCCGTGAAATCTTTTGGGTTCACGCGGGTTAGGGAAGGCGTAGATTCAACCCATCAGGGCACCTTAGGAACATATACCACAAACTTCAGAGTAAATAATACAAGCTCGAAAGTAGAGCATGGTTCACAAAGCTGAGGATATAATTTACCAAAGGCATTATATACCCATGGAAAGGCTCACAAGTATATTCAATATGAAGGACATGGTCCGATAAAATCAGACAAAGGGTCTGGTGGTCCACAAGGGGTCTGCACTATTATCTTCAATCCCCACGCTTGGAGTATTTGTGTTGTTGGGTGATGCAACAATATAACTAATGACTGGTCTACTCTAACTTTTTTCATTTTCTCTTTTGATATGTGTAGATACAACAACCTCACTCGCATGCAGGTTCGTCTACAAAGATGGCCCATGTCAAATCGATGAATGTAGAGCCTACTGCAATCAGTTTTTTTAGAGTGGAGCCCTCACCCCAAAATCCAGACATGTGCCTTCCTCGGGGATGCAAGTGTGTAATATGTGGAGGGGTACAAGAAGGGATGGGGACGTAGTGTTTCCTTGAAGGTTGGTGAAGTAACAATTGTGATGTCACATGCTATGGCATTTGTATATCTAGGTCAATATTAATGAGAGAATAATGAACATTTATCATACTTCGTTAACTCTTTATTTTTGAATGGTGCCATATCTATCTAATATAAGTATATATATATATATATATATATATATATATATATATATATATATATATTAAAAACACATATAAATGTTGTTTTAGAAACTCTTGTAATTTTTTTCACGCTCATAATTATTAGCAGGTACACTGTTTTGAAACTATGATCCAAGCAAATATAAAATAACTTTTGTGACTAAGAATTACAATGATATCTCTTGAAAACATCTTCTCCGTGGTGTCAATCTCTTCAAGATAAAATGCTCTGAATACTTCGGTAAAGAGACTACATTAGACCAGAGCAACGATACTGCCACTCTTTCACCCACACAAACTTGATTATCAATAAAAGTCTCTTTTTTTAGAAAAGGAGGATGACCCCGGGCCTCTGCATCTGGGAGATGCATGCGGTCATTTTATTGATTATTCTCGAGAACCTTACAAACTAGTACAACAATATGCCTGAATCCGCCATCTTCACAACATCTACCGCTACTCCAATCCATATGATGAAGGGGTGCAAGCTGGGCCAAATACCCATACCTCTCATCTAAGCCTAACATCTAAAGCCGGAGACCCCGACCGAGCCACATACCGGGACCGGGGCACAAACCGGTCCGACGCACTCACATGTGTCGTCGCCGCCATCTTCCATACTAGTCCATCTTCAGAGCAGATTGAGGTGCCAACCTTGGCAGGTGCCTCCGCCATCGACGCCACCATGACGCCAAACGACGACCTCCACCTACGCGAGTCCATCTCCAAGCAACGGACATAGATCCATGCTAGAATAGGGTCGCACCACCGCCGTCGCCCACCACCCACAAGCGCCCACTAGTAGAAAACGGAGCTTTAAAACCGGTTCGTAAGGGCCTTTAGTGCCGGTTCCATAACCGGCACTAATTGGTGGGCACTAAAGGCCCCCCCTTTAGTACCGGTTCGGCCGAACCGGCGCTAAAGTGCCACCACGTGGCGTGAGCTCGCGCCCTGGTATGGGGGACCTTTTTGATTTTTTTTCGATTTTTATTTTTTCTGAATTATTTGGTGATTTAGTCTCTAATCACCTCTCTTAACTGCTCAAGTGTGGATCACTCATTCCAAATCATCTATCTTCCCGACCGGTCACCCATCCCTCTCACTACTCCAGCCCAAGCACGCTTAACTTTCGGGTTCTATTCTCCTTCGTTTCCAAGTCTGCACTTGTTGTTTTTCTGACAATAGTAAGATGTCAATCCTATTAACCCTCGGGAGTTTAGCTTGAGCATGAAGTCACACATTTCACTGTTTGAGTTTGAAACTATTATTCTAAAAAACAGTAATTATTTAGTAACACTAATATTTCTTGAATAAGTTTGACCATAGTTTGACCACAATTTGACCATAGTTTGACCACAGTTTGACCAAAATTCAAAAAATTGAAATAATTATTTAGTAACACTAATATTCTTGAATAATTATGTAGTAACATTAATACTTCTTGAATAAGTAGTTTGACCAGATTTAACAATTTTTTTAAAAAAACTTAAATTTGACCATATCTTTTTTTCCTTTTGGAATTTGGGGATTCTAAAAAATTGCAAACAAGCCGTAGGCGGTCTCCAACGGATGCGGATTTTCGTGCTAATTTTTTTGATATATTATACGTTTTTTTCCGACATCGTATGCAAAAGTTATAGCCGTTTTACATTTTCCCTACACTTTTTGCAAAACATGTCCAAATTTAAGTTTTCAAATTTTCCTAACGTGTATATGTAGTAATATAACTACCTCTCGAAGGATTTTATTTTTTGAAGTTTTTATCATTTTCTTTTGATTTTTTCAAAACTGAAATGGTGATACACCGGGGGGGGGGGGGGTAGAGTTTGAAAATTGCCCTATAGTGCCGGTTTGTGTCTTCAACCGGGACTATAGGTTAAGACTCTGTAGTGCCGGTTGGCGACACAAACCGGTACTATAGGTTAAACCTTTAGTACCGGTTTGTGTCACAAACCGTCACTAAAGGTGCTCGTGGGGCCCTGGCCTGATGCCAGCCTGCCACCACCCCTTTAGTACCGGTTCGTGGCACGAACCGGTACTAAAGGTTCATTACGAACCGGCACTAATGCATAGCCATTCGAACCGGCACTATTGATCACATTAGTGCCGTTTTTTTACCAACCGGCACTAATGTGCTTCACGTTTGACCCTTTTTCTACTAGTGGCCACCCAGCCCCAAGGTTCCCAAAGTGGCGCCTTCAAGAAGGGAACGGCGCCCTGAGCGCCGTCGCCGCCCAACAAAGTTAGGGCTTTCGCCCGGGAGACCTAGGGAAAGGGGAAGTGAGGGGATCAGTCCATACCGACGCCTCCAAGGAACGTAACGGCGCCCTCAGGCGTCGCCGTCGACGCGGCCGGCCATGGCCGACCAGGGATTTTGCCTGAACTAGATCCCCGCCACCAGCAGCGCCTCCTATACAGAACCAGCGACCCAAGGAAGCGCGGCCCGACGAGGCTAGTCCGCACGCTGAACAAGGGAGGAGGGGAGGTGCCAGATCGCGTGCACCGACCACCGCAGAAACCGTCGCCAGCTGCCAACGACCACCGGATCCTGCCGCCCGCGCGGCCGGGACTCCAGATCCACCGCCCGCACGGCTGCTAGCTAGTCGTGCCTTGCCAATGGAGCCACTGCTCCAGATCTAGGGATTCCCTACGCAGAGGCAGGGCAACCGAGGCCTCGCCGCTGCCATCCTTGGTGCCCCGGGCTTGCCCGGCGGCTGCCTCAAGCGGCGGCAAGGAAGGGAAGAGGAGGAGGGGCAGCTAGGGAGGAGGAGGGAGGAGAAGGAGGGGAAGCTAGTGTTGGGAGGGAGGAGGAGGGGCGGCCAGGGAGCTTGGGTTGTGTAGTGTGAAAACAGACTTGAGTCGCCCATCCAAAGGGATGGGAAGCCTTGAGCCAAGAGCAAGTTGAGTGCAGTATGGTTAATTTCACCTACGGGAGTAGTTCTGCTATTCTTCCCCCAACTATAACTCTTCAACCATAGCTCTGATTGGGTTCATTCAAATTTCCAAATTTATGTTTTGAAGAGCCCTATCCAACTAGGCTAGTTTCGTATTTTTTAGAGACGGCGGATATTTTGGCCATATCTTCTTGTTGATCTTACCACTTAGACCAAGTTGAGCAGGAAGGTGTGACGTAGCTTTTAAGGCTTATGGTAACTTGGAAATGAGAACTTGGCCCGTAAAGTTGAGTACTTGATAGTCCTAAGAGGGGGATGTTTGATAATCACAAGAAAGGTGAAAAGGTGAAAGTTACTCTTACTCAAGGTGAGGTTCGAGTCCTCATCGGCAACATGGTATAAAGAAACAACTAGGGGATAATCTTGTCAATGTGTTCCCACAAGGCATACTTCATCGTATTGGTATCGTTTATGGCCTCTTCAGAGTTAAAACTATTTGAGTAGCCGTGTCCATGGTATGGACGGATTTAGTATAAGTAACACTAGTTGTCTCTGTCGAGTTTAGAGGACAACAACTTAATAAATGTCTTCAGTTTGATAACTGGACTTGTGTTGATATTGCCGTGATCTAAACGATCTTATATTAGTTTACGGATGGAGTACTTGTTATATTATTTGTGATGCCATACATTACCTAAGTTCCGCTTTAAGCCATTCTATTTCAGTATGCACCAGTTGGTTGGATATTATAATTGTCATGCTTGTATGCATTGCTTTTTGTTTCATGCTCTTTGGTTTTTCTCGCAAGTACTTTGTACTCACTAGCTAGTTGTTGTGGCCAGATAATGATACAGGAACCATGAATGTAGATGAGTGCAAGTATGTAGTATGTGGAAGAGGCAGCCTTGCGCGCGTCATCAAGGCCGACTCGAGTCAAGTCAATCTGGTTGGCAATGCTCTTCAATTCATAGGAAACTTGTTGGTCGAAGGCTAGCTGTGCCTCCAGCCGCTTGTCGGCCAACTCCTTCTGCTCGTCCAGGCGGGTGATGACCGACTCGAGCATGGTCTTCAGGGTGGTGACGCTTTCCTCCATGGCTGCGAGGATCCGCCTCATCTGCACGAATGGCTTGGACAGCGCTGTCGCACTCTTTCCAATCAATTACAAACCCGCTCAGGATTTTGGGCGACCCCACCGAGATGAATTCACATCTTTTGCGGTGGATGTTACGGATCTGACGTGAATTTTTTTGAGCGCAAACAACGGCGTGAAGATGGCTCTGGATACCAAATGTGACGACAGATCGGCGGTGGATCGGAAGACACGACTGGTAGGTAGGAAGGAGATGAAGATGAGAGGAGCAGGTATAGGGGATGAGAGGTAGAGACTTGAAGGAGGGTTTCAGTAATTTTGGAACAGACTAGCAAACATGCCCGTGCGTTGCAACGGAAGAAAACAGCCCCCATACGCTTTACCCACTGAACATGGCTAAAGTCTTCACCCTTATGCCCCTAACAAAATAAACATGACTAATACCCCACCTTCAGGTACACATCCTCCATTTCAATATGACATCAGATATGACATCAGACCCATGCTTTCGCTTATCCACTTTATCGTCCTCGTCGCCGGCGGTCGCGGTACCAGTTGTCACTTACCAAGGTTGGCCAAGTTCAATAGCTGGATTGTTTAGCCCCCTTCGTGTCCAGCGAGATCAACAACGTTGAACAAAGATGTTTTTATACCTGGCCAATATAATAGGGAAAAGCACTACCCTAATACATGTCTGTGTTACCATATAAATTGAGTAGTTTGTGTTAAATAGACCGTGAAACCTTAGTTGGAGTTCTCTCATGCATTATGACGGGTGTCACTTGGTCAAGCGAGGCTAGTCGTACATGCAGACGCGTTGGAATATTCCTTTTTTATTTCTTTCTCTCTCCTAGTTATTTCATTCCTTTGTCATGTCTCATGTCGTTTGACATGCAGTTATCTTAACTAAACTTATTTCCTTTATATTTTTGTCACGTCGCTTTTTACCTTTGGCTTATTGATTCTCAAGTCCTTCATACCTAAAAACTCAAAAAAGTATATCAACTAAAAGGATTATCCGTAAGAAACCAAGCTGGGACTACTTAAAAAACAAAATAACCTTAGCCTAGACACAAACATTGATCGCCTAGCCTGCCTTGGGCAAGATTCACTAGGCCACAATGCAGGCTGACGCCAAGCGAGACACCTGAGACGTTTTTCCTTCGCGGGGAACAAAAGGCGTTTTAGAAAATGTTCAGGTTTCAGGAAAAAATAAAAGAGGGAAAATTGTTCTTTTTGAATGTTCGAGCTAAAAATATTGTTTAGAAATTTGCAAAAATATTCGCGTTCTAAAATATATTTACTTTTTCCAAAAAAAATCCTTTGCTCTTAGTATCTGGCGCGTCTGTTTGCTAATTTAATCTGTCCCGCTGTAACTTAAACGCAATGTCTTGTTTAGTCCAGTGGCTAGCATTCCGGTGTCTCCAGCGTGAGCTCTTGGGTTCGATCCCTTATGGTGCTTTATTTTTCACTTCGACTATTTTCACTGGCATGACCTGTTGGCACAACATACGCTAATGGGCCGGCCCATTGTGGCTCGGCTCCGTGCCTCATGCAATTTTTCTGGCAGAATCGGGACGAACGAGAAACGAAACGACGACGGACGAAAATAATCTGGGTCCCACGGTAAACCAAAATAATTAGAGAAACAATCCTCCTTTTAATATTCCTGAAATCTCAATGGAGATCGAGCGGCCGCGCTACGCGATAGCCCACGACAACCTCAACGCTCGGTCCATCTCTCTGCTGAAAAAAAAAGGAAAAACAAATCTGATCCAGTCCCGAGCCCCACGACCATTCTCCTCCACTAACCACCGCCGCAGCGCACCCCGCGTCCTCCCTCGTGCCGCCCCTCGACGACTCCAACTCGCCGTCGCCGAGCTCCCGTCGCGGCTGCCCACCGCCACCCCAGCAGGCATCGTGTATTTCGCGCAACCATGAGCCGCCACAGGAAGCAGTCTCCAACCTCCGATGCCGTCGCGGCTCATCTTCTGCCATGGCCAGACGCCTCTCCGCCGTCGAGCGCCGCTCCCCTCGACCCAGAGGATTTCGGCCGTGTAGGGGGCGTGTTGCATCCGCTGCTCGTCACCGGCAGGTACGGTCTTCGCCCTCCGTCAATCTCTCCCCATTGTCGTTTTCCGTCGTAGGGGATGCTCGGGGGTTGTTGATGCTTGTCGGCGGGGAGGTAGTGTCTACAGCACGGTGACTAGTAGTTCCCAGTAGGTTGCCATGATTTTTGTGTACAGTTTTGTCTCGGTGATTTTTCCTCCGGTTGTTTGTAGCTTAGATCTCGTCTCAGACAGGCGCATCTTCATCACGTAGGTACAGGGGAGGATCCAGTGCTGTTTTTGGTCAGTTTGATTCGGCGAAATAGGTTGATTTGACGTTTTCACCCCAAACCATATATGTGCATTTTTCGATCCCACTTTGATTTGTTCGATAAATTGGTAGATGCGGTATATCCACATTGTCGATTTCGGGTCATTGGCATTTTTTCTGCATAATTGCCATCGAGGCGCATCCAGTTGGCATGCGTATATGAATGAGTTGCACCAAAATAAGATGCAGTTGGCGTACCCGTTTGTCCCTGTGAGTATGTGCAACTTATATGTTTTTTTCAGTTGGCATGTGTTGTTCTATGAGTTGCACGAAAATAATATGTAGTTGGCGCACCTCTTTTTCCCCCTTTTGTCCCTGTGAGTATGTACAACTTATAGTTTTTTTTCAGTTGGCATGTGTAGTTCTATGAGTTGCACCAAAATAATATGTAGTTGGCACACCTCTTTTTCCCCCCTTTTGTCCCTGTGAGTATGTGCAACTTATAGGTTTTTTTCAGTTGGCATGTGTAGTTCTATGATTTGCACAAAAATAATATGTAGTTGGCGCACCTCTTTTTCCCACTTCTGTCCCTGTGAGTATGTGCAACTTATATGTTTTTTCAGTTGGCATGTCTAGTTCTATGAGTTGCACGAAAATAATATGTAGTTGGCACACCTCTTTTTCTCCCTTTTGTCCCTGTGAGTATGTGCAACTATAGGCTTATTTCAGTTTTGCCCAATTAAAGGACTGATATGTGCAACTAGTTGTTTGACTATGTACGCACATTTTTTGCGACAGTGGTTGATCCACTTTTGGATGCGGTTTTTATCCACTTTGTTGATTCTGGTGTTTTTGTCCTTTTTTCTGCTTTAATCACGATTTGAGTTGTATTCAGTTGGCATGTGTATATGTGTGAGTTGCACCAAAACAATATGCAGTTGGCTCATTTTGATTTTTTGTCTTTTTTTTGCCTTTGTGAGTGTGTGCAACTACATGCTCTTTAGTGTGCAATTGAAAGAAATGATATGTGCAACCAGAATGTTTTGGCTCTTTGTGCATAACCTGTTTTTGCAGTGAAAATGGATGCAGAAGGAGAAACCGGTAGAAGCAAAAGGAGGGGTAATTGGTGATGTTATTGTTTTTAGGAAGACTTTTTTGAGGAAGCATGTTTTGTGCTATGCACCTGTGCTCATTTTTTTAGTAATTGGTTCTATTGTTTTTTGTCACATGGAGGGGAATGTCGTGCAGCCTAATCGGCGGAAACGGAAAAGGGCTGCGCAGCGGATCTCTCGCAGTTCCGGCGGTGGGGATGAGGTTGATGAAGCTGAGGTAAGAATCTAGGTTAGCCTACACAGGTGTTTTCCCTCAGTATGAGAACTAGGCACTAACATTTGTAATGATGTTTATTCATTTTCTCACTAATTTTTGCTGTCCTGTTTTTTTCCTGTGTGTCATGCTTGTAGGCAGAGGCTGGTGACTAGTACCGAATTGTAAAATGTCAAAGATGCAAAGCGAAAGGCGCAGCAACTGATGTAGGTGGTTCATCCTCCACAGCAGCTGCTGAGGTATAATTCATATACATTTTTTTCTTTTGTAAATGTTCCCAGTAGAACATTAAATTGGTAGTAGATGGCAGTTCTCACCCCTTTTTGTTGATGCACATGAAAAATGAATGTAGCTGGCATCATTTATGTTGTTGGCAGTAATTTTTATGGAAGTTTATTTTATCTGAAAATGAATGTAGTTGGCATCATTTATGCTGGGTCATCTTCTTTTTCCCATGAAAATAATAACAGTTCATATGTAATGAATAGTAGTTGGCAACTTCTAGCCTTGCTTTTGCACATTTAATTGGTAGTAGTTGGCAGCTCTTTACTTTTTTTTGCTTTTTCCTGGCAGATGAAAATGTTTGTATTAGGCGGCACCTTATTCTTTTGATGCTGGCAGTTTCTTTATTTAAAGTTATATATTTACCTGAATCGTGTCCATCATGTAAATCCTATTCTATTTTTCTTATGTTCCCTCTTGTGTACATTGTTCAGATGTCCATAGTTTTTATGGAGTCCATACTTTTTATGTTGCTTTCTTGTTGTATTGGTGCAATTTATTTAGAGAACTACCAAGTTTTTGTTGTCAGATGGCTCATGATGTATTTGAGTTGGCACCCATTACTTATCCAGTTGCACAAAAACCACCTTGCTGTTTTTTTTATTTTCCCATTTCTGGCATGTTTGCTAACATGTTCTTTTTCTTTTTTCTTTTTTGGTGATCCTTGTGTGACAGATCCTTTATCTCGATGCGCTCGATGTTGATGTGGGAGTAAGTGTATGTGATGTCCGAGCTAATGCTTTCGATAAGAATCTTATCAGGAAGATTATAAAGAAAGACATGATATCTCCCAGTGTGTTTGGCAAGCTTCAAGTGAGTTGTCATTCTAATCAAATGTTTTATATTTGTTTGCACACATGCTTTTTTTCCTAGGTTTGCCGACAAATGATTTATGAAATGGTGTGTAGACATTTGATAGTTGCACGGAGACATGTGGTAGTTGCACAATTGCTATGCTTAGGTTGTCACCAGAGATATATGGTAGTTGCACACTAAGCACAGGGGTATGGTATTTGCAGATAGCTGCATGACAGTTGCATATAGTCACATCATAGTTGCACACTTGGTCACTTTAGGTTGGTCACAATAACTTTTTTTGGAGCTTTTTGCAGATACCTCCTGTGTGGCAGGCAGTCAGGTGTCAGGTGTCTATAGTCATATTTGGTAGGGAAACCTTACTTCCAACACCCAACTCACCCGTTTTTGCATAGAGTAGGGATGCTAGTTGCATACAGGATGCACTCAAGTTGCACAAAGTACCATAAAACTTGCACAATTTTGATTTTCTCAGGATTTTTCTCCATGTACATTGTGCAGGTCTCATAGGAGGGAAAATGACATGGCAGATCACTGCAAATTGAACATAATAGGCCAGGTCTGCTGATACTTCGAAATGTACTTCAAAAGATGATGACTACATCAATTGTTTGGCAATTATATTTGAAGGATATTTGTATAGCTATTGACCAGAACAGTTTTTGTTTTCCTCATTTGTGTTTTTCTTATTGGAGTGTTTGAACTCAGAACTACTCCCTCCGTTCCGAATTACTCGTCGCAGAAATGAATGTATCTAGATGTATTTTAGTTCTAGATACATCCATTTCTACGATGAGTAATTTGGAA
The DNA here is from genome assembly GCF_002162155.2 of Triticum dicoccoides. Lineage (NCBI taxonomy): Eukaryota > Viridiplantae > Streptophyta > Magnoliopsida > Poales > Poaceae > Triticum > Triticum dicoccoides. The sequence continues at coordinate 638,792,796 of NC_041384.1, read as the reverse complement.
AGGAGGGAGTATTTGCTTTTGAAGAACTTTTTTATGTATGGATATGTATTAGTAAATGTTTGTGTGCACACTTTTTTGCACATGTTTTATGCCCCCCCCAACCAAATTTTCTTGTTTTTTAGTTCAGTTTTTAATGCATAGAGTGTGGATACAGTTGGCTTCTGTAACTTGTTTAGTTGCACCAACTAGCATACTGATTTGCACATATTCTGTGCAAACACCCCCCACGCAATCCTTGTGTTGTCCAGTCTTCCCCAACTCTCTCCATGAATTGCTCGTTCAAGGTAACCAGCTAAAAGGGGCAATTAGCCAGTTCATGTGAAGAGGAAATGGAAGAAGAAGAAAATCAGGAGGCAGATGTCTCACTTGTTTTTTCTATCCTCCTGGTAAGTTCTTCAATCTTTGTCTCCTCATTTCCTTACAGCTTTTGATGGTTCCTTTGTTCTCCCCTCTCTCCCTCTCTTCTTAATTTTTTGGAGCCACCATGGCTTTTTCTGCCGATGGAGCTTTTCCCCTTGGGGTTTTCTTCTCCTTTCGTGGGGGAGAAGCAGATGGTGTGGGGTGGGGAGGGACGGAAGGACGGGTGCACGTGATCCCCAGGGCCAGCTGTCGCGCGCGGGGGCGGAGGTTGGTAGCTCCTTTTTTGCGCGGGGGAGGGGAATTGCTGACCTTCCTTTTTTGTCAGTGGAGGGACTAAGTGTTACCTTTTTGGTCAGCCGCTCGGTAACCTTCCCAGGCGCCCAGGCGCTACCTAGACGCGTCCTTTAATATTATTAGGTAGAGAGTAGACATAGAGATAGAGATAGAGATAGAGAAGAGATAGAGAGATAGAGATAGAGAAGAGATACAGGCGCATCTCATATAACACACACCCAGGTGGCCCACACTTGGAACTTGGCACGCGGCCTTCGATTCCGCCCTGGAGCAGAGGGAGTCCGTCTTGCTCTTCAGTCCGCTGCAGCTTCAGAGCTCTGAACTGAAGGTGCAGGTGTGACAATCTACTTCGCCCTGGTGGCCAACTCCTACGCCGTCAAGCCTCCTCCACCGCTAAGGGTTACCCCTCCTCCAATCCAGCCGCCGCACCGTAGGAGAGGCTGACCTCGGTAGGGGATGCCGGCGGCAGCGCGTGGTCGCCGATGGCTGAGGAGTGAGGAGTGTTAGAAGGGAGCACTACTAGAAAAAGGGCTATAGATGATATGACCACTAATGGCGCACCAGACATGTGGTACGCCATTAGTATATACTAATGGCGCACCATGTGTAGGTGCGTCATTAGTGTCCAAATACTAATGGCGCACCACATCCACGGTGCGCCATTAGTAACACATTTTCTTTTTCATTTTTTTTTCAAAACTAGTAATGGCGCACCACATCCACGGTGCGCTATTAGTAACAAATTTTCTTTTTCATTTCAAAACTAGTAATGGCGCACCAGTGGATAGTGCGCCATTACTAGTTAAACTAGTAATGGCGCACCACATCCACGATGCGCCACTAGTAATTTTTTTTAATTTTTTTTTCAAAACTAGTAATGGCGCACCAGTCCTGGTGTGCCATTACCTAGTAATGGCGCACTGTCAACTGGTGCGCCATTACTAAGTTTTTTCAAAAAATTCAGAATTTGTTTTATTTTTTTCAAAACTAGTAATGGCGCATTGTGGGTGTGGTGCGCCATTAAACTAGTAATGGCGCACCACTCCCACGGTGAAGAAAATAAGTTTCCCATGTGATATGTGGTCTAGTTGTTGGGAAAATTTACAAATATGAATTTCGACTTTATTTGCAAAATCTCTCTGGAATTTGTAAAATGGGCATAACTTTTGCATACGAACTTGGATTAAAAAGTTTTCTATATGAAAAATCACCTACTCGAAAAGTTACATCCAAATTTATGGAACCCTGTTAAACATTTTCAAAATCCCCAAAAACCTAACAGAAAAAAAGTTATGGGGCTTTTAAGATCCGGAGGCAAAAAAATTCAAACTTACTAGTGGCGCACCGTATGCTAGGCGCGCCACTGGTAATAGGAAAAAATTGGTTTCGAAAAAAAAATTGAATTACTTTTTAAAATATGATACGTAATATGACCGGGAAGTTTGAAATATTTTTTCAAAATTTCATCATACTCATGAACTAAGTCCTAGACATCAGTAAGATTTAATAGGATTGATATGATAGATATATCAACAAGTGCCTGTGAAGTGAGGTGGTGCTGGGGTTGGATAGAACTACGAAGTTAAGCATGCTCGGGCTGGAGTAGTATGAGGATGGGTGACCTTTTGGGAAGTTTGACCTGAGATTAAACATATTGACCCGAGATTAAGCCCTAGTGACCCGAGATTAAGAAAAAAATAAAAAAAATTGATTTTTTTTAAATAAATTTGAAAAAAAATGAAAAAAATTTGTGCGCCATTAGTAAAAAAATCTAATGACGTGGTGCTAGTGACGCACCTGTAGTGCGCCATTAGTAGCGAAAACAGGTGCGCCACTAGCAGCCCTTTTTCTAGTAGTGGAGAGAGAGATTGGTGTAATGTTCGTTGTGTTGCTTGAGTCTCGTGGACATATATATAGGAGTATATGATTATCTTGAAGTACAAGGCAACGTAGAATAATATCCTACGCTATCCTAGCTTTCCTAATAATCATGATACTCAACATCCCCCGCAGTCACAACGGTAGCGACGTAGACGGTGAGACTGGAGAAGAATCCGAAGGTAAGCCGACGGACACCCCCCACAGTCGTAACGATTGATGCATCGCGGAGTCGTGGCTGGAGAGAAAACCGACGAGGTTGCTCAAGTAAGGCGGTAGCCCTTTGTGCCGTTTGTCGAGGTAGCCGAGAGCGTAGGTGGTGTAGCCATAGGCGAGGTAGTCATGCGAAGAACACCGTGGTCGGTGTCGAGTCGGGGGTCGCCGGAGTCGAGGTAGTCGCCTTGGAGCCGCGGAAGAAGAGCAGCGGCGGCGGCGGCCTAAGGAGGCAGCGGTGGTGGCTAGAGAGGGAGCGCGGCTGCGGTGCTCGAAGTAGGCAATAATGAATCCGACAACGTGACGAAGACCGGCGTGGATGGATTGGTGGAATTGTTCGTTGTATTGCTTGAGCCTTGTGGGCATATATATAGAAGTATATGATCATCTTGAGGTACAAGGCAAGGGTAGAATAATATCCTACGCTATCCTAGCTTTCCTAATAGGGTTGTCTAGGTCTTAGTCGACCGAAACTTCGCGAAGTCTCGGTCGACTGATGACATCAGCATGTGTACTTCCCAGGCTTTATTATTTTGTCTGAAACTATTATTTCTTGTCTTCGTGATGGGCTGGCCTGGTCCCGTACTGGGTTTCGTCTCACCTTTTCTCTTGCGCACCATTACGTAGTTGCCGGATTGTTTTTCTCTTGCTAGTAGGAGTACGTACTTGGATGTACCACTGCCCTTCTAAGTGTATTTTGCTAACTAGCGTCAGCTCGACAAGTGATTAGCTTTCTTGTGTTCAAAATCTTGTATTTTTTTTGTTCGCCAAAAAATCCTTGTATATGCTGCTTGTAGTTGGGTGTGACCGTGTGAGCTATGGGCATACAGCTTATGGTGATTTTATATTAGAGAAAAAAATACATAAATACAAAGGTGAACATGGTTCCACGCGCACCCGTGTGAATAGTAAATTTGAAAAAATACTAGAAAGAAACTAAAAATTCTAAAATCTTGAGGTATTGACACATGTGGTATTCTTAGTGAAGAAAATACAAGTGAGACCATACTATTCATCAAATAGTGATTTTTAATGTAGCTTCAATTTTGTCACTTTTGCCCGAATTTCCATGGATGTCATTTTTTCGTGAAACTTCATATGCAAGTATACTGATTGACTATGTATGTTAGAAAACAAAATCAGATTTTTTTTGTTTTCTAGTTTTTTAATTTACTATTCATAAGGGATGCGCGTGGAACCATATTCACCAAATCTGCATTCGAAAAAATACAAGTATTTAAACAAAAAGATATTCTACACACATATAACCGTAATGCAATTACGTGCAACCAGCGGGTGTGCAATCAATGATACAATAAAAGATATAAATCAATAAATTACCACATATCGGGACACCACACACTTCTAATCCTTCTGCACAGTTAAGTTGGTGCGCTTGTAGTTGCATGTGGGATGCAGTACATGCAGTTGCACGCTGAGGCGCGCGGACATGCAACTAGATTCCACAATTTGTAATAAAACACCATTGAGTTGCAACCGCGTGGAAGGCACACCGTTGCAACCGGGGGCGACACTTGCAGTTGCGTGGCTAGTGGCGGACATGCAACTACCCACTCCCCCAACAAATCATCACTAAGTTGTGGACATGTTGAAATACATGCAGTTGCATGCCAGTGATAGACATGCAACCCCCTCCAACGAAACACCGATGAGTTGCAGTCGTGTCGAAGACATGCAGTTGCAGTCGGGGGCAACACTCGCATTTGTGTGCCTAGTGGCAAACATGCAACTAGCCCCTACCCGAACAAAAAACATCACTAAGTTGCGGACATGTTGAAAACATGCAGTTGCAGTCGGGGGCGACACTCGAAGTTGTGTGGTCAGTAGAAGAACTGCAGTTGCAATCAGGGGCGACACTTGCAATTGCATGGCCAGTATCATACATGCAGTTGCAGTCGGGAGTGACACTTGCAGTTGCGTGGACAATAGCAGACATGCAACTGTCGGCGTTCTGGGAACGGGGGTCCCCAGACTTGCCTGCCTGTGGCTTGCGGCATGGCTCGAGGAGGGGCCCAGCACGGCCCATCTTCATCAACACAGACCCAAGACCCTCGTGAGGGGTCAAGCCTCGCGGGGCGGATGACACAGAGCTTTCTCAGGCACGGCCTCATCAGGCTGGCTCGCAAGGAGGCGAAGAGATCAAGGCGGGGTACCTCACGATGTGCCCATGACGCAAGCCATGACGACCAAGGGTGCCAGGCGGGCGTCAGCCCGCACAGTGTCCTCCTTTCCTCTTTGGTGCAAAGGGAGCAAGCGCAGGCAAGAGCATCAAGCAAAGGCACCCGTTTCGGTGCAACGAGACCAAGACCAGCCCAATGGCAGGGAGGAAGTCATTGTGGAGCCCAAGCCATCGTCACCACCAGAGCCTTTGGCAGGGAGGACCAACTTTAGTCAGGATAAGTGTACCAGATGTCCCCCTTCAAAATGGTCAATTGTTGGCGCCCTTCCCGCTCAATATTTGGGAAGAGGCCCAGGGCCTTTGCCTATAAATAGGACTAGCCACCCCCAGGGTAGCAGGGGAAAAAATCGGAGAAGAGAGAGAGAGAAGGATGACTGAACTCCTCCTAGTAGTTCATCGCCCCAGCCAGGAACAGACCCTCGCGAGGCTATTCTTCCTTGTATTGCTCATCATCATCAGCCCAAGAGGCAATCCACCACACCACGCACTAGAGTAGGGTATTACACCACAACGGTGGCCCGAACCAGTATAAACCCTGTGTCTCTTGTGTTGTTCTTTCCATAGCTTAGATCTTAGCGAGGCAGAGGGGTGCAGGTAGGTAGAAGGCGTAATCTCCGCGCGCTCCCCAGTGTTCGAACCTCAAGGGTCTGCCGGAACCCGAAATCCAACATTTGGCGCGCCAGGTAGGGGTGCACCGGAGTTTTCCCTTCCGCCACCGCCACGGCCTGCCTCGCAATGAGTAGTGCATCGCCCGCTCCGGCCGCCGGCGCTAGCACGGGGGCCGGGGGGCTCCGAGCCCTGGCCCCAACCCTACAACGGGTACGGTGGCCGGACAAGTTCAAGCCAACGACGCCGCCGCGCTACGGCGGCGCGACCGATCCGCTGGCCTTCTTGCTGGCGTACGAGGAGGCCATCCTCGAAGCTGGAGGTGACAATAGGGTCATGGCCAACTGGCTCCCCATGGACCTCACCGGCGCTCCGCGCGCATGGCTGCTCCACCTGCCAGTAGCCTCCGTGGCCTCTTGGGAAGAGCTCCGCAGCCTCTTCCCTGCCCACCATGCTACACCAACACCCCCGGTCGTCGCGGCCCTCCTGGGCGGCTCGCAGGCGCCGCCTACAAGTCATCACATCAAGCCGTTCATCCGCCGGGTCAGCGCCGCTTCCACGCGGCAGGGGACTCTTCCGGACCGAGCGGCGCCCAAGGCCGGCCTGACCTTCAGCTCGGAGGACCACCCCTCCAACTCGGCCTGCTCGGGTGCGCTCCCCATGCTGTGCACCGCCACCATCTGCCAAGTGGCCATCACCAGAACTCTCATCGATGGCGGTGCGGGCCTCAGCGTGCTCTCGGTTGAGGCCTCCAACCTCCTCTGCATACCCCTGGAACGGCTGCAACCCAGCCGGCCCTTCTCAGGCATTGGGGGCGGATCATCCAGCTCCTTGGGACAGATCCGGCTCCCAGTAACCTTCGGCACATACAACAACTTCCGCATGGAGCTGATCGACTTTGACATCACCCCCATCGGCCTTCCCTACAACGCCATCCTCGGCTACCCAGCGCTGGCCCAGTTCATGGCCGCGACGCACCCGCAGTACAACATCATGAAGATGCCCGGGAGCAGTGGTGTCCTCACCGTGCACGGGGACACCGGAGACGCGCTGCAAGTGCTCAAGCGCGCCTTCAAGATGGCAGCGTCGGCATAGCCCGCCGACTCGGAGACCCCCGAGCCCAAGGGGGCTGTACCCACCAAGAAGAAACAGTTATTCACCGAAGACAAGGCAGAAACCAAGCAGATACCCGTCGATGAGGACGGGTCCACCCATGCCACTTTCACCATAGGCGCCAACCTCGAGCCCGAGCAGGAGGAGGCTCTGGTCAAGTTCCTGCGTGCAAACAAGAAGGTATTCGCTTGGGAGCCTGACCAGTTAGCGGGGATCCCAAGGAGCGTAATCGAGCATCACCTCAACGTGTGCCCCAATGTGCGCCCTGTGAAGCAGAAGGCAAGGCGGCAGTCCACAGAAAAGCAGGCCTTCATCGTCCAAGAGACCCGCAAACTAGAAGCCGCTGGGGTCATTCGCGAGGTCCGATACCCGGATTGGTTGGCCAACCCTGTCGTTGTGCCAAAGAAGGGAGGGAAGGAGCGCATGTGTGTCGACTTCACCAACCTCAACAAGGCATGCCCGCAAGATCCGTTCCCGCTCCCCCGCATCGACCAGATAGTCGATTCCACCGCAGAATTCGACCTGCTATGCTTCTTGGATGCCTTCTCTGGGTATCACCAGATCAAGATGGCGGTAGAAGACGTCGAAAAGACAGCCTTCCTAACCCCGTGTGGGGTGTACTTCTACACATGCATGCCATTCGGGCTGCGTAACGCAGGGGAGAACTTTCAGCGGCTGATGCACATCACCTTGGGCCCGCAACTCAGGAAGAATGTTGAGGCTTACGTCGATGACATCGTGGTGAAGTCTCGGGAGGCCAGGACCCTGATACAAGACCTGGAGGAAACCTTCGCGAGCCTCAACGCAGTGAACCTGCGGCTCAACCCAGAGAAGTGCGTGTTCGGAGTCCCCTCGGGCAAGCTCTTGGGTTTCCTCGTGTCCCACCGAAGCATCGAGGCTAACCCGAAAAAGGTCAAGGCGGTCGAGGACATGAGCCCGCCAAAGACCCTCAGAGAAATGTAGAAGCTCACTGGGCGCGTGACCTCGCTAGGGCGCTTCATCTCCAAGTTGGGGGAGCGAGCGCTGCCCTTCTTCCAGCTAATGAAGAAAAAGGGGACCTTTGAATGGACTGAAGAGGCCGACAAGGCGTTCCAGGATCTCAAGAGATACCTGACCAGCCCTCCGGGCATGGTGGCTTCGCACCCTCAAGAGCCCCTGGTGCTTTACCTCGCCGCCACTCCCTACTCCGCCAGCGCAGCCCTGGTGGCGGTTAGGGAGGAGCGTCGAATCAAAACCATAGCAGCATCCCGGGACAAGGCAAAACAGGAACAAGGAAGGCCCACAGAAACCGCCACCACGGCTGAGGAGGATCGGCCACCGCAGAGGAGTGCATCGGAGGCGGAAGAGGCCCCTCTCCCAGATGGCCAGCCTCAGGAGGCCTCATCGCCTCAGGAGGCGCCATGGTCTCCGGAGGGCGCCACCAGCACTGACGCACCCAACCTCGTTGAGCACCCAGTGTACTTCGTCAGCATGGTGTTGCGGGACGCGAGGGCACGGTACCCCATGCCTCAGAAGCTCCTCCTCGCGCTACTGGTGGCCTCGCGCAAGCTGCAGCACTATTTTCAGGGTCACCCCATCAAGGTCGTCTCGTCATACCCCCTGGAGAGAGTGCTCAGGAGCCCTAACTCAGCTGGAAGGGTCGCTGAGTGGAACATAGAACTGCAAGCGTTTCAGCTCGAATTCAGCACGACCAGAGTCATCAAGGGAGCAGCATTAGCAGATTTTGTGGCAGAATGGACGGAGGCACCAGGCCTCAAGGCCGACGAGGATCGGTCCCTCTCCCCGGGAAGCGAGGTGCCAGAAGGCTGGGTCATGTACTTCGATGGGGTGTTCTCCAGGCATGGCGCTGGGGCTGGGGCGGTACTTATATCGCCCACTCAGGACAAGCTCTACTACGCTGTACAGCTCTGTTTCCAGCAAGGTGAAAAGGTCTCCAACAACATAGCGGAGTATGAAGGTTTAATAGCGGGCTTGAAGGCCGCAGCTGCCCTGGGGGTGAAACGCCTCACCATCAAGGGCGATTCGCAGCTCCTTGTTAATTTCTCCAACAAGGTGTACGAGCCGAAAGATGAGCACATGGAAGCCTACCTTACGGAGGTCCGCAGGATGGAGAAGCAGTTCTGGGGGTTGGAGTTGCAGCATGTGCCCCGTGGCACCAATCAGGAGGCCGACGACATCACCAAACGGGCGTCCAGGCGGTTACCTCAGGAGCCTGGCATCTTCGAGGAGCGGCTCTTCAAGCCCTCAGCCCTGCCATCATTGTCAAACACGGCTCAGCCTCGTGAGGAGCTCCCCCAGCCACCTGCCTCGGGAGCCCCGGTCTATGGCCCGGCCTCAGGAGCACGCCTGCTCCTAACGATGGAACCTCAGGAGGGGTGCTGGATCACGGAGCTCCAGAGTTACTTAACACAAGGAACCCTGCCAGAGAAGGAGGAGGAAGCAGAGCATGTGGCACGGCAGGCCACGGCATACTGCATCAAGGATGGAGAGCTCTACCGGAAGCGACCAAACGATGTATCCCTGCGCTGCATCTCCAGGGAGCAAGGAAAGGAACTGCTGGAAGATATACACGGCGGAGACTGTGGACATCATTCATCATCACGGACCCTCGTCGGCAAGGCGTTCCGCAGTGGGTTTTATTGGCCCACCGCACTCAATGACGCCGTCAAACTGGGGAAAGCTTGTGAGGCCTGCCAGTTCCACGCCAAGCAGATCCATCAGCCGGCAGGAGGCCTGCAGACTATACCCCTTTCGTGGCCATTCGCAGTCTGGGGGCTGGACATCCTGGGCCCGTTTCCTCGGGTGCCAGGGGGCTACCGCTACCTCTACGTCGCTGTGGACAAGTTCACCAAGTGGGCTGAAGTAGAGGCCGTCCGCACAATCCCCGCGGGTTCCGTGGTCAAGTTCATTAGGGGCATCGTGAGCCGGTTCGGTGTGCCAAACAACATCATCACAGACAACGGTTCGTAGTTCACCAGTAACCTCTTCAAAACATACTGTGCTAACCTTGGGACGCAGATATGCTACGCTTCGGTGGCGCACCCCCGAAGCAACGGCCAGGCCGAGCGAGCCAACGCAGAGGTCCCGAGGGGCCTCAAGACCAGGACGTTCAAGAAGAAGCTGGAGGCCTGCGGCAGAGGTTGGTACGATGAGCTTCAGTCCGTGTTGTGGTCCATTCGCACAACCGCGACCAAGCCGACTGGAGAGACCCCGTTCTTCCTGGTCTACGGAGCCGAAGCGGTCCTCCCTCACGAGGTCAGACGTCGCTCCGCGCGGGTCCTAGCATTCGATGAGGCACATCAGGACACCATATGGGGGATGGACCTCGTGCTGGGGGAGGAACGTCGCCGAGAAGCCGCGCTGCGAGCGGCGAGGTACCAACAAGCACTACGACGATATCACTGCCGCAACATCCGCCCCAGAACTCTCGAGGTAGGAGACCTCGTGCTCAGGCGGGTTCTCTCCAGGGAGGGACTGCACAAGCTCTCTCCCATGTGGGAGGGCCCATTCAAGGTTGTTCATGTTTCCAAGCCCGGCTCCACGCGCTTGGAGACTCAGGAGGGGGTGCCGGTCCAGAACGCATGGAACATCCAGCACCTCTGGAGGTTCTACCCCCTAAAAGGCCTAGAGCCTGTGAAGAAGGCGAATGCCTGTGAAGCTGTCGCATTTTGGAAAAGGCCCAGAGCCTGTGAAGAAGGCGAATGCATGTGAAGCTGTCACGTTTTGGAAAAGGCCAGAGCCTGTGAAGAAGGCGAATGCCTGTGAAGCTGTCGCGTTTTGGAAAAGGCCCAGAGCCTGTGAAGAAGGCGAATGCCTGTGAAGCTGTCACGTTTTGGAAAAGGCCCAGAGCCTGTGAAGAAGGCGAATGGCTGTGAAGCTGTCGCGTTTTGGAAAGGGCCCGGAGCCTGTGATGAGGGAAACGCCCGTGAAGCCTGCTTCCCCCAAGAAAGGCCCGGAGCCTGTGAAGAAGGCCAACGCCTGTGAAGCTCGCCGCCGACACTCTCACATAATAATGAGTTAGGGCTGTACACGCCCCGGAGTCTTAGGAGCGCCGACCTCAGGCCTTGGGGCTCCCTCCCACGCCTAGTGGCAGCACTTACCTCCGCGCTGGTGAGAAGACGTCGAAGACTAGATTAGGTGCCGGACGCGGCTTTTTCATTTGCTTTCTGCAGTTGGCTTGTTCATTCTCATTCGAAGTTTTATTGAAGCTGTTGCCGTCTTTGGCTCGTGGTTCTTCGACTTTTTCACTCTCCTGCCTCGATTTCTCTTATGCAAGGCCTCGCGAGGGGGGCAGTCGAGCGCCCTCGTGAATGCTCCTGCCCTAGTCGTTCAAAGGTCTCGCGACCTGGGTCCATTACAGGAGCACCCCTCCAGTCCGTGCCCCACGAGCACTGCGACACGAACACAGGGCCTGGGTCGGTCGCCCCCCCATGGCTGGGGCCGGGAACTATCCACGCGCGGGCACGTAGCCGGAAGGCACGATAACGAAAGCAAAGCGATGATTAACAGCAATAACCCAAACACGCCCCCGCGGGGCTCCACGCTACTGTCTTTTTTACGCAGGAAAAAGGAAAAGAAAGAGCAAATCAGGCGCAGCTCGCCTCACACCGGCCTGCAGGGAAGGCTCGAGCTGCCTCCGGGGCTCAGGCAGACTCCCTCTCGCGCTTCACCGAAGCGCGACGGCGGGCAGACACGCTACCACCTCCCAAGCAGGTACGACAGCGTGGAGGCTGACCGCGACCATCGCTAGAAGAGTCGCCGCCTGAAGAAGAACCGGTGAAGCTTGGGGAACCCTGAGCGCCACCAATCATGCGAGCGCTGTCCTCTCCATCATCGCCGGGGCTGGGTTCTCGGCCGTGGTCGTCGTCCTTAGGGCAGCACCCTGCGCGGCGACCATCTTCCCCAAACACCCTCACGTAAAGGGTGCCATCGCCGTCAAACTTGAAGTGCAGGGTGCACCGACAGCTCAGGCCACGCGCGCGGGCATACGTCTGCCAACCGCGGGTCAAGGCCAGGCTCCCGGCTGCGGAGACCTCCAGTGAAGCCCATGAGGCCCGGCTGCAGCAGCCGTCTGCCTGAAGCCAGAGGGCGCCCGAGGCGCTGGCCGGGAGCTCGCCGAGGAGGAAGCGAGGAAGTTGAAGCCGGGTGCTAGTCAGCTCCGCCGACCACACAACGAACTCCGGCAGCACCTCCGCAGCGTGAAAACGCGGCCTAGGGGGACGCGCGACCGAAGCGCGCCCCCGGCCGCAGTAGTCCGCCCGTCTCCGTGCTGGAAATCATCTCCACGGCCGCGGGGAGCTGCCGTGGTGGCCACAGGATGTTTGCGAGGGCGCCCTCGGCCGCGCTTGGGCGAAGGAGAGGTAGGCTCAACCTGGCGAGCCTTCCCCTTCTCTGCGGCCGAGAACCTCCTCGACGGGGCCATGATGAAGAAGGAGAAGCAAGGGCAAATGAACCGGAGGGGCGCGCGCCGATCCGTACTTATAACCGGCGAGGGCCAACCGTCGGCCCCCACGATCGCAGGTAATCATGACCCGCTTTGCATGCAGGGACTTGTCCAATCCGTGCAGTTGCCGAGGCGCCGTGGGGAAGTGGAGACGTCCACGTCCAATCAACCGCCACGCGGCGCCCAAGGCTGTAGGCTGTTAGGGCCCGCGGCGCTTCGCACTTGCCCTTTCGCCTCCCTGCACGGCCAAGTCCGGGCGCGCCTTGGGCCCGGGGGCTACTGTCGGCGTTCTGGGAACGGGGTCCCCAGACTTGCCTGCCTGCGGCCTGCGGCATGGCTCGAGAAGGGGCCCAGCATGACCCATCTTCATCAACATAGACCCAAGACCCTCGCAAGGGGTCAAGCCTCGCGGGGCGGACGACACAGAGCTTCCTCAGGCATGGCCTCATCAGGCTGGCTCGCAAGGAGGCGAAGAGATCAAGGCGGGGTACCTCACGATGTTCTCATGACGCAAGCCATGATGACCAAGGATGCCAGGCGGGCGTCAGCCCGCGCAGTGTCCTCCTTTCCTCTTTGGTGCAAAGGGAGCAAGCGCAGGCGAGAGCATCAAGCAAAGGCACCCATTTTGGTGCAACGAGACCAAGACCAGCCCAACGGCAGGGAGGAAGTCATTGTGGAGCCCAAGCCATTGTCGCCACCAGAGCCTTTGGCAGGCGAGGACCAACTTTAGTCAGGATAAGTGTACCAGATGCCCCCCTTCAAAATGGCCAATTGTTGGCGCCCTTCCCGCTCAATATTTGGGGAGAGGCCCAGGGCCTTTGCCTATAAATAGGACTAGCCACCCACAGGGTAGCAGGGGGGAAAATCGGAGAAGAGAGAGACATAGAGAGAAGGGTGACTGAACTCCTCCTAGCAGTTCGTCGCCCCAGCCAGGAACAGACCCTCGCGAGGCTGTTCGTCCTTGTATTGCTCATCATCATCAGCCCAAGAGGCAATCCACCACACCACACACTGGAGTAGGGTATTACACCACAACGGTGGCCCGAACCAGTATAAACCCTGTGTCTCTTGTGCTGTTCTTTCCATAGCTTAGATCTTAGCGAGGCGGAGGGGTGCAGGTAGGTAGAAGGCGAAATCTCCGCGTGCACCCCAGTGTTCGAACCTCAAGGGTCTGCCGAAACCCAAAATCCGACAGCAACTGCCCCTCCCTGGAAAAAACAACACTGAGTTGCAGTCGTGTCATAGACATGCAGTTGAAGTCGGGGGCGACACTTGCATTTGCCTAGTGGCAGACATGCAACTAGCCCTCCCTCCCCCCCACCCCCGCCCGACAAAACACCACTAAGTTATGGACATGTTGAAAACATGCAATTGCAGTCGGGGTGACACTTAAAATTGTGTGGCCAGTAGAAGATCTGCAATTGCAATCGGGGTCGACACTTGCAATTGCATGGCCGGTATCATACATGCTATTGCAGTCGGGAGTGACACTTGCAGTTGCGTGGACAATAGCAGACATTCAACCGCCCCCTCCCACGACAACACAACACTGAGTTGCACTCGCATTGAAGACATGCAGTTTCATTCACGGACGACACTTGCAGTTTCGTGCCTAGTGCCAGACATTCAAGCCCCCTCCCTCCGACAAAACGCCACTGGGTTGTAGTGTTGTTGCAATCGAGGCAACACTTGTAACTGCGTGCCTAGTGTCAGACATGCAAACGCCTCCTCCCCCGACAAATACAGTTAATTTGCGGTCGTGTTGAAGACATGATGTTGTAGTCACAGACAACACTTGAAGTTGTGTGCCCAGTGGTAGGCATGCAACTGCCCTTTCCCGACAAAGCACCACTAAGTTACATTCATATTGAAGACATGCAGTTGCAGTCAAGGTCAACACTTGCAGTTGCATGCCTACTAACATACATGCAACTGCCCCCTCCCCCCGACAAAACACCACTAAGTTGCGGTCGTGTTGAAGACACGTAGTTGTAGTCGAT